>NC_054371.1:190156490-190757490 GCF_017654675.1 Xenopus laevis
CAGACCTTGATAAATAACCCCCTAATTATGGCAGTGTTTTAATGTCAATCACTAACATCAAACTAAGAATCTTCTTGACGAATTATATGCTTTACTATTCACATTCAGCTATAATGTTTATAGCCTGATGTCATGTGTCCTGCACAATAAGAGATTTAAAACAATACTATAACCCCCTTCAGCCTGAGTAGACCAAAATGGCTCATAGGGTACAGTAGCAGTTTATTTCCTGTTGGCTTATGCTGTGCATGAGGCACACTGTTAATATGAAAGGTTACAATAGTAGTAGATGTGTAAATAGCAAGGTTGCTAATGTTGAAGGGGCTTGGCAACAGAAGAATGACCTATAAGAAAAGTAGTTGTGTATCTACAGGAACATTTGGTCCATTGCAGTCATAATATTTGCTTCTACATTTTAATTAGTGGATTTACAATCCAAAAATACCACCATAGTTTGTGATGCTACTAAAACACAAATTTCAGTGATGATGAAGGCATTCTGATAAAATATGAAGTTAGAGATGGTTAATCATTAAAACAATCTACAGGTTTAAACCTTGCTTGTAAGGGGAAGTAGATCTGTATGACAGATGATGTAAATAATGATAATCTTTCAAGTTTTAACATAAATTAAAAATGTGGGCCAAAGTATAGCCACCTTTAGGTTTAGTGGTTTTAGGGCTATGGTTCTTTTTAACACATAGGAGCAGGCTCAGGAGATCCCAAAAGAGCAAATTATGGCTCCCATTCCGTGGAATGAAAAATGGTCGAACCTCCAATATTGGCGCATTTTTGGATATTTGGACATGTACAGTTCCTGTACATTAACCTTTATGCAAGGGAATAGGATCTACACATGTTTTACAGCTGGCAAAATATGCCAAGGTGAGAAGAAACATATTTTCAGAGGTTGTAAGGCTTAATGGATTTAAAGAATACAACTAATTTGGGGAATATTTACCCAAACTGTTCATATTGCAATTCATATTTAGACATGTGAGCTGTGCTTCAGCTATTTTAGCCCAGTCCCTAGTTCATTTAAGTGATAAATTATATTGAATCTAATATAGATGTCTGTTCTGTTAAAGATACTGGAAATGGGAGAGTCAACACCTACAGGCAGTGGGGTCTCCCAAGTTAGCCCTACCATAAAATCACACACTGTAAACTGAATTTAATACCATACCGTTACTCTTTTTTACTGGACAACCTCAAATGAAGTGAATAATGCATGTATTGAAATATAAAAGAGAGTTTTAGGGGGTTATTTATTAAATGTCGTGTTATTTTTTACCCATAAAATTCCAGTTTTCAAAGGTATTTTTCAGGCAAAGCTCAAATTTTTGGAGATTTATTATACTCTAAAGCTGAAAATAGTTTCAATCCAAAAATACTCCAGCTAAACCTGTCGAGGTCATCTAAAAGTCAATGGCAGAGGTATCTTGAACCATTTAAAGATGTTTGTAGCCTCTGTGATGTTCAGGTTTTTTTTGGTGGGTTTCACTCAATAAGTTGATCAATTGAGCAATTTGAGGGGTTTTTTTTCACCAAAAACTCAATCTATTCGAGTATTCGAGTTTTTCAACCCAAATTCACTGATTTGTGTTTTTCTCATTTGAAAAAATTCCAGTTGTGAGTTTATTCGAGGTACAAAAAAACCTCATAAACCTTTAAAACTTGACCTATGGTAAATAACCCCCTAAATGTTTAAAGTAAAAAGAATATAACAGTATGATGGCACAGTGTGTTGCCTTGCTATCTTGTACCTAGATTTAATTCTGACTAGGGCACTGTCTGTATGGTGGTTACATGTTCTCCCTACTTCTGTGGGGGTGTCCCACAGGAACTTCAGATCCTTTCCCAATCCAAACACAGGTGAATTGGTTCCTTTTACCATGTTAAGCTTATGTTTTTCTTTATCAATGCTAAAACACTGGCAATTTACATAGTAACTGTATATATATTAAGCCTGTATTTAGCATGTGGCTAAATGCAATGTCGAATAAACAGTGTGAGAATATGGTGATGGTTGCATGGCCAGAATTCTACTCACTGTGCAACACACTGCCCCTTAATTTGAATTATAATATTTAACCCATTCTTGTGCACTCTAACTCTCTAACCCAAACTTTTTGTGATTGAACATTTCTTTATTAAATGAGCACAAATGGAACATTTAGGTGTTACGATGACTTCCGAAAGACTTGTATTACTATATTACTGCCATGTCTATGGAATTACACTTAATTAAAGTAATTCTTATTGATGTTAACCTTTGGAGTCCTGTCCTACCCTGATAAATGTGGCTGCTGGAACCAATTTATAATTCTTATAAAGCTATTACAACCTGGAATATGTTGTCATTATTTGTTTTATGTGCCCAGCATTTCCAAGTATTTTTTATTTTCATTTTGTCATGGAAGAATTAAGACATAAGTTAATTTGTCTTCCTCCTAGTGCCCTTCCTGGACATACATATGCTACAATAGTTTATATTATTAAGCATGGACCAAAATATGTAACCTTGCATTGTATTTTTATGAGTAGAGGTTATTTGTTTTGTACAATCAAACTGATACTACATGTTTACTACATGTTGCCCCTTCCCAAAAGCATCAATCTAGGTATTATAATTGTAACACTACGTTTCCATTACTGTACCCCTCTAATGCAAATTTAATAAAGAGCAGGGCATATAAAACTATTGAAATATATGTTTTGCTCTTCTGCCCTCCAAGGCAGCCTTTGACATTACACACAAACTGAGCACAATAGTGCCTATTGTCTGGAAATAACCCACCTACATGTGATCCCCTATCCTTTTTTGTCACAAAAATTTAGTAAGAGAAGACATATGTAGGAAAAGAGAGAACAACAGAAATGCAGTTTATGGAAATGTGTGGTACAGGTATGGGATCCATTATTTGGAAGCTTGTTATCCAGAAAGCTCTGAAGTGTGGGAAGGCAATCTACAATAGACTTCATTTATATCAAATAATTCACATTTTTAAACATGATTGTCATTTTCTCTGTAAAACAGGACCTTGCACTTGATCCCAACTAAGATATAAATAAACACAATTGTATTGGGTTTATTAATGTTTGGTTTATAGTAGAGTTAAGGTATGGGGATCCAAATTACAGAAATAGCCCTTATATTAAAAACCCCTGGTCCTGAACATAATGGATAACAGATACAACACCTGTATATGAAAGGCAATACAAAAATAACAGAATAACTAAAGCCAGGAAAAAAGAATAAGAGCAGAAAAGGTGAGAAGACAATCAAATAAAGATACAGTAAGGGGCAGATTTATCATGGGTTGGAGGGAATTTTCGAAGTAAAAAAATTCGAAATTCAAAGTAATTTTTTGGATACTTCGACCATCGAATAGGATACTACGACTTTGAATTTACTTTGAATTCGATTAGAAGTAAAATAGTTTGAATATTCGAATATTCGATAATCGAAGTACTGTCTCTTTAAAAAAACTTGAGTTCAATAGTTACCAAATTAAACCTGCCAAAGTGCTATGTTAGCCTATGGGGACCTTCTAATGCATTTTTCTAAGTCTTTACACATCAATGTAAAATTGTTCGATCGTACCCTAAAATCGTTCGATCGAATGATTTTACTTTGATCGTTCGATGCCCAAATTCGGTGTAAAATCCTTCAACTTCGATGTCGAAGTATTTTAATTCGATGGTCGGATTTCTAAGTATTTTTTACTTCAAAATTCGACCCTTGATAAATCTACCCCTTAGTAAAAAAGAGAAATAGGATAGGATATAGCATATAAGGTGTGTTTTAGGAGGAAGAAAGATAAACAATGCCATTACATGAATGGAAAGATAGATTGATAGAGTGAGAGAAATTGGAGAAGAAATTGCACAAAAAGAGGACTGATTTTCATTGTGTTTGAATAAATCAACCGACACATTTTTTAGCATTAGGTTGTAGTATTTTTCTTTCCGGATCTTATTTGTTACCAAATATCAAATAAAAGCCATAAGCATGTTAAGGGTATGAATGATTTATCTTGTTGGAAAAATGCTTGCTTAATTGGATTTGTCTCTTTGAGAAAAGATGTGGCTGTAGGAGAGCCTGATCTGCGAGAAGCAATATATACTGTACAAGGTTAATATGAAGATTGTCTGATCAAATCTTTATCTCCAAGACTGTAAGGAGAAAGAGGCATGTGATGAACCTGGAGAAAATATAATTATGCCATAGCAAGGGATTTTATCCAGTAAGGTCAGGCAAGGAAAAAAAACCTTGTGATTTCTCCAATGACTGAGCTTTGAAAGGAACATGTCTATTTAACCAGAAATATTAGGAACAGTTACATTTTATGACAATATCAATTTAATGTTTCACTTTTGTCAAATAAAACACCTTTGCCTGTGTGGAATAACACATAATTATTAAAATGTTGCTACAGTTATTCCACTAGCAATATACAAATTCTGTATACAAATGCTCTGGGTTCTATGTAAATATGTATGTCATGCTGCCATTTACACCAACAATTTACACTTCAATGAACGTGGAGCAAAACTGTGGTCAGTACAACTGCAGAGCATAAGTAATTATACACAGTATGTTTACTAGACTTAGGGGCCGATTCACAAAGGGTCGAATATCGAGGGTTAATTAACCCTCGATATTCGACTGGGAATTAAAATCCTTCGGCTTCGAATATCGAAGTCGAAGGATTTTAGCGCAAATAGTGCGATCGAACGATCGAAGGATTATTACTTCGATCAAATGATTAAATCCTTCGAATCGAAGCATAAGTAATTATACACAGTATGTTTACTAGACTTAGGGACCGATTCACAAAGGGTCGACTATCGAGGGTTAATTAACCCTCGATATTCGAGTGGGAATTAAAATCCTTCGACTTCAAATATCGAAGTCGAAGGATTTTAGCGCAAATAGTGCGATCGAACGATCGAAGGATTATTACTTCGATCAAACGATTAAATCCTTCGAATCGAAGGATTTAAATCCAACGATCGAAGGAATATCCTTCGATCAAAAAAACTTAGGAAAGCCTATGGGGACCTTCCCCATAGGCTAACATTGAGTTCGGTAGCTTTTAGATGGCGAACTAGGGGGTCGAAGATTTTTCTTAAAGAGACAGTACTTCGACTATCGAATGGTCAAATAGTCAAATGATTTTTAGTTAGAATCCTTCGATTCGAAGTCGCAGTCGAAGGTCGTAGTAGCCCATTCGATGGTCGAAGTAGCCCAAAAAACACTTCGAAATTTTTTTACTTCGAATCCTTCACTCAAAGTTAGTGAATCGGCCCCATAGCTTTATATGCATTTTTTTTTTAATTGTCATGTCACAGCTGTTTCTATATTTGCTATTTTTCCAATTTTTACAGGGCAAATGCAATGTAGAAAATCATATATTCTGTCACCTTCTTGTTCTGTTTTAATAGCACAGAGTTTCAAAAGATCCTCTTCTCCCAAGATTATTTCTGGCACTTTAGTGCTATCAGGATTGTATTACTTATGGTGTAAATACTGTCAAGGAAAGCTCTTTTTTTGAGCTGTGATGCTTAAGTCTGCAACATGTAGTCAGTGGACAAGCTGTACCTTTGTTTATTTTCCTAAATAACTTTTCTCTGCACAGACTTGTTTTATTTTCTCTGAAGCCAACCCAAGTTAGGTCTACATATATGCAGTGTTGGAATTGGGGAGGGAGGAACAAGGATGCCATGCCCCCATTTCTTTATTTCTGTGAATTATCATCCCCTTGGGGGGAATGCAAGATTTTTGAATCCCAGAACTTTATAATCGAAATATTGGAGCTTTCTTTTGATCCTCCTAACATCTGCATGCAAGTAAAAAAGAGAGGTTCAAAAGCACAAGGAATTAAAACATATAGGAGATAAAAGCAGAGTTAATATTTCTGGGAAGGAAATAAATAAGGGATGGAAACGTGTAGATGAAGAAAGTGGGTTATAGAGAACAAGAGAGAAGAAGAATAAGGGAAACAAAAAAAGAGAAAATGAAGATAGAGAACAGTAACAAATTGAAGAATGCCATAAGAATGATATATATAAAATAATATGGGGTAATATAGAATAAACAGGTATGGGAGCTGTTATCCATAATGCTCTGAACCTGGGGTTTTCGGATAATGGATCATTCTGTAATTCATACCTTAAGTCTACTAAAAATTTTGTAAACATTAACTAAACCCAATAATTAATTATATCTTTGTGTGGATCAATTACAAGGTACTGTTTTATTATTACAAGGAAAAAGGAAATGATTTTTAAAAATCAGAATTATTTGAATAAAATGGAGTCAAAGGGAGATGGCCATTCCGTAATTCTGAGTTTTCTGCATAATGGATCCCATACCTGTACTGGCATTGTGCTGTGTTATGGCACACACTACACACAAGGTGCTATGTTTGCAGAAGATGAATTGGCAGCCAAGAAAAATAGTATGAACAATTTTAATTTTGGGTCCCTACAGGCCATACACAGTACTTAGGTAAATCTAGGCACAAAAATGTTTATTACAAGGAAACAGCAAAATGGCATTTGGCTTTAAAGTTGGTTAAACGAGAAAGTGTTTGTGAGTGAGGCTTATTATAACAGTGGGTGTGGCTTATCATAGGAGGGGCTTATTTTACCACCTGCACTACATACAGCACACATAGCACCCCTCCACTTTTTTACGTCAATTCAAGAGCTGCACATGGGATTTTCTACAGTTTTAAATAGAACAGAATTAGCTTTTTTTCATCAGCTTACTTGTCAGTATTTGAGGATAAAATCAGTAAAGAGCTGATTGCATTTGATCAGTATTTTTGCAACAATTGTAACTGTCCATAAGTATATATTAGCATACTGAGGGTCTTTTGACATTATCTAAACCAGTTGTTTAGCTTCTAGCAACATTTACTACATTAACTATGGTAAAGCCCTTGTCTGCAATAAAACTAGGGAGCAGTCAAGTAACCCAAAGCTGATTAGTATGTAGATTACGTACCTGGGGAAATGGTGCATGTCAAGGAGGATATAAAGTGAGTCTAAGGAATCTCTCAATTCATCGTGGTATAAAGTAATGCTGTCGATAATACAGTAGCTAATTTAATTTATGTAAGAAATTTAAAAACAGTCTCTACTGACATAGCTTTGATTTAAGTTTTTGTTTTAAAAGTGTACCTCGGAACACAATTGTTTGAGATAGTATATTACTATAATAGTACAGGTATGGGACCTGTTATCCAGAATGCTCGGGACCTGGGGTTTTCTGGATAACAGATCTTTCCATAATTTGGGTCTTTATGCCTTAAATCTACTAGAAATTCATTTAAACATTACATAAACCCAATAGGCTGGTTTTGCTTCCAATAAGGATTAATTCTATCTTAGTTGGGATCATGTACAAGCTACTGTTTTATTATTATAGGGAAAAGGGAAATCATTTTTGAAAATTTGGATTATTTGGATAAAATAGAGTTTATTGAGTAATTCGGAGCTTTCTTGATATTGGGTTCGCGGATAAGGGATCCTATACCTGTAATACTGTGTATATATAAATAGTCAGTAACATTTCTGCTTTAATTTTTTTTATTTTGCAGAGACATTTAATAGTTTATACAAAGATTCACATCCTTTGCTGGCGGACATATAAAATAGATATAGAAGCTTTTTATAGAATACAGTCAGGCTCTTTTATGATTAGATGGCTAACACTATTGGCATACTAAGGGGTGCAAAACTGCTGACCTTGCACTGGTTGTGGTTTTGTCAGCACCTGCAGCACAAGACTCAGTACACATCACAGGGGAGCCCTGAACTTAATGCCTGCAGCAGGCAGCAGCAGCATGACTTCAATATGCCTTGTGTTTACATGTTCTCCTTGCTTGTCAGAAATGTCCCCTTGTCAGTGCTCCTGGGCTTTTCCCCTAGGAGGACATAAATACATGGCATTCACAGTAAAGCACATTCCCACGCTAGGAGTGAAAATTTTAGCGCAGGTTTAATAGAGACCATTTATTTACTTGATATTTTGGACAAATTTCTCTTTCTCAGGAGATGTACAAACAAGAGAATCAAGAATTTACACCTTGAGTGACCATATTCTAGGCCACCCCCATTGCTCCACTGGAAATGCAATTTTCAATATAAACTGAACCAAAAACTTGACAGTCATTTATAAAATAATTTATAAAATCACTTGTACAAAATGTACTAAAGTAAGCAGTCTATTTAATGGAAAAGTAATGTAGATATAGCTGTCCAAAAATAGACCTACCCAGACACCCAAATTAGGGTGGTTAGCCTTGACCAGGCTATGAAGGCAGTGGGAAAGTCCGAGTTGAAAGTAGAGGAGTGTACCTTGCCAAGGATATACCAGCTGGGGTCTGCCATTAGTTACAACCTCTTTGAGTGTTGGCCCTGGGTGACAGACGTCTGAATAGAGGGGAAAAAGAAGACCCTGCAGACCAGGGTCCCCTGTCCCCCTCCTTGTATTAGTTAAGCTGTGGTCCCTATAAATCCTCCATGAACTGTCAGTGTTTTGAGGGGAGGGAATTTTGAGGTACGTGGGAACTAGTGGATTTGGAATAAACTTGGGTAGATGTTACCATCTATGGGGGGGGGTTGTGGATGCACACCTGAGGCCAATTTCAAAAAGTTTAAAGCCCTGTCTAAATAATTCAAGTAAATATGCAAGTGCATGTAATTTTGAAACAGGGTTTTTTTGTTACAAAGTTATGATCATAATATTGATAAGCCACCATACCACATCAAGGTAAAACCCCACATGGTGGTCCCTAACTTATTTATCTCTATTATCTGCATTGTCAAAAGGGGCCCTTCTATCATCATGGAAACCAACATTCAATAACATGGATGTGCATGTAGAATAACTTGATGTAACGCGGGGTATCCCAAACCCAGAACAAACTTCAAGGTTCTGGTCTCGGCCTACTCTTCTGCCTTTGGCTTTAGGTGGAGCCCTTTGCTACTAAGATGCTGCCAGGTCTTATTGTGGGAGAACCAAGGAAAGAGTTCTGAGCTAGCAAGGGGACCGAGAGTGTGGTAGCAGAATGGGAAACAAGGAACGTAGTTGAATGCCAGGCCAGGTCAGTAGCAATCAGTCAATACGGTACAGATACAGGAGACGTAGGTATTGTCGAGGTCACAGGTTAGGTCAAACCAATATCACAGTACCAGGGAGGTTTTACTCAAAAATTCGATTAATTTGAGCGATTATCCAGTTTATTTACACCAATAACTCAATCAATTTGAGTATTCAAGTTTGTCCCTCATATTTCACTGATTCAAGTTTTTTACATTTGAGTTTTTTCATAAATAAGAAAACATTTGAGCTGTGAGTTTATTTGAGGTATAGAAAACCTCACAAACTCAACCTTTTATAAATAACCCCTTATCTACTAAACATTTAAACATATAATAAACATAATATAATTGTTTTGCTACCTACAGTATATACTGTAAGTTTAAAGAGAAATATACCTGAAATGTCCAGTCAGTAATTCATCTCTAAGGGACAGATTTATCAAGGGTCGAATTTTGAAGTACAAAAAACTTTGAATATCGAATTAGAAGTTTTTTCAACAAATTTGGCAATCCCGCGGTTGAATAAAAATCATTCGATCGAACGATTAAATTGTTCGAATAGAACGTTTCGAACAATTTTAGCGATCGATCGAAGGATTTTTATTGGATGTGTAAAGACTTAGAAAAGGCGAAGTATTGAAGTTGAAGTTTTTTTAAAGAGACAGTACTTCGATTATCGATTGGTCGAATATTCAAAAATCTTCGTAGTATCCTATTCAATGGTCAAAGTATCCAAAAAATTACTTTGAATTTCTAATTTCTAATTTCTAATTCACTTCGACCCTTAGTAAATCTGCCCCTTAATGTATTTGAAGTGCACTGCTGAATTACTATTATAAAGTTTGAAACAACTACCTTAATTTGATTGGACAACAATAACTGTTTTAAATCTAGTTGAGTGCATCTTATTTTTATATCCTATGTGTGTTTGTATGGTGGAATAAGGTTTTATTTAGTTGATGACATTCAGGATGTATCACTCTACAATAGGCAGCTGTTTAGTATCCTGAACACCAAATGCTGTATACCTTCATGTGAACTTAGTCAGTGCCGTTATGTCTTTCAAGATTTGTTAAGAAGGAATTTATACAAGATATCTTTAACATACTACCTTGCTGATGTACAAAATAAAAATGACATGAGGTATGGAGCATTGCAAAGACAGAACGAAATGACCCTCAGCAAATAAAAGTGTAGTTGCATTTAGAAAAAAAAATGTATAATATCAATCATGTGTCAGGTGTGAAAACTTTACACTAACAAATATAACAAAAAATATCTGGTACACCATCTAGGACATCCTTGTAAAATATGACATTAAAAATTGTACTAAAATTGTACTGATTTAATAATGTAAAGTTGCAGTTACCCATAGAAGCCAATTAGCAATTAGTTTTGTACAATAAGTTAATTATACTAATTAGCAATTAGTTTTGATTAGTCTAGTAAAATTAGATAAAAAGCAGAGATCTGATTGGTTGTTCTGGCAACTGCAATGGTACCACTTCTTAGAAAATCATCACTTATATGTACATATATACCTAAAGACAAGCAGCTGATAGAATGCTTTGAGATTCTTTTTTTTACTGTATAATTATCATCAATATTTGAATGACTGAGAATATAAGTGTCAACTTTTCAGAATAATAATTATGTATTTACTAAAAAAAAAAACCAATTCTTCCGATGATAGGGCCAATAACTTTATTTTGATTCAAACAATATCTATCTGGTTAGTTCCAATTTTATACTCAACATGTGATCTTTTAAGGAGAGTATTTGTATGCGATTTAATTCACATAGGCAGCTAATTTGTATTTAATGCAAACTAATGGGTTTTATGTAAATGTAGCATGTGGCAGTCTATTTAAAAAACAAATTATCTCTAGTTTCATTTCAGCTATTTTAATTAAATTTACAGCGTATGTGTTTATGTACAAGTATCGGATTGCAGGCTTAAAATGTTCTATATAAAGTGTGTCTTTTTTTAATTTTAATTTGTCTTGGGGAAAAAAAGCAATATTTTTTCAGTTTGGACACTGGTGAAAGTCCTGAACAAAAATATTCATTGATTTAAAAAAAAAATCCAATGCTCTCAATTAACACCACTTAATTGTCACTAAATAAAGCCTGTATACATATGTGTCCTATACAAAATAAACTGAAATGTTTGGAAAAGAAACAAAGCTAACTGATGGACAAGGTTTATGAAATCTTCAACTACTTACAGAAGAAGGTTTTCTCTGCCAGCACTAAAAGGATAATATTGCAATTTTTACATCAAATAATAATTATACCAAAAAGTGTATTAAAGAATAATTTATTAGGACAAATAAATTAAGGACACATTTTATGCCTCATATGAGTAAGTGCTCCAACAGGCATGAAACGTGCTAGGCCATTTTTTGTCCTAACAAATGATTCTTTACTTTTAATATTCTTGTTTTTTTATGTTTTTGGGACAACGCATTTATATTCTCCATTGTTGACATGCACCTTAAACTAGGGTGCACCATAGTATTGCCCTCAATTTCACTTTAAAAATTAACTGTTGAATATATGTGGTGTGGTCCCCTTACTTTACTTATTTTTGCTATAGGCTTACATGCACCATTTTCCGCCTTCTTGTTTGCTCAAAAATTATAAACCAAAAGCTGGAATGTATAGATTACTAATAAGTGTGCAATGCTCCCATTTAGCACTAGCTGAATGCCATGCAAGTTAGGAGGTATGCCTTAAAAAACCATACACCCAATTTGTAACAGCTCAGTTAAAGGAACAGAGGATGGTGATAAAGGAAGAACTAGTGTTTCTGGGCCACATTGATCCAGGACTGGCAGAGAACACTTCCTGTTTCAGACACATATTGCCATAGAGGAAAAATTCTCAAAACAACCAAAAATACATTAAATACATCTGGCTTTTTTTGCACAAAGGCATTATAGTAGATGGGCGTTTTTTCACATGCCAAAAATTCATTATCTACAATGGGTGCATTTTTTTCAAGTTACCCCACTCACACAATGAAGCATACCAGGTCTTGGTTATAAAGTTGTTTGTATCAGATTTTTAGCCAGTTGTGTACTAAGGTATATAGAAGGAAAAGGACATTTACTAGAGCATTCATTTACTGTAATTCTTCTTGGAAGATTAAGTTAGCCATAAATTAGGGCTATATTATATATAGCAATTAGGATTACATCAGAGTCTCAACTAAAAAAAAATGAAATATTATTATTATTACTACTATTATTATTAATAATAATAAAAATAATATTAAAAAGGGAAATCGTACGACACTTTCCACAACAAAACAACAAGCTAACTAGCCGACTTGGAAACTTTCTTTCAATATCACAATATTATTATAAATTGATTTAATGCACGCCACTTCCCAGCTCGTGTGCTGCTCTATGTGCCTTTGAGAAGATCTGCACATAGTAATATTATCCTTATCGTTTTATACAAAAAAAAAAGAATTTGATATTTTTTATCTACTACAGACTTATTTTAAATATTTAACGGGCAAATTCCCAACCCTGTATTTTTTTCTGTAACCTTAAGGAAAAAAAAATCACAGGAAACTGAACATTTATTTCCTCCCATCCCCTAAAATACACAATAAATAAAGACAAACTGGCTTTATAAAAATCAATAGAAGGAAAGAGAAACACTGCACAGAAAACCTGGTTCCATGCTGGCTGGCATGCATTTAAAGCCTTTATATGATGACCGAGAGACTTCATGGTTTTTTTTCCAACGCACAAGCAACGAACACAAAAAGAAATACATCTAGAAGAACCAAAATATATATATATATGTATGTATATATTAGATTCTATAAATATTCAGTCATCTGTTTTGTTGTGTGTGTTGCCATGTGTTTTTATAACCTTGTAATATCCTCTTGCTGATCCTGAGTGGAGCTTTGGGATAGATTCTCGCTGGCAGCAGAACTAGACGCAATGATGTTGCTGGAAGCATTGGAAGAAGCGTTGGATCTGACTTTAGTATTTGGTAACCTGTAGTCCTTTTTCCACTTCATCCTCCTGTTCTGAAATCAGATCTTGATCTGCCTCTTGGAGAGACACAGGGAATCTCAATGCCCCTTCGCCTGGTCAGATATCTGTTATAGTGAAATTCCTTCTCCAGTTCCAAAACCTGCTGCCTGGTATAGGCTGTTCTGGACCTTTTGGGCTCACCCCCAGTGTAATTGGGATTCACAGTGCAGACGTGTATATATATATATATATATATATATATATATATATATATATATATATATATATACATACATCAATATACGATGCATCTAAAATCTAGTTGGGTGATGATTTATAAAACAATGTTGGATAGTGGTATAGTTTTTTTGATATTTCTTCATGGTCAAAGAGTGTTCACAGTACCAAACAAATCTGGATATATTATAAAGATTTATTGGCATAATATGTATTATTTTATATCTAATTGTACAGAATCTCAAAATTCCAATTTTCATACACAATTGTAAGAATTGTACTGATATCAATGCGTGTACTATATATAGATAATCCTTTGGGGAAATGAAATAAAAGTCATAAATGGAAAAAAATTGCATTAACAAGAGCAAAGATTTGAATTTTGCAACACATAACGAATGATAATTGTTCACAAAGCATTGTCTAAGACCTGCCTAAATATGGTATATTTTATTCAGTCAGAAATATGTACAGGTATAGGTCAATTATCTAGAGACCCGTTATCCAGAAAGCTAAGAATTATGCTCCCATAGACTCTATTTTAATCAAATAAATCAAGTTTATAAACACAATTTCCCTTTTCTCTGTAATAATAAAACAGCCTTGTACTTTATCCCAGCTAAGATATAATTAATTCTTATTGGGGGCAAAACAATTTTTTAGGTTTATATAATGTGTACATTATTTTTTAGAAAACAAAAGTATGGAGATCCAAATTATGGAACAATTCCTTATCCAGAATACCCCAGGTCCCATACCTGTAATTCGAAGTTTATAATATATGCAACATTATTTTCCACTGCAATATGGGATGGTAAACACTTTTGTGGGGTTGCTGTATTAAATTCATGTGAAAGAAAAATTGTTGGCACAAAAAAATATTGTGTTAACCACGTTATTTTCAATTCAGCATTAAATACTTGATTATCAGAGAAGACACAAGATACACGAAGCTCAAAACCAGAAGCTCAACTGAAGCCAAGATTTATAGAAAACCAACTAATCCTTTTAAAGGGTAATGGCTCATAAAATTTGGTGACCAATTCCCTACGCATCAGAAAACCCAGAGTGTCAAAATGAATCCTCAAATTCATCAGATTATATATATAATCAGTAAAAAAAATAACTTCTAACCACAAATGCTAATTAGATAAGATTTTGACGAGGATCCATTTCTCTCTATGATAAATACAGTATATCTAAAAGCTTTATTTTCTTTGTTAATTTGGTTGTTATTCCTCTCTTTGATTTGTTTAAAATGTTAGTGTTTTGCAGCACTTCTGGAGCATATGCTGTAAAGGCTGTTTTTTTTCTTTATTGGTTTTCTTAAAAAGAAGAATGTTTTAGTATGACATTTATTCAGCCTCAGAGGATTAGTCAATGTGCAGTTTAGAATTTTAACTTGACATTGTCATGTAGTAAATATTCAATGAGCATAAAATATGAAGCAATATCGAACAAGATATGCTCATGGATTGACTTTGGTAAAGTTTATAGAACAAATGTAAATTTGCTTATGACACAGAAGGTTGTGAAACCATTCATTGGAGCACTTATATGTTACAATGACACCTATTGATGGAAAATAACTGTTGTGTGTGTTGTTCCTGATTTCTGTATGTTTTCTATAATAACAAAGTGCAAGAGTGGCATGGGGTTTCTGTATGACATAGAAAGGCACCTTCACTTGCTGTTAAACAATTCTCATACTGCTTTATTTAGAACTCAGTAAATAGTTCTGCATGACCTGCATTTCTGAATACTCACTGCATTTTGTCTTCATGTAAATCAGAATGGGTTCTTTTGCCTGCCTGCCTAGAATGTATTGTTCTCTCTCCTTGTCCTTTGCTGTCCTTGCCCGTAGCACATTAGGACTTGTTGTGTCGGTGCTGGTGTGTGATGTGACAATTGCACCCCATGTGGTACCATTCACTTAGCACTTCTGCCTATGTGAAGCATACAACTAACACAAAGTATAGTGCACAGCACAAGCGCACCATTTACGTTCCTTCTTGTGGGTCAGAATAGCACACAAGTGTATGTGGAAGCCCATGCCAGCTGCTTCTTACAGGGCATCATTCACAGTCAGTTGCAAATCTTAGCACCACATAGAAGAGGTACAATTTGCCTTTTGCTCCATTTAAGTCAATGAACCATGTGTTTGTCTTTTGTCTGATACCCTTTTCTGTCAATTATTACTGGGTTTTTTTCACTGTAGCTAAACTCACTACTTGTAAGGACACCAATTAGTGGATATTTGCCCAATTTGGCTGCCCATATGGGTGTTTATTTCCAATCATTATCTGATTAAGCCCCCTTAAAATATCAATAACTACAGCATACAAGGCCCTGCAAGAGTCAATATGCTGCCAAAACAATATCAGCAAAAAATCTCCAAGATTTTGGACATTAGGCACTATGGCACAAAGGCAAAACAGGAGCAGCAAGAGAAAATGCAAGAAATATTTATGCCATATTTACGTACAAACAGAAAAAAAAAAGCTGAACGATGCACTAAAAAAATCCAAAAACCTCTCAAAGTCTGAATAATTTTAGTTGTATAGTATATGGTCTACCTTAGTTCTAACCAGCCTTTTGAACAGGCTTGTCTCTTTCGTCCTTAAAGTGGTTGCTCACCTTTGAATTAACTCTTCGTATGACGTAGTGATATTCTGAGACAATTTGTGATTGGTTTTTATTTTCTATTATTTGTGGCTTTTTACTTATTTAGCTTTTTATTCATAAGCTCTCCATTTTGACATTTCAGCAGTTTGGTTGCTAGGGATCAAACTACCCAAGCAACTATGCATTTATTTGAAGAAGAGACTGGAATATGAATAGGAGATGGTCTGAATAAAAAGATGAGTAATAAAACGTAGGGCGAACAATACATTTGTAGCATTACAGAGTATTTGATTTTAGATGGGGTCAGTGAACCCCATTTAAAAGATGGAAAGAGTCAGAAGAAAAAAAGGCAAATAATTCATAAACTATAAAAAAAAAAACATGAAAAACAATTGAAGAGTTTCTTAGAATTGGCCGTTTTATAATATACTAAACGTTAACCTAAAGGTAAACCACTAATTTCAGCCTGAAACTGACTATTTCTCACGTTTGCAGCTATGCTAAATAATAAGCAAGCTTTGGGCCCTTTATTATTTATAGTGGAATTAGAGTAAAAGAGACATCATATCAATACTAGCTATAACTGCTGTTTTTTTTATAATATATTTATATATTTATATTTATAATATATTTTTTATACATGCAGACACACACATACAATATATAATGATACCAGTTAGTTAGTTTTATCGAAAAATCATGCTAAGACTTTTTTATCTTATGATTTACATGTATGTCCAATACTAGCTGCTATAAATCTTAGATATTTGTTTTGCAGGGAAATATGAAATTAATTTTGCTTTAGGGTATACTAAGAGGAATTACAGTAAATCAAGTAAAGAATTCACAAACATTTGAATCTCTTCAAGCTGGATGGAACATGAGTTATTGCTCTCTGGCCGTTGATACAAGGGTTGCATGCTAATTACCCTTTATCTGAATACTCAGAGCAAATCCAGATACTGTACTATGGGTAGAAAGTTCAACTGTTGACAGCTATTAACAATACCACTAATGTCAGATAAAGGTCCTGTTTGCAAGTATCTAGCTGAACAGAAAACTGGGACCAGAGAAAACTACCATGAACCCAGAGGCAATTCAGACATAGTTACATAGTTACATAGTTAAATTGGGTTGAAAAAAGACAAAGTCCATCAAGTTCAACCCCTCCAAATGACAACCCAGCATCCATACACACACCCCTCCCTACTTTTAATTAAATTCTATATACAGATGCAGCCACTTTGGTTTGTCTGTTTGACACAGAATAACTAAACACAGATATCCCATTTATCTCATTTAACACAGAAAACTGTGTCACAACATCCCATCTAATTAAAGCATTCACCATTGTGAACAATGGTGCTTTGGTATGCTAATGAAAAGGTTAAATGCATTAAATGAGTTAAGATAACTTTAGATAACACAGTTTCTTCAATTAACTCTGAGTCATGACGCATTTAACTCACAAATCCAAGTGGCTTCATCTGTACCCATACCTATACTAACTATAGAGCTTAGTATATTATTTGATATTATGTCTGTCCAAAAAATCATCCAAGCCATTCTTAAAGGCATTAACTGAATCAGCCATCACATCATCACCCGGCAGTGCATTCCACAACCTCACTGTCCTGACTGTGAAGAACCCCCTACGTTGCTTCAAATGAAAGTTCTTTTCTTCTAGTCTAAAGGGGTGGCCTCTGGTACGGTGATCCCCTTTATGGGTAAAAAGGTCCCCTGCCATTTGTCTATAATATCCTCTAATGTACTTGTAAAGTGTAATCATATCCCCTCGAAAGCGCCTTTTTTCCAGAGAAAACAACCCCAACCTTGACAGTCTACCCTCATAATTTAAGTCTTCCGTCCCTCTAACCAATTTAGTTGCACTTCTCTGCACTTTCTCCAGCTCATTTATATCCCTCTTAAGGACTGGAGTCCAAAACTGCACTGTATACTCCAGATGAGGCCTTACCAGGGACCTATAAAGAGGCATAATTATGTTTTCATCCCTTGAATTAATGCCCTTTTTTATGCAAGACAGAACTTTATTTGCTTTAGTAGCTACAGAATGACACTGCCCAGAATTAGACAACTTGTTATCTACAAAGACCCCTAGATCCTTCTCATTTAAGGAAACTCCCAACACACTGCCATTTAGTGTATAACTTGCATTTATATTATTTTTGCCAAAGTGCATAACCTTGCATTTATCAACATTGAACCTCATTTTCCAGTTTGCTGCCCAGTTTCCCAGTTTAGACAAATCACTCTGCAAAGTGGCAGCATCCTGCATGGAACCTATAGTTCTGCACAATTTAGTATCATCTGCAAAAATAGAAACAGTACGTTCAATGCCCACCTCCAGGTCATTAATAAAAAGTTGAAAAGCAAGGGACCTAGTACAGAGCCCTGCGGTACTCCACTAACAACACTGGTCCAATTAGAAAATGTTCCATTTACCACCACTCTTTGTAGTCTATCTTTTAGCCAGTTCTCTATCCAGGTACAAATACTAGGTTCCAGGCCAACATTCCTTAATTTAACCAGTAACCTTTTGTGTGGCACTGTATCAAATGCTTTAGCAAAGTCTAAGTAAATCACATCCACTGCCATCCCAGAATCGAGGTCTCTACTTACATTCTCATAAAAAGAAATTAAGTTAGTCTGGCAAGATCTATTACGCATAAAACCATGCTGGCACAAACTCATAGTATTATGATTTGCTATGAAGTCCAGTATCTTATCCTTTATTAACCCTTCGAAAAGCTTTCCTACCACTGACGTCAGACTAACTGGCCTATAGTTTTGAGGCTGAGAACGGGATCCTTTTTTGAATAGAGGCACCACATTAGCAATTCGCCAGTCTCTCGGCACTATGCCAGATCTCAATGAATCCTGAAAAATTAAGTAAAGAGGTTTGGCAATCACAGAGCTAAGCTCACTAATTACCCTGGGATGAATACCGTCTGGCCCTGGACCTTTGTTAATCTTAACATGTTCTAGTCTCTTTTGAATTTCTTCATGTGTGAACCATGCATCATTAGTTGTATTACTAGAATTGGGACTGTTAAGAAGGAAACCTTCACTTACTGGTTCCTCATTTGTGTAGACAGATGAAAAATACGAGTTCAGAATCAAATAAAATGTTACTCGCTTATTAAGAAAATTATGATTAGTATATATATTACCAGATTTCAATGATTGTTAAATGATTAGACAACAATCACCTTGTTTTCAATAAACACATATGTAAATAATCAATTGAGTAATTGATGTAACAAAAAAAATGTCTCTCCAATAAAGCAGATGGAGGCAGCATAAGTGAAGCATCTGGCACATACAGCCCCAACTTTTTTCTCTGCCATCCTGAAGGTGTGTTCTGTGTGCAACAGTGCTGCTGTCATCCTTCTTTCATTTATGCAAAGCAATTTAGAATAGCAGAGTTAAAGGCATGGTTCACATAATTTTTAGGGGGTTATTTATCAAAGTCCTTATTCATCTCAATATTTTCTGCTACAAACTCCAATCAAATCCGCTCAGTTTTTTTATCATTACATTTACCAGAAAATACGCTTTGCGGGAAAAAAATCAGATTTTCGGGGTATTGCCCGAAACTCAGCGAACATCAAAAAATCATTGGGACTTCTCCCATTGATTTATATGCAACCTCAACAGGTCTGAGATGCTGGATTTTCAGATAAAGACTTTTCCATCCTCTGGGTTTAATAAATTCCAAAAAATTCATGATTTTTTGAAAATCTGATTTTATATGAATAAAATTAAGAATTTTCAATGATTTTTGCATTCGGAGTTTAGTAAATAACCCCCTTGGTATGTTATAGAATGTCCAATTCTAGCAACTTTGCAATTGGCCTTCATTATTTATATGTTATAGTTTTTGGGTTATTTCCTTTTTCATTTGACTCTTTACAGCTTTCAAACGAGGGTCAATGACCCCATATAAAAACCAATGCTCTGTAAGGCTACACATTTATTGTTATTGCTACTTTGTATTACTCATCTTTCTATTCAGACCTCTCCTATTTATATTCTATTTTTGTTTTCAAATCAATGCACGGTTGCTAGTGTCATAACCAGATTGCCGAAACTCCAAACTGGAGAGTTAAAATAAAAAAATAATTACAAAAATGAAAATCAATTGCAGATTGTCTCAGAATATCACTATCTACATCATACTAAAAGTTAATTTAAAGGTGAATAACCCCTTCAAATGTAGGGATGCACCGAATCTGAGCTATTTTTAGCAAGATTCAGATTCAGGCAAATCCAATAGTCTGGCCAAACCTAACACTACATAATTGGAAAAATGGCACGCTCCCTTCACGGCCGCATCGGGCATTTCCGTTGGCGTACATACCAGTGCTGCCGAAGTGTTTGGATACTGTTCGTATTTGGCCAAACCCTAAAAAGCAGGGTTCTTCGAGCAAGCACCATATATTGATGATATGTGGGTAGCAGAGATGAGCAAACTTTTTTGCCCATTGCAGTTTTCTGATGAAATTTGTGTTTTCACAAGTAGCATTATTATAATTTTCACCAGGAATCATTATCATCTGCCTCTTGCCTTCCGCATTAACCAATGGGATGGGATCCATCTATCTGACGACTGCTGTGACATATATACATAAAGGGGCCCATTCACTAAGTTCGAGTGAAGGAATAGAGGGAAAAAAGCTCGAATTTCGAGTCATTTTTTGTGCTCCTCGACTATCGAATTGGCGTAAATTCGCCTGAGTAGAATGATTTGAATAGATCGAGCACAAAAACGCTGCGACTATTCGCCCATTTGATAGTCGAAGTACTGTCTCTTTTAAAAATACATCGACTGCCTACATCGCCACCTAAAACCTACCGAATTGCTTTAAAAGCCTATGGGAAAGTCCCATAGGCTTGTTTTCTAAGTTTTTGATCGAATAAAAAGGCATTCGATCGATCATTCGATCGATCATTCGATCGAATATTCGATCGTGCACCTATTCGCCGGGCGAATATTCGCCCATTCGACTATTCGCCAGCACGTAAATTTGCCCGAATTGCCTATTCGGTTCTATTCCGCAGTCGAATTTCGAGGGATTTAACCCCTCGAAATTCGACCCTTGATACATCTGCCCCAAAGTATACTTTTATTATGTGTGTGGGTAATATAAATTTTAAAAAAATGTAGTTCCACTTGTATTCAAAACAAAGTGTACATTTATTCAGCAAAGCTTGACAACTTTTCCACACCACACAGGAGGGTTACATACAGTAGCACCAACTGTAATGATCAAAATGGCATATCTTCAGAAAAAAGGAATGAGAAATGGGTGACCATTACTCATTTTTTTGCTATTCCATTCAACTTCACTATTAATATCAAACTAATTGGTATTAAGTAAGATGGCAGTCCCAAAATTCCAAAAAGGTAAAATTAAAAAAGATGTCGGCCTAATTTCCCAGAAGAGAAAGATATTATATATTACAGTTTGCAAAGTTGGGTACCACAGCAGCGTTTCAGGTCCACACACTGACCCTTTATCAAATTGACACGGTCAATGTACACATGAATGCATGGTAAGATGAATAAAGGCATTTTAATTATTTGAAAAGTGCATTTTTTGAGTGCTGTCCATGATCTGGAAATTTCTGGACACAGCAGAATGTGCACCCAGTATACAAGGAATTTGGTGAAGGGGCTGACCTTCTGATCACTTAGAAAACATCCAAGTGTAGGCACTCAAAACTCACTAGTAGTGATGGACGATTAAATTCGCCAGGCATGGAGTCACGATCAATTTCCGCGTTCCGACGACCATGAATGTTTTCGTGAAACTACGTTCGAAAATTCGCTGACAAAAATTATTTGGATGCCAATTGACTTTAATAAATTTGGACAAATCAGTCGGGCGTATAAAAATTGTGCTAGTGTCAACAATTGTTGCGCATCAAAATGATTTTAATTATTTTTTCATTTTATAGATGTTTGGGCTGTTAGATGATAAGATATTATAGACACTGTGATTCCATTAGACTATTACGGAAAATGAAACGTTTGGCTCAGATTTAATTATTGGATGCTCAGTATCAATAAAGTGGTCGCAAAAGGGTGAGCCCTGTGAGTATCCCTTGCTCCTAATACCTTTCAGCAGCAGCTGCTACTTCTTTGTATACCCTATCAATAGTATTAGTGTTATCTTCTATTGCAGTGAAACTTAGTTCAATATATTTAAGACACAGTACTGAAGAATTTTGCCCAGAATTGTGTGTCTTTCTACTTTCTATTTTGCCTTTCTACAAAGTGAAATTTAAAATGTCAACTGGTTTCTAGGGTCAGCGAGGCCAATAGACTGTGAGGCTAGATTTAGTTGAAATTATTCTTGATGGTTTTCATACTTAATTCTAGGCATTCAACTGTGAGGGTCAGCAAATCTAAATAACAGATGGCAGTCTAACTCCCAAGTCTAATGATTACCTTACTAAAAAGAATTTAAATATATTTGAACCTTAGAAATGAAGATATCTCGGCAATTACTCTTTGACATTGCTACAAACTCATTTTAAGAGCTGCATATAGTTACATGTTTGAACATTAAAATGGCCAGTAAATGTATACAAAAGTTCAAATGGCTCGCATTTAAAAGCTAATTTTATTTGAAGGCATCTGTAACACTGCTCTTTCCACATCTAAATAGTAACTTTTTGGTTATTCTTTTAAAGGTGCTTTTTCTGGTAGTTTCTCAGTCTGACTGTCTCTGTCGGAATGCCTCAAGGTTCCAATCTTAGTCCCCCTGCTCTTCACACTTTAAACCCCTAGTAAAATTGAATTCAATCATTGGGTTTCCAATACCATCGATGCGCCTCTGACACACAGCTTGACCTTGTTATTTCAGATCTCGCTCCTTCTGTACAAGAGACTGCCTTCCTGCTATCCTTTGCTGCAATTCTCAGATGCAACAGTTATCCATATGGCACAAACAGACACATTCACTATGCAATACCCGAGTTTTTATTAAGAACTTAGCTCTACCTAAAAAGTCATATTTTCCAAGGAAAGGATCAGTGGCTATGGAGCCTGGCATAAGGTCCATAAGGACTGCACTGATTGCAAGCTGAATGCATCTAAATGAAATGTAATTTCTGCAGCCATGCAAGCTGGAATCTTTATAAGCATCCCCAATTGATATGATCGGATAAGATAATCATATTTTGGTTCTAGGGTAGGATATTCTCTCCCTTCTTCCAGTCACCTTTGCATTACACATTCTACATGTTCTTCTCCTCTTTATTTTCTACCTTTTTTATTTAAATGAATTAGATTACCTTTATTTGTCAAGGTCCATAGTTACTTATTGTCAAATTATTCTTTTAGTCAGATAAAGCACTCCCTCTACAAATTCTCTCTCCCTACAATCAGTCACTGTTTCTCAATTATTATTGCAGCTGTGCCCTATTTTCAGCATATTTTTTAATTCTGCTATGACCTTGACTAATTACACGTATTTCCTTGGTTGATTATGTTGCTCTGTGTTTATTTATGAGCATTAATAAAATGTTTATATGAAAGAATGTTTAAACGCTAACTTCAATTCTCTTTACAAGTAAACACCTCTTGAAAGCAACCAAGAGCTGGAGTTATTAATGATGATCGTCTTCACTGATGAATCACCCAATGGCACAAAATGCATTGTTTCTGGGAAGCTTATGGATTACGAAGCATAAAGACACCTTTTATGTTTGTTATGGATACATTTTTATTTAGACATTTCTTTTGCACCCAATAAATGTTTAAATGAACTGGTATGGTATCTGAAATATACTCATGGTCTTAGCAGTAGTCAATGCATATAATTGCTGATGTCAACACATAATTGCTGATGTTCCCTATCTTTAAATTTGAGTCCAAAAAATGTAGGCAAGTAGCCAGCCATTTTTTTGGTTACTTTCTGAATAACTGGCTTTTATCTGCCCACCCCGATGCTAACCTTTAAATGAAATCTACTCAGAATAGCTACTGTCAAAACACTATATCTTGGTTGTGTATTGCCATATCAGCCAACAATCAATCTGTTTGGCTAGGAAGTTAAACAGGTTGTTCTGCCTGTATACACCCAGCTTAAATGCCACAAATCGCTATAAAACATGTAGATAAAAATATATAATTCAAAGATAAAGATTCAGCTGGGACTTGTTTGCTTTCTGTTGTTTTATTTTCTGTTAAGCTGTGTGTATGCGTAGTTGAAATTAAAATTACTTGTTCTTTCCCTATCAGCCTAAGTCACACATCTATTCAAGTGATTAGCCAAAGTTGTATTGATGTGTTCTGCTATGCAGAGAATCCGAGTGATTGGTTATTGAACCAATCTATCTTAGGCTGAGGTTTCTTTGGTGTCTGAGACTTCTTCAAACATAACATTTTTCACAGCAGCACTTACCACAACACATTTTATAAAAGACATATAGATCAATAATCAGTTAAAATTGTTTATACCTATAACTGGATTTGCAATTATCGCGAATGGTTCCATGTTTGTGCCAGTGATACATCAACCACATTTGTAAGAGAATGTTGGATTTCTAAAGTGAACGGCTATTTTGCAAAGAAATTGAAATGGCTTTGTCGTTCCTAGTACTCACATTTTGTATGTATCTCCTATTTCCTAAAAAAATTATGTTTTCTATAAGATAGACACAGTATTAAGAATGACATTAGGCAGATGTCTATTCAGCTCTCTTCTCCATGCAAAGTCAACTTTCTGCAGTGTGTCAAGGAGTTTGACTTCTTCTGACTTCTCACTGGCTGTGAGTACTGATGGGAAAATGAATTTGTCATAGTTTTATAGTATTGACCTTACTCATGCATTTGTTAAAGGGGACACATTGCTATTTTATTTCTCTGCACACAAATCAACCATTTATCTCTTAAAATATTATGTAAAATAATAAAATCTATTAACGAAAAATATTATTAATCATCCACTACAGCTAAGGTGCATAGTAATATCAATAATGAAAGACCTTTAAGGAGCTGCACCCTTGTATGTTGCACCATAAATAGTATACATACATGTCCTCATACAGAGCTTGGAGTTAAAAAACAACATGTGGAGAGTTAAAACGTACAGATCCCTGACAGATAGCTCTGATACAGAGTGCTGATTTTTCCCACCACATTATTTGTAAATGTTTCACTCCTGAGTCAAGCTGTTCTCATTTCTTTCTGGTTGTTTGTTTGGACAGTGTGATGGATGCATGTGCTGAAATTATATTTATTGAGGTCACTTTGTGTTGAAGTTTGCATTTGATGTTGATCACAGGAGCAAGCCTCTTCAACTTCTGTGGTTCCTTGATAGGTTTCTTTGGTAAAGCATGACATATGCGTTGGTGGCATACTCCAGGTTGCTTTGTCAAAGGGTCACAGAATACTTTGATAGCATAAACACTTAGATATTCATTGAGGAGCTAGATTTATGTGCGACATATTCCCACAAAGGGAAACTATAACCCTGAAAAAAGTATAGTTTAATTTATTTTGATATATGGGTGACCTGTTGAGCCAGCATTATTTGTGCCCTGTATTATTTTTTAGAAAACATAAAAAATATAGCATTTTAAGTGAAAAAAAAATAAATGAAATGTAAACTCATATCTCTCTCTCTTACCATTTTTCTCTCTCTCCAGTACATTGATACAACATACATTCCACATTTATACAGTTATGCATGTCTTTAGAGTCTTATAGTATATATATAGAGTCTGAAATTCACCAAAGCTGTTCCTTATAACTAGAAATGAAATGGGATCAAAGGCTGCTCCCAGTTCTGTTCATTTATTTTTGCACTCTGAAGAGATTAGTGATGTATGAAACTGCCCTGTTTCAGTTTGCCCAAAAAGGTGCAAAACTGCTGAACAATTTGTGAAATGGTGAATTGGAATTAATGGGTGTTTTTTCTTGTGACAAATGCATAGGAGCTACTGGGCGGTTTTTTTCAAACTTTTTTTGCACTAATTACATTGGAGTCAATGCCCATGTTTTCTCATTACAAATTCATTGGAGTAACTTTTTTTCCAGAAAGACAAAATGAATGGCGAAAGTTTAACATGGATTTGTTTCAAAAACAGGAATCCTGAACATCTGTATTACTGTAGGTGAAAAAATTCACCAAGAAGAGATTGTGAGGACCAGCCAGGACTCAAACCTTGTATTTGCGGTTGCTGGACTGGCACTTACCTTGTGAGCCAATGGAGGCTCTTGGGGCTGGGCCTGATCTGTTATCATATGTTCCTGACTCTGCCTGTTCCCAGTTTGTTTCTTCCCTGGTCTCCTCCCATCTCATTACCCCCATGTGTTTCCCATTTCCATTTATGTCCCCGTTAAAAGCCCAGTACTGACCTTTGCTCGGTGCTTGGTCATTGCGTATTCCCTGCAAGACTTGCCATCATGGTTCCAAGCTCCAGTGTTCCAAGTTCCTGATCCCAGTGTTCCTGTGTTCTGATTGTAAAGCAGGTTATCCCAAACCCAGAACAAACCCCAAGGTTCCGGTCTCGGCCCACTCTTCTGCCTGTAGCAGCTGCCTTTGGCTTCGGGTAGAGCCCTCCGCTACTCAGATGCCATCAGGTCTTATTGTGGGAGAACCAAGGAAAGAGTGAGCAAGGGAACCAAGCGTGGTGTTGTAGAATGCGAAACAAGGAACGTAGTTATAAGCCGGGCCAGGTCGGTAACAAACAGTCAATACGGTACAAATGCAGGAGACATAATGTAGGAATGGTTGAGGTCACAGGCCAGAATCGCAGTACAAAATCAGAATCTAAGAGTTGTCAAAATGGGCAATAATCAGGACAGGCAGCAGACAAGAAAAGAAGCAGGGACATGCAGGATCAGTAACAACAGGAATATACTAGGGATGCACCGAATCCACTTTTTTTGAGTTCAGTATTATTAGTTATTACAAGGTCCAAAAGAGAGTAATTCCTAGTAGGTTCTTGAAGAGCTGGAATTAAAAGTTATCATTCAGCATATTTACAAACCTACTATCTTTTTCTGTCTTGGCAACCCCAATACCCCAGTCAATGTCTGGATAATTGAAGTCACCCATAGCAACAACTTGACCCAGCTGTGAAGCCGCTTGTATCTTTTTCTTCCAATAGACAGCACCCCAATAGTATTATAACCGTCTTTATTGTTTGTAGGACAGCAGCACAGATGCAACGTTTCGAGCGGCACTCCACTCTTTGTCAAGCCGCTTGTATCTGCAAGAGTAGCTGGGCTTCATACTCGACACTTATACGAGGTGGTTTATAGCATACACCAATGATAATTCTTTTTATAACCTTTTGCCCAGTTAAAATCTCTACCCAGAGGGATTCTACACCCTCACCAGTGCCAGCTATGGTTATTTCTTTAGTGCATGGCTTTAATTCAGGCTTTACATACAAACACACTCCTCCACCCTTTTTAATCCCTCTGTCCCTTCTAAAAAGGGTGTAACCATTTAAATTCACAATCCAGTCACATGTTTCATTCCACCATATCATAATTTTTAGAGCATGCAATTAATTCTAGGTCTCCCATTTTACCTGACAAACTCCGTGCATTTGCCAGCATACAGCGTAGGTTACTACTTTTACTTTTGAAATTTGCATTACTTAGTGGAGAATTATATGTTAAGTTAGTATTATTCTGTTTTCCTTGTAACAGAGGGACCTCCTTAGCTGGTAAACTGTATGCCCCTCTCACTCCTCCCCCATGACCCCTTACTAATCCCACTGCCCCGTCTACCATAGCTTCCCCGTAATTCTTTATCTCACCCACCCCCCTTTGCCTAGTTTAAACACTCCTCCAACCTCTTAGCCATTCTTTCCCCTAGCACCGTGGACACCTTTCCTATAGCGGTGCAAACCGTGTATAGGTTGTAAATTTCAGAAAAGATGACATTGGAAGACCTTTCCTTGATCTTAGAGCCTAGATCCCTGAAATCACTCTTTAAGGTCTTCCATCTACCATTTATTTTGTCATTAGTACCGATATACACTAAGACAGTTGGGTCATGCCCAGCCCCACCCAATAATTTGTCTATCCGATCAACCACATGCCGAACCCTGGCACCAGGTAGACAGCAAACTGTTCGGTTGTAGCGATCCGGACGACAGATTACCCTATCCACTTTCCTAATAATTGAGTCCCTTACAACCACAATCTGCTTAGGCCTGACTCTACTCTCCTCCCCACCACTACTAGAGAAACTGGTCTCGTGCCTGTTAGAGAGATCAGCCTCATCTAGAAATGCCAATCCAGAGTTCATACTCCCATCATCTTCACACAATCTGGCAAATTTGTTGTGATGTATAAGCTCCGGATCAGCCTCCATTTTCCTTTTGCCCACCTTGTATTGCTAATAGGTTGAATTTGTGTATGTAGCTTGTATGTTTAGTGCATACACCCATATTTTGTGCAGTTCTGCATAACATATTACTGCTTTATAGCTATGTGTACTAATAATAATAGCAATATATAAAGAGATGAGTGGACAGCATCCCAGCTATGGTTCCCTGTAAACACCAATGTTTTTGTCAACGTCTGTAACCACACTTCTTCGTAAGAGAGCAAAATTACATCGAGAAGATGGAACAAACATTTTAAAATATCTAAAAATCTCAATCTGCAGGAAAAAGTGATTTATCTTGACCTTTAATAAATTGTCCTTAATGTGAGCGTAGCAGCGCTTTACTATAAGTTCCTATATTAAAGGCACACAGGAGAGCTTCTGTGTGCAGTGACTACTGCAGTCTTAAAGAAGTGAAATGAGCAGTAGAACAAATCTTATAACTATGTAAAGTATATTTCAACTATGTGCCTATATTCACAAACAGCTGTAGAAATAGTATTCATAAAATAAAATCCTGCCAGAAAAGGAAATGTAACATTTAAAATACATTTTTCTTTCAATTATTATGCTTTAATAAGACACTTCTAAGCAAATTTTTGGGTTTATCAATTGGCTTTCATATAAAATATTGTGTGAGGCAGAGCAATGTATTTAAGTAGCATCTAAATCTGAAGAATTAATAAGACAGGTAAAGGTACTTTTCAAATACACAGTGCAATTGTTAGATGTATTATGTACTGGTATTATTTAAAACAAGTGCAAAGTACAAAATTAAAAGCAAGTTCCCGTAGCATAAGTACTGAACCAATTATATCCTTTGAAATAATCAGCCTCTGTATGACAATTATCTCTTTTGAATGATGGGAATTTTTTAAGCACCTGGTAAAGCCAGGAAGGCAACATAACACAATATAATAATTATGAAAAAAAGACTATCAACGTTTTAATAAGCTATAAAAATACAAAAACTAGAATTAATGACTAACACTGCTGCTAAATTAGAAACATAACAGTATCCTCGGTAGAATTTCATCAGCGGAACGCAAAATAAAAATAACCATGGAGCTCTAGGAAGTGTTGCATTTGTTAATAATGTTTCAGAAGACCAAAGAACTAATATACCATTGCTGGACATAGAGAAAACACTCATTCACAAAGGTGCTTTCACCTAGATTTGTATTCAGTACTGATTTACTGATTGTACCTGCTTTGACTTATATGATGCTTAGGCCCAGTACCAGAGCCACAGGTGCAAATGAGCCCTGCAGTTATTGAAGTTATTGCCTTATAATCTACAGTCTGGTCATTTCCCAATGGGACCAGACTGTAAATTATATCCTTATAAACGGCGCGTTCTGACGCCAGAACGCGCCGTTTATAAACTTAAAGGGACAGCACTCGCAGCTGCTGCCATCGCCTCTACCCGACCTTCCCACCACTATAGCTTTGGCTCTGCACTTGCTTACCTCCCACAACGCGCTCCACCCCCTCCCTTCGGCTTCTCTTTCCTTCATAGCAGATCTCACTACAGTAAAAAATCTGCAGCTGCCTCACTAGCGTTTCTCTTCTCCATTTTCACTCCCCCTCGCATCAACTATCTGAAGTCTCGCTCCCCCTCCCTCACCCTTCCAAAGTCTCGCTCCACCTCCCGTCCACTCTCTGAAGACTCGCTCCGCCTCCTTCCCTTGCCTTCACCCGTCTGTGATGCAGTGAAAGAAAATGTCACACAGTGCGGGAGCTAGCCTTCAGAGTGGATGGGAGGCGGAGCGAGACTTAGATAATGTAAGGTAGGGTGAGAGAGACTCCAGGTAGTGTATACGAAGGGGAGGAGACTTTGGTAATGCAGAGGGGGGGGGGGGGGTGCAAAAATGGAGAGGAGTCCTGTGAAGAAAAAAAGGAAAGAACTACATCCTAGCTGTGACATGACCATAGCAAGAAGAAATAAAGGTACCCAGCTAAATATACTAAAGTATGGCATAATTTAAAAAGCAAAGAACTCGTCAGAAAGTACAAACTGAACCCAGAAATTGTAGATTATAATGAATAATGTACCCCCCACTGAAAATTTATAAAGATATTAAGTCACCTCGGAGTTATGTGACCTGTATAAAAGCACTCGGCCTGCGGCCTCGTGCTTTTATATGGTCACATAACTCCTCGGTAACATAATATCTTTATAAATTACAGTAGGGGGTACATTATCCACTATATATACAGGAATAATTTTGCCCATGCATCCTCTAGTGTATCTGTCCTGGCATCCTGAATGATGCCCAAAATGGTGTGTTTGTGTATGTGTAAAGATACCTACTGCCCTTATATATTCAGAAATGGCCGTCCCTGCAAAAGGAAACTCTTTGTACTACTTTCTGTATGCATTGGCAATTTGGCATACCATACCTAATAATACCACAAATACCCTGTCCTCCTAAATTAGCCTATATATCTCATTTTATACAGTGCATGAGAAAATTGTTAGGAGTTGACACAATTCCTGTGAGTCTTTGTAATCTTCCAGCACTATTTTCATCACAAGATTGGCATAACTCAAAGATAGTCCTACTATATGTACAATTGGCTTGGGAAAAAATCTATAATTCTACTATACAGTAAGTATGAATTTTTTGGGGAAAAAAAGAATTTCCATATGAAGTATATTCCATGGAGACGATGATGTTGATAATGAGATGCAAAAGTGGTTGCTCTACCTTTATAATGTTGGAATTAGTGATGGTCAAATCTGTCCCATTTCGCAACAAAAAAATTTGCAAAACTGCTAAAATTTTACAAAACACATTGAAATCAATGGGTGTCCAAATAATTTTGACGCGTGTCAATTTTGACGCAAGCGACAATTTTTGTACACGACTATTTTATCCAAATGCATTAAAGTCAAAGGGCATCCGAATAAGTTGACACTCGACAATTTTTATGCGTGAGCCAATTTTGACACGCAAATTTTTTTTTTGACGCATCGGATCATTCATTGGTGAATTTTCCCACAGTTTTGCATGGATATTTGCCGACGGCGAAACATGGAATTTCACCGCAAATCGATGCCTGACGAATTTATTCGCCCATTACTAGTTGGAATATATGCAACAGCATTTGTGCTTAAACTACTAAAACGGTCACAAGGCAGTGCTGTGAATTTTGCTACTGTGTGTTTTTAATGATATATACTGTTATATTACTGGGCTCTGTTGTTTTTTCTGTTTCCTCTTCCTTCCACCATATTGCTCTTGGTTTTCCACACTGTTAAATGTGCTGCATGTTGTCCCTGAGTGATTCACAAGTAAACCTATTCGCAAGTTGCTGTGCTAAGTGCTCCCTGTGTGATCATGATAAAAACCATCTCTGCTAACATTTAATACTAGTTCCCTAGCCTGAACCTGGTAAAAATTTTCTAAGTAAAAATTCATTTTTGTGATCTTGGCATATATTCGGGAATACTTCACCTGGCAAAAAGATATGAATGTTTGGCAAGGTTATTCACTAAAACTTTTCACATTGTTTTAACATTTTGGTAAAAATACTCCATATTGCGACTATAACTTGAGCATTTTTAAGGTCCACCCATCCATCACTAAGTGCAAAGTTGTATCTTCCAAAGTGTTTCTTGTTAGTTGCAACTCTTTGGAATACCAAAGGCAAAAAGGGTCTTTAACAGTTCTGGGGCTATGAACGGTGAAACTGGTGCATTGTGGGGGGAAATTACTTATACTGATTTTATTCTTAAAATTCTGCATATAATTTGCATATTAAATATTTATTCCATATAGAGTTGCCACATGTCCAGTTTTGACCCAGACAACTTGGTTTTCGGGAGGGCTGTCTGGATCAAAACTGCCTGCCCGGTTTTCCTAAATTAGAAAAATGGGCAGGATATCGGCCAATCACCACACCCGCCCACAATGTCACAGCCCCCCTGATTTCATCAGCCTGCTTCCCACCCGAAGTTCCCAGTGGGGAAAAATGGCAACCCTAGTTTCATAGGTGGCCACTATTTACTTGGTTAAATACGGATTGATAGATGTTTTGTCTGCACTTCTTTTTGCAATATTCACCAATGGTGTAATGGGCATTTTTGCTGCAAAGTCATACCTGATGAATACTTTCACTCATCACTACTTGTCTGTTATTTAACTTCTATATTACATATAGGAAGATGTGGGCAGCATCTGATTTGAGAGGTGTTCTAAATGTATATTGTAGGGCAAACAATAGTTAAGCTTAGCAGCAATTGTAAGAATCTTTAGAATTGTAGAAATTCTATTTAGAAAAAGGTCCATCTGTGTATTACACAATCACATTTGAGTGATATCATACTGTAGTACACCCACCTGTATATCTAGAAATTGTGTGCCCATATACTAGTGCTGATGGTCAATGAAGCTGTGTTTGTGCAGCCTCATGTAGCCTACATCAACACAAAATTTCAGTTCAGCTTCTATTGTGTAAGACTAAGCTGAAACAAAACAGATCATAAAAATGAGACAAGAGAAATGTTATTAGCCATAAAAGGGTTATTAAAAATTCATGCAAATATAACAGCAAAAATCCCAAATACTCAATTATAAATTCAGCTGAAACTTCCTTTTGCACACATATATCATAAAAAGTTAGTGAATCATCTGAAGCAGGCAATGTTCTTTGTTAATGCTATGGCAGGCTTTTTTCATGTTATTCCTTCCTTGTTACAGTGAAAAAACCAGCCTTTAGTTTCTTGAGTCTAGCAAAATTGCTGTCACAACATATCTGGTGGTCACTAAGCTGATATGTTGGATACAAAAAAAAAGCTCTGTCCCTGTAAGACACCCCGCCAGACTGCTGCGCTCGCTTACCTTTACGCACTCCGACCGGCGGCCGAGTCCTGTTTGACGCACATGCGCATGCACAAAGTCCGGTTTTGCGTCGTTGTGTGTGCGATGACATCACGGCATGCTCGGTTGCACTTTTTGAGGTTGTATGCTCCATCTTTGGCTTCTGGTCCTGTCAGATCCTGCTCAAGCCTTTCATGTGTTTTTAATCCTGGTTTTTGATTTTTAGCCTGCACTTTGACTACGAATCTCACTGCCCGTCCTGACCTCTGCCTGTTCATGACTCCTCTTCATTTGACCATTGTCGGCATCTCATTTTGGAACTTCTGAGCTCTGAAGTTGGAAGGATCCCTGCTAGTACCGCAGAAGAAAATACCAGGGCCCCAAAAGGTTGTCGGTGAAAACTGGAACTAGTTGGGCTCTCCTTCTTTATGGAAGAGTCAGACTGATTCCAGCAACCTAACTCCAGGTTCTAGCCTAACTAGTACGTTTCAGTCCATGCATATGCATCTAAGCACCAAAAAAAAAGGTTGACCTGGGGTAATTGGTTGAAAAGCACACCACTGTCATAATACTTCAGCTGCCAGATATTTCTTGCACGGGCTTGGTCTGTAATGAATTTAGTGTTCCTTGTCCTTTACATATGTACAACTGTATGGGTGGCAAAAATAGGGGGAACGTTTTCACTAGTAAAGTGAATAACTAAAATAACTTAAGTGTTAATTTTAGTTTGGTTCTTAGGCTCCATTTTATCCAAATAATTCAGGTTTTTAAAAATTATTTATTTTTTCTCTGTAATAATAAAACAGTACCTTGTACTTGACCCAACCTATCATATAATTAATCCTTATTGGAGTCAAAACAAAACAGTTGGGTTTATTTAATGTTTAAATTATTTTTTAGTAGAGTTAAGGTATGGAGTCTATTCATTATCCGGAAAACCCCAGGTCCCAAGCAGTCTGGATTACAGATCCCCTGTACTAATACACATATTGTGACATTCAATACTGTGACAAATTACTAGACAATAACTCTTTTCAGTCACCCGGCTTGTATAATAAATTATTATACTTGTCTTTATGAGAAAAATAGCTTTACCAAAAAATGAGCACAAAGCAACATTGCAGAAAGTGCTGAAGGTAATTTCTATTAACTATTAATGGATAAATATGAAAGTATGTGCTAAACATCCCTAACCCCACAGCACTATACACATATCTTCTCCTTTGACAGGAACAGGTGGAGGCCCCCACAATTACTGTAAATAATTTAGCTCACAAAAATGCTATTGCAGATTGGTTGTAAAATGTATGAAACAATGAGAGGAGAGGTTTGTATGGAACATGCTATAGTTATATGCCAACATCTATCAATAAATAGCCATGGATGTGGTGATTTCCAAAGCACAGATAAGAACATTAACAACGTTTCTAACAGCCTAAAAAAAATTTCCTTTTTAGTTAAATAATTTTTATAAACAAAAATCCAAGTTTTTAATCTCTTTATTAATGTTTTACTAATTACTTAATCCACATGGTGTATCTGCAGTATAACATTAACTTTAACTCAACCGAAAATAAGAAGTGTAGCAAATATACAGTATGACTTGTGATAAGCAAATCTGTCCAATTTTGCCGAAAATTCACATAATGCATTTTCTTGCTGTCCAAAATGCATTGCAAGTCAGTGGACACTTTGGGGTATATTTATCAAAAAGTGAAGTTAGAGTGAAATTCCGCCACTCTCCATTCATTTCTATGGGATTTCGAAAGGCGTATTTATCAAAGGATGAACTTTCATTTTCACCCATTGATAATTACTCTTTTAAAAATCCAATAGAAATGAATGAAGAATGGTGGAATTTTACTGTGGCGATCTCTAACTTCATTTTTTGATAAATATATCCCATTTGTGTGTTTTTTTGTCACAACAAAATACATTTAAGTATATAGCATTTTTCACGTTTTTTTCCCATGATATTTTTGTAGCAATTTCTTTTGTTGGGAAATGTGGAATTTTGCTTTGAATCCATGCCTGTTGAAAAATGTTGCTTGTCACTAAGTATGATACAATATTATGTAGGGATTCAGTCAAATGGTAGACTTGGTGATATCTTCTCAAAGTAAAAGGCAGAGACATCCAGTTAATTGTAACTATAAATCAGTCTGTTTTATTATGAGCAGTACATAATACAGATAGAAATTCAAAGGTTAATCTATAGTAACCATACAGGCTGGTTCCCTTGCTGGCTGAATGCAAAGTTCTTGACTCTCAGTAAAACTTTAGCTCCCCTTAGGCTTTTTTTTTCTAAAAGCATAGTCTTTACCAGATGTGTTTCCACAGCCTTCCTATTTCTTGCCTCCTTTGCAGAGAGCTCCGCTCCCCCACTTGGTGACATCACTCCCAGCACCTGCATTAGTTATCAAAATTACACAAAGCCTATAAAATTCTCTTTACATGCCAAGACTCACTGGGGGTCATTTATCAACACTGGGCAAATTTGCCCATGGGCAATAACCCATGGCAACCAATCAAATTGCTGCATTCATTGTTCTACTTGCAGCTGGCTTCAAAAAGCTAATCACTGATTGGTTGCTATAGGTAACTGCCCATGGGCAAATTTGCCTAGTGTTGATAAATGAGCCCCACTGAGCATTCTGAAAAACATATCTTGCCGCTAGTGTTTTCTCAGACACTGTGCCGCAATTGCCATAAATGCAGAGATAAGCTAAAACCAATATTTTTTTTTTTTAGCAAAGGCATGTTAGTCTTTAAACAACTCTTATCTACAATAGTATTATGTGTTTCATTGAGGCTGGTGTTACTGTATCAAGGTGTACATGGCTGAAGTGTGAATTGTTATAAACAATGAGAATTTTTTTGCACTAGATTAAATGAAGAATTTGTACGAGTGGTGAAACATTCTCAAGATTACTCAGCAAGTCCAATTTTTTTTCACGTATCACTATTTGATATTAGGGATCATATTAGGACTGCTAGTGCAGTGAGTAAAGTGCAATACCTTTTTCTTTTTTAGGAATATTAACAGCAACAATAAAAAGGTATTGCTATTAATAACCATTTCCATGGTGTGAATCATAGAATCAGCAGCACTGGCACTTTACTGAGTGCCATCACCACTGATTTCTCATTTCTGGGATACAGGTTATTCATTGTGGGAGTGTGCGATGTGCAAAAACGTATGTATTTCTTGTATGTTGCTAACTATAACCGTTTTAGTTCTTCTCAATAACAAACTTTTTGGAGGATCTGTAGTGCTGCTTGCATCAAAATGATACCTTTTTAACATTTTGCCTGTATATTTATAAAAGCCACTTTCGTGCTGCATGTGTAATGGATCCTTGTGTTCCAAATGGAAAGTGTGGTTACTTTCAATTCCTCCTCTTCTGTATTTACATTTTGCTTTCCTTGTACAAAATCTGATAAATGTAATTTCTTGGATTTGTAAATGTTATATCTCAGAGGTGCTATTATGAACTGCATGGAGCTCACTTTAAACTAAAACAGATTCATAGATTCATAGAGCATTCTGAATAATGTTATCATGTTGTGCCGTTTAAATGACACTGTAAACTGAGATAAAAAAAAAAAAAATCATTTATCCATTTAGAATTCTATGCTTCACCTTGAACGAAAAACATAATTTGCACATAATATCTCTGTCAACATTTACCCTTGACGTAGTCCCTTTTCTTCTGCTTCAACACCTTCAATGCCAAGATCAGGTTCTCCACCTGAAAGACAAAACTGATACGATCTGACGTATTCAATCAAATCCCAATGCAGTCAACTAGCCTGGCTCCCTCCTCTCTCAAGATGTGTTTATCACTCATTCATATAGGATAGGAGAGTACATTCTCAAATTATACTTCCATTAAATTAACTAGTTGCTTGACCATTTGCCCTTAATACTCGCTTGTCCTTCTTTTTTTTTCTAGCCGTTTAAAATCTAATTTGAACACTTAGCTCTTCATCCATTCTGCAGTCAAATGTGAATGAAACCTGGGTTTTTGTAAATATTGCCCTATACTACTTTATTTCTTGCAAGTAAAAAGAATACTATACATAATTACTGTATATGATTTGCCAAATGTTAGAATCCTGTTAACCTACACAGTGCTATAGTTTTTAATGTTGTGATCATCACTATTAAAAATTATTTTTTATTTTAATTTATTTAAATGATGGTTGAGGTGCAATGCTATTGTTTGCATTCATTTTCTGTGTATTTTTGCTTATGCAAACCTTTTGGGGGGCTCTATGAGACATCCACTGATGTTTTTGAGGCACCACTGATTTCTTCTCAAGGACAGCAAAGGAAAGAGTATTCAGTACCTCAGTTAGAAAGGAGTTTATATGCATTTATGTAGCATTACCCATGTACATGTATGGGGCCTGTTATCCAAAATTCTTGGATATAGTGTTGCATGGATCTCATTTTTTGGCAAAACATTTTTTATCATAACGAAAAGTATAATAATTTATTATAGAAGTAGGGTGACTGAAAAGATTTATAGTCAAGTAATTTGTCACAGTATTGAATGTTACAATATGTATATTAGTACAGATATAGGATCTGTTAATCAGAATACTTGGGACCTGGGGTTTTCTGGATAACAGATCTTTCTGTAATTTGGATCTTGATAACTTACATCTACTAGAAAATCAAATAAACATTAAATAAACCCAATAGGATAATTTTGCTTCCAATAAGGAATAATTATATCTTGGTTTGGATCAAGAACAAGGTACTTTTTTATCACCACAGAGAAAAAGGAAACCGTTTTTAAAAATTTGGATTATTTGGATAAAATGGAGTCTATGGGAGATGGCATTTCCGTAATTCAGAGCTTTGTGCATAACAGGTTCTGGTTAATAGATCCCATACCTGTACTATGGAAATGCAATTGTAACAGAATACAACTGTCAAAAAATGTAAAGATAAATATAATAATGTATAGAAAAATATACACTGTCCCCATAAGTAATTAAAGGCACTAAGTTTGTCCAGGAGCAGTTACCCATAGCAACCAATAAGATTTTTTTCTTTTAAACAGGTGACTAGTGAATGCTACTTGCTGATTGGTTGCTATTAGTTACAGCTCCTAGGCAAACTTAGTGCCTTTTATTACATAATCACTAGTGATGGGCGAATTTGCGCCGTTTCGCCGAAAAATTCGCGAATTTCACGCGAAATTCGCGAAACGGCGCCGGCGTCTCGTTTTTGACGCCGGCGCCCGTTTTTGACGCCGGCGCCCGTTTTTCCGACGCCGGCGCCCGTTTTTGACGCCGGCGAATTTTTTCCGCGAATTTTCGCGGGAGTTTCGCGAATTTATTCGCTGGCGGCGAATCGCGCAAATTCGCCGCGAATTCGCGCCTGGCGAATAAATTCGCCCATCACTAATAATCACATACTGTATATGTAACATCTAGATCAACTAGATCAATCCTATAGTGACCTATTACAGTTTCTGACCTGACACTCACTTACTTCTATACTGAGGCCTACCTCTACCTCCAGGCCTTAGCAGCAACACCCCACTTCCAATGGGTGCACTGGACAGAGACAGAACACATGGCAACATCCCTTTTTATAACCTCTGGGGAACTACTCCCCCTCCCCTTTGGGAGAAAGGACCCAGCCTAGCTGGCTAACACTTTCACTGGGGCATGAAAAACTTTTACCCTTTTCTATAGTGACATCTACTGGCCAATCACTGAACTGCCAACAGAATGCGTTCACATAGGAAAAATTAAACCAAAGAACATAAAGGTTAGCAAAACCTTTACCCTCCTACATTTATATATACCATTACAGTATAATTAGTCTATGTACTGTGTTGGTAAGTACTATGTGTTGGACAGCCATCATTCTCTCTTTTATTGTTTGTTTCCTGTATGTTGTTGGGTTTTGAATCTTGATCAATAAAGCAGAAATACTAGATACAATCCTATAATCCTATATCTGTAATGTTCACATGTCTGATATTTATAATAACTGTTGCACTACAGATTGCCTGACTTCCATATAACCTGAAGCTACATCTTTTATTATTTCAAAGATGTTGAAAACTCAATACAAATTTATTGGAACAGAAAAAGTCATTGTTCTGTTTGTTGGCTGTATGATTGATATTGCTCATGTTGGATAAACTATGAAATAAGAGTAATAAAGGACAAGTTTTCATGGGGAAAAAACTTAATATATTTCTTAGAAGCACATGAAGGTCTGTTCCCTTTTTTCATAAAGAAATAGCTGAAAAAGGAAACATTATAGCTTATGTCTCATTGCTACTATCAACAATAGCATCCCTGTTTCATATAGTTCACTCATTTACAAGCAACGGTCAAAGAATGAGGGGCCTTTCCTTGAAACCACTGCAAGGATCTAAGCATAAAGGATCCAAGCCTAAAGCCCATACAATAATTTGCAGAGACTGTCTTGAATGGATTAAGACAATACAGACAATACAGTAAAAGGGGCTGAATAAATGGGGGCTGAAACATTGCCTGCAGGCTGAATAAATTCTTCACTGATCTTGTAACGGATAGTGTGCTGCTGGATTTTTTGTTTACCTACAATCCTGTCTCCAATGCAGGCAGCAGACTTACAGCGAGCACCTACCAGCCCAACAGGTGGCAATTTACCTGTATGGGTAGAAGAACTCCACTCAAAACAGTAAAAGGAAAGCTAGGTGCCCCAAACACAATACCAGATATTACCTTTGCAGTGATTTCTGTCTAAAGGTGTGGTTCACCTTTAAGTTAACTTTTAGTATGTTAGAATGGTCAATTCTCAGCAGCTTTTCTTAATTTTTTATCTTTTATCGTTTTTGAATTATTTGTTTTCTTCTGACTCTTTCCAGCTTTCAAATGGAAGTCACTGGCCCCATCTAAAACGCAAATGCTGTGTAAGGCTAAAAAATAAATTGTTATTGCTACTTTTATTTGCTCATCTTTTTATACAGGTCCTCTCCTGTCTCGTGTTCAAATCAGTGCATGGTTACTAGGGTAATTTGGACACTAAGGGGCCCATTTACTAAGGGTCGAAGTGAATTTTCGAATGCAAAAAGTCTGAATTTCGAAGTAATTTTTGGGTATTTTGACCATCAAATTGGCCAAAATTCGATTCGAACTGAAAAAACTACCTTTTGAAAATCAAAGTACTGTCTCTTTAAAAAACTTCGAATTCGACACTTCGCCACCTTAAACCTGCCGAATTGCTGCTGAGCCTATAGGGGACCTCCTATAACCTTTCTGAAGTCAAAGTATTTTTTTGTAAAATAGGTTCAAGCGTTCGTTTCGAACAATTTAATCGATCGATCGAACAATTTTTACTTCGATCGAAAACACCCGTTTTCTATCAAAAAAATACTTAGACTATCGAAGTATCAAATTCGATGGTCGAATTTCGAAGTTTTTTAACTTCGAAATTTGACCCTTAGTAAATGTGCCCCTTGCAATTACTGAAACTACAAACTGGAGAGCTGCTGAATAAAAAGATAAGTAACTCGAAAACCACAAATAATAAAACATTAAAACCAATGCATATTGTATCAGAATATCACTCTCTATATCATACTAAAGGTTAATTTAACGGTAAACAACCCCTTTAAAAGAATGAGACATTGTTTATGTCCATACAAATCACTACTATTTCATGAGGATTAGGACGCACTTAATTAGTGAGTTAATTACTGGGAAGTGGTGACAAGCAGGATACAGCATTTTAACCATTGTGATTCTCTCTGAGCCACTTTTGTGACCTGGTGTGCTCTAGCCCTGTTGGGAAAATTCACTAGGCGCCGAAGCGCCTAACGCTAGCGTCAATTCGCTAGCTTTGGGCATTTTCGTTACTTCGCAAATTCACTAACGAACGCTGGCGTAACTTCGCTAGTGTAACTTCGCACCCTTACGCCTGGCGAATTTGTGCAACGGACGTAACTACGCAAATTCACTAACGCGCGCATTGTTCTGAACGCTACCTTTTACGCTAGACTTCATTCACCACCTCAGACCAGGCGAAGCGCAATAGAGTAGATAGGGATTTCTTCAAAAAAAGTTCCAAAAAACGCTGGCGTTTTTTCTAAATTATGGGTGATAGGCTGAAAAAGATCGAAAAAAGTTTTGGGGCTCCCCTCCTTCCCCCTTACATTTCGTAACTCATGGCAACTTAACTATACAGTGGGCACATGTGTAGGGCAAAATAAAAAATTTATTTGATGTTTTGAAGGTTTCCCATGCATTTGTAGTGCTGCTACACATTCTTCCATTGAAATTTGAATTTGGCGCCGTATGCAAATTAACCATAGCTAGCGTAACTTCAAAGTTTTTTTTAAAGAGACAGTACTTCGATTATCGAATGGTCGAATATTCAAACGATTTTACTTCGAGTCAAAGTAAATTCGAAGTCGTAGTATCCTATTCGATGGTAGAAGTATTCAGAAAATTACTTTGAAATTTGAACTTTTTTAACTTAGTAAATCTGCCCCTCAATGGTTGGCCTCTGGTTCCTCAATCTTTTTTTTTTATTTCTCTAAGTTTTTTACAAAATTTTAAAAAAAAGGGAAAAGAACACTGCATCATCATACGAGTAGCAAAATAGTGATGTTATTACACAGTCCTAGACCTTTCCTCAAGCAACATTATTAGCACTTGTGATGGGCAACATAAAAAAGCTTACAGCTCCTTAATTCACCTGTAGGCCGAGTTAGTCTGCAGGTAACAATTGATCTTATGTGTCCCAGAGAGACCAGATATCATGGTAAGAATCTAAAGTGTCTTCAAGCCAAGCCATTAGATAAAAAATATTTTGTATATAATTAAGCCTCTGATGGACTGGATGGGAGAGTGATAGTGTAGCTGAGAGCCAGTTCAGAGCAATCACCCATTGATCAGCAGCAAATATTTGAGACAACAGTGGATTACCAGCACCTATAATATTTTTACAGGGAAGGCACAATAAAGTTGCTTCAGGTGCAGGCATAATTGAAACTTTCACTATAGTTTCGGTCAATTGAAATACTTGTGCCCAGATGTCAGGACATAGCCACCATGCCTGTAAATAGGTACCTGAGTCACGTCAACCTCTGAAGCACAAAGGAGAAGCTAAGGGGACCATGGAGTGTTTCCATTGAGGAGTAATGTACCATCTATATAAAACATTGTAGGCTGTTTCTTTAATACTGACATTTGGAGACACTTTATGTATAGCCTTCCATATTTTAGGCCATAGATCTTGGGCATCTTGGACACAATATCCATTGGGACATATACAGACACATAGAATGTGGAAGTTGTTCTATTTATAGGTTGTGGATCCATGAAATACAATTTGTTGCAATGAGCAGATGAAGACAAGTCTTTTATATGGGAAAAAGGTCCCCCCACTATTTGTCTTTAATGCCCTCTAATGTATGTTTAATAAATAAAACAGAGCTATTTAGAGAAAACTACAGTTTTTGCTTCCGCACAATGACCAGCACAGCAACATGAATGTGTTTCATGCTATTTGTCCAGATTTTTATGTTTTACAGAGTGCATAGGGGAAAATGCCATTTAAGAATTTGATCTCATCTGGCAGAACCCCTTGCATTCTTAGAAACAAAGCTCCTGAAAACAGTGAGCGGATGCAAAAGAAATCAAAAAGCACTTATCTCTTCCAAGCTAGCCAACAAATGGTTCCCAGCTTTTTAATATACTTATTTGTATAAAAAATAAATGTACTGTAGATATTTTTGAAACACAGGGCTTTTTTTTTTTTTAAACATAGGAGTAGAACTCAACCTGCACTATTGATGATTTCAGAGCATAGCCTTTTCAACATACAAGCATCCATTTAGTAAAGTGTGACAAAAAAAGTCTTGACTCAAAATTAACACTGAAAAAGTGACCAAGGCCATTTGCTTTACTTTGATTTCATTTTCTGGTGCACAACTTTGTTTTTACATATTATTCTAATTTACTAATGTCTAGCGGCTTTAAAAAAACACTTAACAATTGTCCAGTGGCCAGGATTGGATATAGCTAGTTATGAGTGAGATTTTTTGCCAGATATGGATTTGTGGCAAAATTCTTTATTTGGTGATCTCAAAATTTCAAAAAAATGATTTCTCAGCAATAATTTTCACCATGCTAAAATGTGTTGATAAGATGCCAAGAGACCTCAATTTATTTTTATTCTTTTATTTAAGAATAAACTTGCCGCGAAAAAATGTCCATGGACTGCAATGAATTGTGCATGGAAAAAGTTGCCATGAAAAACAGTTGACACGGAAAAATTTTTACATATAGAAAATTTTCCCATGCTTTAACAGGTCAGAGTCACTCACCACTAGATAGAGCTTGTTTTTTTTAATCTTGTTTTTTTAACATAATTGGACGGATATAGGTGCTGAATCCACCAAGGCAATCAATGTGCAGTTGCACGAAATGTGCATGGTTAGTAACTCTATCAAACGTAAACAATTTTGCAACGGAAATAGGATTGAGTAAATGGACACTCCATAATAAAATTTGGAGCAAGTATAGATCTACAGATTAGTAAACCCATTCATGCCTGTATTTATATATACCCTTTACAAGTGAATCAGGATGCAATTTGTTTCGTTGTAATTGACAGAAAAGAAACATATGAAGATATATCTATCCCATTCCAAATGCTGACAGATTAGTTAAGAGGGAAACGAAACGCACTGTGGGAGTTCGAAAACAATGGCATATGCTTCCATTATTTTATGAGAAACTCACATATGAGTGCACACTGAGGGGTCTGAATTAAAGTGTGATTAGCAGAATTGCTTTCCTCCTCTTTCTCATTGTTTTTTTTTAAATATTAATAATGGCAAGACAGAACAATGAGATGTTGTTATTTTTATCTCTTGATATGCAAAAAAAAAAAAAAAACAGAACAAAAAAAACCTCTGGAATGAATAACACAACAAAATTTGCAGTTCAATACCTACATATTTTAGTTTGTCCGACCCAATGGAGGTCTCTGCATTTAATAAAGTCCCCTTTCTGAAACCAAATCTTGATTCTGTTCATACTTCTTGTGCACATGAATGTGTTTAAAGTATATGATCAAATTACAAGTAATGAGTGACTTTTGACAGATACTTTGCAAACGCATCCTTCCTTCACAGATGTGATTAATCCATTGAAATGGAACAACTATTACTCGCTGTGTTGTTTGATTAACATAAATAAAATATAAAATCATAACAAAAGCAATCTTGCTTGATGTGCCTACATAAAAATACTGTACTAAGCATCTGGCGATCAGCAGGGAATTACAAACAAGAACAAAGGGAGGTAAAAAAAAAGAGTACTATTTTTTACATATGAAATAACGTTTTCTTAGAAAAGCTGAAGGATTTCAGTTTTTGAAAGGTAAGTAATTTTCAGCACAGTGCTTGCTGTGTAATGAAGTTAGGGCAGGGGGGCAGTTGATGGGAGGAGAACATTTCTTTCCAGTATTCTTGCTTTTGCAGAGAAAAGTTTAACAAAAGAGTGTATAACATGGAGGATCATTTTCTGAATTTGAACACTTTGGCTTTATTTACCGATCCAGATCAATCATAAATGGCCATACCAGCTGATCACAATCAAAATATGATGGAAAAATTGCCTTTTAGTACACATAGGGGCCAATTGAAGATTACTTGTGCCTTTTGGCATGAGCAGTCCTTAGGGAAACCCCACATGAGTTTACTAAACTTTGGCAATCTTTGTTTTTTTACTCAAATGGGCTTCTGAAAAAAAAGCAGACTTTAGTTAAACACTGTATAAATATTTTCCGCAAAGTCAATATTTGGTAGAGCCACCATTGGCTGCAATTACAGCTTAAAATACTTATTTCAGTTTTACAAATTGATCAGGAATGATTCGGACCACTCTTCCAGGCAGATTTCTTCCATATTGTTCAATGATGAATAATGCTTGTGAACCACAGTTTTCAAATACAGTCACAGATTCTCAGCCGCATATAGATTAGAGCTATGACTGGGCCATAGTAATCATGTAGTGAAAGGATACCTTGTGTCGCATACTTTCCAAAAGAATTCCTAAAGAATTTCCTTTACAGAAAGTGACATGAAATAGCTGTGAGTAAATAAACATTAAAATTATCAAAAGCAAGGCATTCATAATGATAATCTGTTGAGTGGGTGAGAGCCCCAAAACTTTCTAACTCACTGGAATGAAGGTTAGGATCATATGTGGTTCGTACACTGGGCACATTCCATCGCATCTGAAGATCTAGAATGTTCTTAGCTATGCTTGAAGTGTACAATGTATTACATTAAATTTATTGCAGTGGTCCTTTTAGTACTTAACTTGTGGCATGAGAACATTTATTTATGCTCATGTATCCTTGCTACCATTTGAAAGGAAAATCAGCATGCCTGATACAAATAATTATTATTAGAAATATGTTTATTAATTTGTTTACTATGACCTGCAATGTGAGCTCTGTTCTGCCATCTTCTGTTTCTTCCCTGTGCTGACTTGCATCTACCCAGGAGGGTGCAAAGAACAAGCAGAATATTGGTTTTTCAATCCACCTTCTACTTGTTCTTTGTGCTTTGTTTTTTATCCCCAATAGGACCTTGGGGCGAAATTGTGCAGTCTTGACCAATATAATACCTTCCCCTATTGGTCAAAAGACTTCTAATTGTACCCAGGAGGGTGGTCATGCACAGTAGAGTAAAATTTGAAAATGTACTGTATTTCATAATCACAGTGTCCAGGGCTCTGAAGACACAAAACATAGTGGTGTGGTGCTCCTAGGCATAAACCCCATGCCCAGAGCTCATGATTAGTGATTGTATTCACTGGGGAGTGTCTAACTTATTCACAGCTGGGTCAAATTGTTGCTATGGGTGACTTCAATTATCCAGACATTGACTGGGGTAATGGGGTTGCTAAGACATAAAAAGCAAGAAGGTTTGTAAATATGCTGAATGACAACTTTTTATTCCAGCTCATTCAAGAACCTACTAGGAATAAGTCTCTTTTGGACCTTGTAATAACTAATAATACTGAACCCATCTCTAGCATTTGTGTGGGTGAGCATTTAGGGAATAGTGATCATAACATGGTCTCCTTTGAGATTCTGTTGCAGAAGCAATTCTATAAGGGAGTAACTAAAACACTAAATTTCAGACATGCAAACTTTGACAGTATAAGGGCATCTCTGCAACATATTAGGTGGGAAATGCTTTTCACAGGGTTAAACACAGAACAAAAATGGGAAGTCTTTAAAATGCTGTTTAATAAATAAACATTTCAGTATATTCCCCTTGTAAGCAAGGAAATTCAAAAGAGACTACAACATGTTAAGATAAATAAAGGTCTAGGGCCAGATGGTATTCATCCCAGGGTACTTAGCATGCTTAGCTCTGTGATTGCCAAACCTCTTTACTTAATTTTTAAGGATTCTTTGAGGTCTGGCATAGTGCTCAGAGACTGGTAAATTGCTAATGTGGTGCCGCTAGTCAAAAAGGGATCCCGTACTCAGCCTCAAAACTATAGGCCAGTTAGTCTGACATCAGTGGTAGGAAAGCTTTTCAAAGGGTTAATAAAGGATAATATATTGGACTTCATAGCAAATTATAATAATATGAGTTTGTGCCAGCATGGTTTTATGCGTAATAGATCTTGCCAGACTAACTTAATTTCTTTTTATGAGAAGGTAAGTAGGGACCTCAATTCTGGGATGGCAGTGGATGTGATTTACTTAGACTTTGCTAAAGCATTTGATACAGTGCCACACAGAAGGTTACTGGTTAAATTAAGGAATGTTGGCCTGGAACATAATATTTGTACCTGGATAGAGAACTGGCTAAAAGATAGACTACAAAGAGTGGTGGTAAATGGAACATTTTCTAATTGGACCAGTGTTGTTAGTGGAGTACCGCAGGGCTCTGTACTAGGTCCCTTGCTTTTCAACTTGTTTATTAGTGATCTTATTAGTGACCTGGAGGTGGGCATTGAAAGTACTGTTTCTATTTTTGCAGATGATACTAAATTGCAGAACTATAGGTTCCATGCAGGATGCTGCCACTTTGCAGAGTGATTTGACTAAGTTGGGAAACTGGGCAACAGACTGGAAAATGAGGTTCAATGTAGATAAATTCAAGGTTATGCACTTTGACAAAAATAATATAAATGCAAGTTATACACTAAATGGCAGTGTGTTGGGAGTTTCTTTAAATGAGAAGGATCTAGTGTTTTTTTTGTAAATAACAAGTTGTCTAATTCTGGGCAGTGTCATTCTGTGGCTAAAAGCAAATAAAGTTCTGTCTTGCATAAAAAAGGGCATTAACTGAAGGGATGAAAACGTAATTATGCCTCTTTATAGGTCCCTGGTGAGGCCTCGTCTGGAGTATGCAGTGCAGTTTTGGACTCCAGTCCTTAAGAGGGATATAAATGAGCTGGAGAGAGTGCAGAGACGTGCAACTAAATTGGTTAGAGGGATGGAAGACTTAAATTATGTGGGTAGACTGTCAAGGTTGGGGTTGTTTTCTCTGGAAAAAAGGCGCTTGCGAGGGGACATGATTACACTTTACAAGTACATTAGAGGACATTATAGACAAATAGCAGGGGACCTTTTTACCCATAAAAAGGATCACTGTACCAGAGGCCACCCCTTTAGACTAGAAGAAAAGAACTTTCATTTGAAGCAACGTAGGTGGTTTTTTACAGTGATGTCAGTGAGGTAACAGAATGCACTGCCGGGTGATGTTGTGATAGCTGATTCAGTTAATGCCTTTAAGAATGACTTGGATGATTTCTTGGATAGACATAATATCAAAGGCTATTGTGATACTAAACTCTATAGTTAGTATAGATATGGGTATAAAGAATTTATCGGGGAGGGGTGTGTGTATGGATGCTGGGTTTTCATTTGGAGGGGTTGAACTTGATGGACTTTGTCTTTTTTTCAACCCAATTTAACTATGTAACAATGTAACTATGTAACTGATTGGTTCCCCCAGTCAAGTCAACTTGCTTGACCTTTAAGCCATTCAAATTCTACTAACAAAATATACTATATATAAATTATGGTTATGCCCAAAGTTATAAAATGCACAGCTATTGTACAATGTGTAACTACAGTATATGCCAAATTAGTCATATTATTTTGCAGATGTCCTAAACAATAAAAATTAAGGACTTAATCATTCTTTTAGATTACTACATTCACCTTACGTGTGTCATTTGAAATAAAAGAATGTAGAACCATCGAGATGACTCTGTTTATGTCATTGTACCTTGACTAGAGGACACTAGTCTCCAAACATTGCAGTGGGTAATCCGTAGCAACATAAACATAGCATTATGCATACTTAAACATTAACAAACAGTCACCTTGCTAGAAATTTCCATTTTCTCTATGAATTGTCCACACAGATCAGCATTGTTAATCCTTTTTATCATCCTGTGGATTTGGGGTTTATGAATTAGAAAATAATTAATCTGGCAAGATCTCAACATGATAATGTATTTTAATTATTATACTTTATTTAGGTTGGTACATTGCTTAAATTATTATGTTATTCATTTCTTCATCCAACAGTAAACTTCAGTTTAATAAACCTGTACCTTTAAGCAGAGCATTGTGTGATCTACTGTTCCTTTAACCAAAGAATTGTGTGAACATTGTGTGACCTTGTCACAGTCCATATGTTGCATTTTTCTATGAGTAGCTGGAAGCTGTAGTTTGCAATATTTAGAACGCTAAGGATTTCTCTGTCCCTTTTCAATATACAGCAGTAACAGGTGTATTGTTTAATCTTCTAGCAGAAGGTCAATACTAGAACATGGGTTAGAATGAGCATTGGGGAATTATTTCTCTGTTTGTGTAAAAATGCTTAACGCTCCGTCCCTTTTACAAATGCAGCTCTCAGAATGGGAATTTCTCTGTAAGGAAGGAGATGTTTAAAGGAGAAGGAAAGGTTAAAACTAAGTACGTTTATCAGAAGGTTTATATAAACAAGCCAGTAAACCCTCAAAGTAATGCTGCTTTTAGTCTTTTGTCAAAAGAAACACAACATTTCTTTCTTTCTATTGAGTACACTCTGTATCAGACTTCGTTCTTTCAGCATAAACTTCCAGGGCACAGGCTTGAGCATGCTCAGTTTGCTCCTCTCTCCCTTCTGTTCTCCCATCCCTGCTTTAATCTGAGCACAGAGCTATGAGTGAGCTGAGAGAGACTCGGCAGGAAGTGATGGCACACCAAGCTAATACTGCAGATGCTGTCCTAAACAGAGAGAACTTCTAGAGCTATTTATTCAGGCATGGTAAAATATTCTACAAATACCTGTAAATATAGCATTCTAACTTGCAATATTGTGACTAACTATTGGCAATAACTGCCTCAGTAGCTTTCCTTCTCCTTCAAGGCAGTGGCCAGCAGGGAGATTTGTCGCCCGCGATTAGTTATTGATGACTGTGAGCGACAAATATCCCAAAAAATTTTCTCCTTTGGAAATAACTGAAATTGATGGCGGTACATTTGCCTGAAGTTTCTTCCAGAGGAAACTTTGGGCAACTTTGCAATATGTTAGTTTGGGTAAATCTTTCCATTGGCCACTGTCCTTCAAGATTCAATTCACTAGTATCTCATATTATTGGTTATCAGAAGTTCAAAGTCATAATACCAATATTAATAATTCACCTCAGATAAAGTATCATTGGGGTGCATAAATGTCCCTAATATTATCTTGTTAGATTCATTGGATGCAGGTGACTTGGCTGAGCAAGTTGGTTGAAGTATGACTCAGTGGTTGTAAAAGAATGTATCCCCTTCCATACATGGAATGCGCGGCTGACAAACATGGGGCAAGATAATATGAACTGATCAAGAGAACAATCATTTCAGAGAAACGGAGGTACTCAAAGCTGCTGCATTTCTGATGGAGGGGAAAGGTGGAAAGCTTTAATAGCAGTAAGCAAGAAGCTTCAGTAGTCTTAGCAAGATAAGACAAGAGCGTGCACAAGTGTTTTAGAAGAGGCTAACAACAGAAAGGTTGGATTTTAGCAAAATTACAGGGGAGAAAATGACATTGTCCTTTGGCACAACCCAAAACGGCTGAGCTAGATTGAGATGGAAAGAAATAATAATTTGATTTCGGATGTACCGATTTGTCATCGGGGAAAAGTTACTGATGAGGTGATTGATTTTGCTTATTTTGGAGCAAGTAGGTACGGAAAAATTGAAGCCTCTTTCACATACAGATAAAAAAGAAAACTGCAAAAGTGATTGCAGTTCCCCAAAGAAATTGAAAGTAACATAAAATTAAAAGAAAAGTAATAGCAAAAAATGAAAGTGTTTTAAAGTCATTTATATATAATAAACTGTTGCCCTGCACTGGTAAGCAAGTTTTGTGTTTGCTTTAGAATTGAAACACCACTATAGTTTATATAAACAAGCTGCTGTGTAGCCAATGAAAAAGGAGAAAAGGCACAGGTTACCTATCAGATAACAGATAAGCTCTGTAATAATTATTAGACTTAGCAGAATAAAAACAATGATAATTAGTTGTGGTCAGAGGGATAAGATGACTATCACATTAGTGACAAAATACAAATTGACCACTAGACCTGAAAGGATAGTATGTAAAGTGTAAATATAAATACAGATAAAGGATCTCTTATCTGAAAACCTGTCAATTTTAAGCAAATAATTCAATTTTTCCCTTGTACTTGATGGTAACTAAGCTGCATGATTTCATATTAATGGTAACATAATCCTATTGGGTTTATTTAAGGGTTTATTTATTAAAGGTTGAGTTTTGTTTACCCAAAAAAACTTGAGTAGTTTCAGTAAAAGCAAAGAAATTTTTCAGGATAAATTTTTTTTCCAGATTTATTATGCGCTAAAACTGCAAAAAGCCCAAATCCGAAAATACTCCAGTTAAAAACCTGTCGAGGCCATGTAGAAGTCAATGGCAGAGGTCCCTTGAACCATTTGAAGATGTTTTCAGCCTTTATGATTTTCGGGTTTTTTTGGGTGGTTTGAGTTTGAAAACTTGATCAATTTTGTGGTATTCAAGGTTTTTGCCAATAACTCGATCAGTTTGAGTATTGCATTCAATCAAGTTTTTTACATTATGTTTTTTTCATAAATAAGTAAAGATTCGAGTTGTGAGTTTATTCGAGGTAGAAAAAAACCTCAAAAAATCGACCTTTGATAGATAATTCCCTTAATGGTTAAATGAGCAATATAAATATGAAATTATGAAAAGATCCTTTATCTGGAAAACACTATGCCCCAAGTATTTTGGATATTAGATCCTATACCTGTTATAGTATGGATTTCATGCAACATCCTTTGCACTTATACTAAAGCTGGCAGTCACTAGAAAGAACAAAACGGTGGGCAGTAAAAAGGTATCTGGCACTGTAAACTAAATGAATAAAGGTATTTGTGTTAATTTATACAGACAAGCCTGAATAACTATTTTATCTATTCATTAAATTATTGTAGCTTGAATTTTTATTGCTAAAATAAAGATGCATTTTGTATTAATTGAGATTCCATTATGTTCTATTTTTATTACTATGGTCTACAATAAATATTAATGAAGAAAAATACTGAACCAAGATTTCAACCTTTTTTGAATAAATACATTCGCTGATTAGCACATTTATTGCTGGTCCACTGTAAATGCAATCATGCAGAATTTGCTCTTATACATACGTTCCAGTACACTTTTAAAAACGAATTTGAAACTAGTTGTATTAAGGGTATGGGATTTGTTATCCGAAAGCTCAGAATGATGGCAAGGTCGTCTCCTACAGACTGTTTACAAATCTTTTCCTCTTTTTCTGCAATAATAAAACAGTAATTGTACTTGACCCTAAGTAACATACAATTAATCCTTACTGGAGGCAAAACGGTTCTATTGGGTTTATTTAATGTTTAAATTATTTTTTTAGTAGCCTTAAAGTATGGAGATCCAAATTACAGAAAGACCCCTTATCTGGAAAATCCCAGGCCCCAAGCATTCCGGAAAACTGGTCCTATTCCTGTACTGTATTTCTTTTTTTTGTAAATTTACAATTGAATAAATTGTAAAGTAAAGTAAATGCATCCTAATTGAAGGTCAGATGTGAATAACAAAGACATAGCAAACCAAAATGTCCATTACCCTATTTTTCTTTTCACATAAAATACCAGTGTTGCGCTCCAGAAAGGTTATAATCAGGATTTATAACTTAACTGTGTGGTTTCTGTTCTTGTGATTTTACATGTCCTGTCTAAATATAACCTAGCAGCGGTACTGGTATGTGATCCCTTATCTGGAAACACATTATCCAGAAAGCTCAGAATTACTGGAAGATCATCTCTCGTAGACTCCATTTTTATCAAATAATTCTAATTTTCCTTTTTCTCTTTAGCAATAAAACAGAACCTTGTGCTTTATGGTAACTTAGCTATTAATCCATATTGGTGGAAAAAATCCTATTGATTGTATTTCATGTTTATAATATTTTTTAGCAGACTTATTTATCAAACATCGAATATTATACCTCAAATGAACTAGAATGAACTCAAATTAACTCACAACTCAAATGGTATATTTTTTAAGAAACCCGAAAACTCAAATTAATAGTGTTTTCTTTGGGAAAAATTAGAATCTCTTGAATTATTCAGGTTTCAGGCAAAACCCTCTGAAAAATTTGAATATCATGAAGGCTATTAACATCTTCAAATGGTTCAAGGGACCCCTGCCATTGACTTCTACATGACCTCGACAGGTTTTAGAAGGTGTGTTTTCAGATTCTAGCTATTTCCATGGTTGGGGTAAACTAAAACTTGAAATATTCAAGTTTTTTATTAAAAACTCGAAAAACTTTTTGAACAAAAAAATCAACTCGAAAAAACTTGAATTTTCATGGAAAACACAACTCTAACCTTAACAAATAACCTTTTTCTCTTTAGCAATAAAACAGAACCTTGTGCTTTATGGTAACTTAGCTATTAATCCATATTGGTGGAAAAAATCCTATTGATTGTATTTCATGTTTATAATATTTTTTAGCAGACTTATTTATCAAACATCGAATATTATACCTCAAATGAACTAGAATGAACTCAAATTAACTCACAACTCAAATGGTATATTTTTTAAGAAACCCGAAAACTCAAATTAATAGTGTTTTCTTTGGGAAAAATTAGAATCTCTTGAATTATTCAGGTTTCAGGCAAAACCCTCTGAAAAATTTGAATATCATGAAGGCTATTAACATCTTCAAATGGTTCAAGGGACCCCTGCCATTGACTTCTACATGACCTCGACAGGTTTTAGAAGGTGTGTTTTCAGATTCTAGCTATTTCCATGGTTGGGGTAAACTAAAACTTGAAATATTCAAGTTTTTTATTAAAAACTCGAAAAACTTTTTGAACAAAAAAATCAACTCGAAAAAACTTGAATTTTCATGGAAAACACAACTCTAACCTTAACAAATAACCTTTTTCTCTTTAGCAATAAAACAGAACCTTGTGCTTTATGGTAACTTAGCTATTAATCCATATTGGTGGAAAAAATCCTATTGATTGTATTTCATGTTTATAATATTTTTTAGCAGACTTATTTATCAAACGTCGAATATTATACCTCAAATGAACTAGAATGAACTCAAATTAACTCACAACTCAAATGGTATATTTTTTAAGAAACAATTGAATTATTCAGGTTTCAGGCAAAACCCTCTGAAAAATTTGAATATCATGAAGGCTATTAACATCTTCAAATGGTTCAAGGGACCCCTGCCATTGACTTCTACATGACCTCGACAGGTTTTAGAAGGTGTGTTTTCAGATTCTAGCTATTTCCATGGTTGGGGTAAAATAAAACTTGAAATATTCAAGTTTTTTATTAAAAACTCGAAAAACTTTTTGAACAAAAAAATCAACTCGAAAAAACTTGAATTTTCATGGAAAACACAACTCTAACCTTAACAAATAACCCCCTTAAGGTATGGAGATTCAAATTTCAGAAAGATCCCTTATCCCAGGTCCCAAGTATTGTGAACAATTAGGGGCACATTTATCTAGGGTCGAATATCGAGGGTTAATTAACCCTCGATATTCAACCGTTGAAGTAAAATCGCTCGACTTCGAATATCGAAGTCAAAGGATTTACTGCTATTCCTACGATCGAACGATTTTACTCCATCGATCGAAGGATATTCCTTCGATCAGAAAATTGTTAGGAAGCCTATGGGGACCTTCCCCATAGGCTTACATTGGCCTCGGTAGGTTTTAGGTGGCGAAGTAGGGGGTCGAAGAAATTTTTAAAGCGACAGTACTTCAACTATCGAATGGTCGAACGATTTTTAGTTCGAATCGTTCGATTTTGAAGTCAAAGGTCGTAGTCGAAGGTCGAAGTAGCCCATTCGATGGTCGAAGTAGCCAAAAAAAACATTCGAAATTCAAACTATTTTTCCTCTATTCCTTCACTCTAGCTAAGTAAATGGGCCCCTTAGTGATGGGTGAATTTGTGGCGTTTTGGTTCGCTGAAAAATTAGTGAATTTCTAGTGAAATTCACGAAATGGCAAAAAATTTGCGAACGGCTCCAGCTTCTCCTTTTTGACGACAGCGTCCGTTTTTTTTACGCCGTCGTCCATTTTTCTTTGAATTTATTAGCCGGTGGCAAATCACGAATAAATTCGCCCATCAGTATGAATAATCGATCCAATAACTCTAATATAAAAATATTCCAGAAGTCGCAACAAAGAAGAAAAAGATTTACAGGCAATACATGAATTCTTAACACATTGAGGATTATCAAGCTAAATACATCATTGCAAAAAACACATGGGTAATATTTGCACAAATTGTAAATTGTGGGTTTCGTGTCCAAATAAGTAGCTATCAACATCACTGCAGCATGTCAGCATTCTTATAATTGTAATCTACTATGCCCCCCTGTGTAACAAATATAATTATCTTAACAGCTTCCCTACTCAAGCTCTATGCATTTCCATTACAAAGTCAGCATCTTTTAATTAGCATGATGTAATAAATTAGCAGTTTTAAAGTCTGTTGAAAAGTCCCCGTTTTCTCATTTTCTTAATCCTCCGCTGTATCTGAAATAATCCATTCAGTGAACTTTTGTGAAAAACAAGTGCCGATAATTGTTTGCATTATTGCAACCCAACAGCATATAAGCACCATTATTGTGCGTTCATTTTTGCATTACTCCTGCTTAACTGCATTTAAACACTGCCGTAACCAGAGCTCAGAATCGCTTTGTCACAAAATCAAGTGTATGGAGATGGCAGGCAATGCAGTATTAAAAAAAACAAACACAGCTGTATTAGAATATATATTTCCCTATAAATGTATGTGCTCCATATACTGCAGGAAGAACACACCCGATTTACACTACAACTACACGACAACAGATGCTATTCTCGTGTGGACAGGTTTTTCACGTGATCAACAAACCTTAAAATCAAACAGAGATTTTTCAGAAATCACACATATATGACACATGGAGATTTCTTTGCTTGCAATGCAAACCTGCGGTTCCTAAAATATAAACAATCCTTATGTACAATGGACACACACGCACCCTCAGTTCTCTTCTGTGCTTCTAGTCTATTGCCCAAAATTGATTCTTTACGTACTTAATTTAGGTTGAAAAAAGACAAAAGTCTATTAACTATGAAAGGATTCATTTGCATGTCTCCAATGAGGGTTAAAGTATGGGGATTCAAGAGTTAACTGTCTGAGTGTCCTCTATAGGGGCTGTCACTGATGGTGATGAGCAAAACTGACCCAATTCACCTTTCAGATAAATTTGCATCATTTCCGCAAATGCATTGGAGTCAGTTTTTAACACATATTTATATTGCACAGAATGCACTGGCGTCAACAGGTGCTTTTCCTCAATTGAAAAATACTTGTTTTTCCCCCACAGAAACAAAATGCATGATAAATGATTCACAAAAATTTACTGCAAATCTGTTATCATGCTAAACATTTACTAACCCCTAGTAACTGCATTTACATGGACTTCTACAGGGTTAGTCCCCGTAAAAGTGACTTGAGTCACTTTTCACACACAAAACAAGTAGAAACACCCGTGTGTAAGAACCCTAATATTTGGCCATGCCTTGTTTAGTTAAAAGTGGAGCTGACTTACAATTTATAAATATGGACTACTGTATTCATTCAGAAAAAAATATTAGTGTATTTGGGACAACATGTGCAGTACAAATCATTCTCTTAGCATGGCTTATGACAATAGACTTTTTTTATGATGCCAGCATGTTGCTGATTTTAATTGTCTCATTTCACAGATGAACTACATTGTTGCTCTCCTTTTGCAGTAATTGATGATATGTAACAGTAGAGAGTTCTGACACGCAGAATACAAAACAGTATTATGGCAAATTATCATGTCAATGTATTCTCTAAGGTTCTCTCGGATCAATGATTCATTGAGTGTTTAGCAGAAAGCTGCAGTGTAATAACCATTGATTGGCCTCACCTATTTTACTTTCTTTTGCAAATTAGATATATTTTTCTTTTATCATGCATGCACACTATAAATTCAAGATAAAGTTAAACAGTTTTAATTTTTTTAATTTGTTACCTGGTTAAGGTTGCCACCTGCCCAGTATTTCCTCCAGCTCTAGACTTCTCTTCAAAACCTAGATCTGCCTTTCCCCAGCCAAGACTGTCCATTTCCCTGCCCACTTTCTGGCCCCATCTACCCTTTCCCATCCAAGTCACTCATTTCACTGCCCTGATACATCACATCCCCATCCTTGAATGACATTACGACTCACCCCTCAACCCAAAGGCTGGTATTGGGGGGAAAAAAAGATGGCAACCCCAGGGCCGCTCCGGCCATGAGGCAAGGTGAGAATCTTGCCTCAGGTGGCACGGAACAGCCAGTTACCAGGGGCGGCAACTGGTAACTTTAAAGGAATAGTTCAACGTGAAAATAAAAACTGGGTAAATAGATATATATATATATATATATATATAAAGGCTGGAGTGAACAGTTGTCTAATAAAACAGCCAGAATCCAACTTCCTGCTTTTCAGCTCTATAACTCTGAGTTAGTCAGCGACTTGAAGGGGGGCCACATGGTACATTTCTGTTCAGTGAGTTTGTAATTGATCCTCAGCATTCAGTTCAGATTCAAAAGCAACAGGGCCATGTGCCCCCCCCCCCTCAAGTCTCTGATTGGTTACTGTCTGGTAACCAGGGTAACCAGTCAGTGTAAACCAAGAGAGCTGAAAAGCAGGAAGTAGTGTTCTGACTGACATGTTATACGTCAAATCACTCCAGCCTTTATACATTACATTTTTGGCTAATTAACTATATTAGAAACATTATTTATTTTGCACAGCAGATCTATTTACCCAGTTTTTATTTTTACACTGAACAATGGGCTGAATTTTAGTTTGGCTGTTTTAGTGCAGCGTGGGCAATAGTGCTCGAAGCACTAGCGATGCGGCCCCTCCTCGACCCGCTACAAGGGCAGCAGCCCCTGAAACGTGCCTGGGTAACCCTTTACCTAGTCAATTAGCCAAAAGCATAAATAAAAGATCAATAGATTAAGGGCTGGTGTGTATTTCAGAGTCAGGGTGCTAAAAAGTGTTTAGATCTGTAATTCTATTTTAACAGTAATTCAAAAGCTTCTTTTGGGTGTAGGTTTGAAGGCATCATCAATACCATCAGCAATGTTTTACAGGGGTTGAAATTTAGTGAAGGTGGCCATAGAGTAGGCAGCCATTCAATTTATCTATCTGATCAACCCACCAATAGGAATATATAGCTCAAACAAACAGAAAGGGGCACATTTACTTAGGGTTGAATATCAAGGGCTAATAGGCTAACATTGAGGTTCGGTAGGTTTTAGATGGCGAAGTAGGGGGTCGAAGTTTTTTTTAGTTTGAATCGTTCGATTCGAAGTCGTAGTCGAAGATCCAAGTAGCCAATTGGATGGTCGAAGTAGCCAAAAAAACATTCGAAATTCAAAGTATTTTTTATTCTATTCCTTCACTCAAGCTAAGTAAATGTGCCCCAAAGTGTCTTATCTGATCTGTCCATTTGAACCATGCATCCACCAACAAGGTGTAGCCGCAGATGTATTTTAGATTGGACAAAACATCGGCAAAATAATACAATTGCTGTAACACTGCCGAACTGAATTGTGTGATCAAAATTGGCCAACCTGCCTAGACACTTGTAACAGGGCCATCCATGGCTTATTTACTCTAGAGAGAGATGGGCTGAGTCAGCAGTGGATAGAATAAATGCCCATAGCGGAGGATCCCCCTAGAGGAGGGTGATAACATAATTTACCCAGGATTCCTCCGTGGGGTAGGAACCCAAAATGTAACTTGCATGCCTCCCGTAAAGCAAAAAACCTGCTAGAATCCCCCATAAATTTTTCAGGGAATGGACACTTGGGTTCTACTGCATAATTACCCAGGAGGGGAGCTGGAACATGAATGCCTGGAGAGGTGGGAGCAACTGGTTGCTGCTGAATAACATTCAGTATTGCAGCCAATTGTTGGAGACATTAAACAACTTGTTCCTGCTTGGATTCTTGTTCCCCAACACGTTGGAGGAGATTTGTCAGGGTTGCTTTTTTGCAAGCAGAGGAAGCAGCTGCTCCTTCAGCGTTCATGTCGGGCCCAGTATAATGTACATATGGTATTCCAAAACCCTGAGTAAACCCTAAAGTCCCATTCTCGGCTCACACTTCTGCCTATAGTACAAGGCAGGGCGCCTCCACTACTGCTGCTAGGACTCAACACGAGAGGACCAAGGGGGAAGCTATATAACTGGAATGGAGAACAGGGAGCGTGGTCAAGGGACAGGCCGGGTCAATACCAAACAGACAATACCGTACCGAATCAGGAAGCTGAAGCGTAGTCGAGGTCATGGGCCAAGGTCAAACACAGATCAGATGCACAGCACCAAATCAGTTTTCAAAGAATAGTCAAACACATGCAGGGGTCAGTTCATGCAGACTATTGGCAAGGTCAGGCAGTGGTCAATAACAGGATCAGACAATATATCTCACATAGGAACTATGAAACATAGACCTATATTGGGCAATGGCTTACAATGGCTTGGGCCTGGTCTTAGCAAGGTTTAGCTTTCCTACTAGTCTTGCTCTGAGATTTGTCCTGGTTTTAGATGTTATTTTTTAATTTAAAAATACTATCAAAATTTGACAAGCATGCGGGTGTGACATCATAGCCATGCCTCCAGTGCTGCCAAGCATACACAATTGTGACCGGCCTCCCAACATGACCAACATCACAGCTCCACTCTTCAATGTCACTGACCGGCCCCTCTGTCCAGATTTTGATGGCATAGGCAGCAAGCCTATCTGAACTATTTTCGTTTTATTTCATTACACACGGATGACCAGCTTTAGTCAGTAACTTTTTTCCAGTAATTTCCTTTCAAATGTAATTAGTGCACATTGTTAGGCTTAGGGAGAACGCTGTGAAGTAATGCTATAATCTGCTTTATTTCTTTATATTTATTAAATAGAAGAGTCAGTGGTCTGGTGACACTAGGCAGCCCTTCTCTATCCTTGACTAACAGTGTTTATATTACTGTCACAGCATATTTACAAAGTGACATTACTCCGTTTTTTTTACAAATGGTTAATAAGGTAAATTAGACTAATGCCTATTTGTATTCCGTAGTTGGCAGAGTCTGTGCACTGAATATATTAATAGGATTAACATAGGCAATTTGTACTTGCAGAAGTCAGAAAAGTGTGACTTTTTGAAAAAGAAGTATAAAAAAAAGAACTGTTCAAATTAAAATTAGCAAATCAAACAATTCTTTGCAGCCAAGTGCATGACACAGTGTTTTAACTGATTTTTACTAGTGATTAAATGTTTTCATTGCCACTAGCTATAGCGAATAAAAAAAAAAAAAAAGCTTTTTTGTGAATTTGTAGCTTCCCCAGACCAGCAGGAGGTGTTGGATAATTTTACTCGCTGGAGAGTTTGCAACAGATCAGTGCATCTCCCTCGCTGTATTAAATTGCTTGTGGATTGATTTCCTAGTTTTGATTTTGTGCTCTGGCAACATATATTACTTGAATGCCAATCAAGGGCTCTGAGATGTTTAGTTCTGTATATAACTGTTGAATAACTATTCAATATACATTGCATTAAATTGAAAATGTTTCTCCCTGGAGACTGGAGGCCAATATAGGAACATTCATAGAAAATCTTTGAGATTTTTTAATATAAATAAAGTCTGCTATATTGTGGCAGGGGGAAAACTAATAGTACAGAGGTTTTTAAAACAACAGTTCTTAAAATACCAGTATTACGAACAAAATAGAGCAGATTTACTAAAGGGGAGAAGTGGCCGTCGCTAGCGAAAACTTGCCAGAAATCTTATCTGCAGGAACATCGCTAATTTACTAACAGGCATAAACAAAATTCGCCAGTGAAAGAGACCATAACTAGCGCAGTTTCACCCTATAATTTTCACTCAGGCGAATGATCATTACTCCTCAAAACTCACTAAAGTGTGAATTTTACAGAATGTTACCGCTTTCACTACAGTTTCCTTCACCACCTTAGACCTGGCAACTGGTAAGATGAAGCTGCATCCTCCTCAATCTTATGTCCGTGACATTATATCCTGTATGGCGGAAAGTCATAAAAGTTGTAAAAAACGCTGGCGTTTTTTCATATTTCAAAGTAGGATTGCCTTCAAAAGTTCTAGTAATGGTAGAGAATTTTCGTCTGGCAAAGTGGCGCGAAGTGTGGTGGATTGTTAGCTAACGAAAATTCGCCCTTTAGTGAGTTTGCCCCAAAGTCTTACTAAAGATGTCATCTTTATTTTTCCAATGACTAACCAACAGATTGATTGTGGGGATCAGAATAAGTTAGGTAGAATTAAATCTGGAAGATGCTTGTGAGCTAAATTGATGGCTTGACCATTGACATTGTCCCATATCAATAGCTAGGGAGAGCCATGGCAACATCATCATCAGAGTATCACTCAATAGCAGGGATTAGTAAAGAGCCCCATTTTAAATTTACTGAAAATTTAGCAATACTGTAGAAAAATTCACCAAAAAAATCAGTGGTCTTTTTTTCACTGTATTTTTTTCTTGCACCAAACACATTGTTTTCCTTGTGTGCGCAAAAATGCATGGTGAAATGCTAGAAGTTTTTAACATTTCAAAAATGACATATTATTATGTACAGGCCTTCTACACACGTTCTGAACATCCCTTGCAAAACCTACCCACAAAACTTGACTATTATTTATTAAAAGCCACTGGCCTAGCTGTTTCTCGGGAACATGTTTGACAATACCAAAAAACTCAAGAAGAGGGTTTCCCCAAATATTAGAGAAGAACGTATGAATTAATTGACAAATTCATGATTCATCTGCAAAACTTGAATGCCAATTGTATTGGAAGCAACTTTGACCTCTTTGTATAATCTTGGATATTTGACTACGGGTCATATTTACTAAAGTGTGATTTTTTTTCCTTGTCTAACGTCACTGAAGTTCACCTCAATTTGGTGGATGTATTTTCACAACACACCTCACATTTACTAAAAAAATCATAAGCATGCGGTTAAGAGAGAAATGTGGCAAATTCCCTGAGAAAGCAGTGATTTCCTCATTCAATTGTACTAAAGAAAATTCACATGAGAATAATGAGAGGCACAAGTGACTGCTCTGTTTTTATAATGCTAGTTTGTCAACCTCAACCTGGAGAAATTTCTCTTGGTGAAAATTCACTTTTGTGCTCTTAGTAAATTGGTGAATATTTCCTGGAGAAAAGAGGTGGATTTACACTAATGCAATGTTAATTCACAAAAACGTGTTATATTCTCCTTTCAGTAAATGTACAATGTTGTAAGAAATGGTTTTTATTTTTTTTGGTAAACATTTTTCAGATTTTTTAGTTTCCCCCTTTAGTATCTATGCCCCTCTTGGGGTAAATGTTTTATTCTCTGTGGTGCACACCCCTTAGTGTTCATTCACTAAGCATTGGCACTCCAGTGAAATGCTGCTGTCTGCACAAAGCACTGAATAAAAAATCCAGTGATCGATGCAGGGACCAGCACCAGGAGGTGCAGAAGAGTCCTATCATTTAGGGCCCTATTGCAGGCTCTGCCTCCTGAAACTGGAATGGCACTCAAGTTCGGAATCACATTTGAGCAACGAAACTCTCAAAATCACAATGTCTGACAACCCCTTAAATTTTTGCTGGGATCACAAATTGCTATAGTATAATGGCTAAATGTTATTGGATTAATAAGTACCCCAATGCAATATGGCATGCACATTTTATTTTTATTTTATATACTGTACAAATATAGCAGTACACACGTAAGATCTTTTGGACAGAGACCTCTTTATCCCTTGTATTGGTTATTGGTGGGTTTTGTATGTTTTCCTGTATGTTTAATGTATGCAACAATTTATTGTACAATACTGTGGAATATGTTGGCATTTTATAAGCACATACCAATAATAGTAATGATATTAACAATAGACCAATAATAACAACATGCATATATCAACAGTAAATCCTAAAAAGCACTGGACAGGCACCCCACTGGGCCACCCGCCTCACAACCCCCTCTACATACCGTTTTCTTCATGTGGCCACGCCGGGGCCAGGTAGGGAGGTCGGAAGCAGCGGCAAAGGGAGCAGGGCTGGGGCTGGAGGGGCCCACCATTTTTTTTTCCCAGTTTCCAACCACCCCAGTCCAACCCTGACTCAAAACATGCCTATAGCCGTCTGTTATAGTATAAACAGTGAGGCAAAGACAACTCTGGTAGCCCTACACCCCTTCCACCCTTTTATTCGAGCACTTTATTAGACAGCCTCACTTCTCATTTCCAGATTCTTGGGTGTATTTTCCTTCAGTCTGCAGAGCTTCATACACAAATGGTTTATACACTGCAATACCCAGGTGTCCTTCAGCAGCCCACAGTAATATTAAAATTAATGATCTAAAAGAGGAAGCGCATAAAAACTTCAATAGCGCCGTATATTGCAAACACACAGTGAAATTTACACAACCTCTTATCACCTGCTTGATGCACATAGAGTTCAGTGCTTACAAACACATATAAATGTGTGTTAATCAGGCTTAAGTGCCTCCAATCTATTGCTGCGATTTTTTAGTTTTTCAGTATCACTCAATTTCACTCCCCTGTCCTCAATGAAATCACTGCTGTGCCTCTTATATGACTCAAAGGTGCTCAAATCCGTCATTATCAACATCCGTGTCGTATTTGCAGAAATTCTGCTGCTAACAGATCCAGCTACATTCAGCAGTCACAAACTATGTTATATAGTAAGCAGTATTTCTTAATAGTCATAGCAACGCACCCCTACATTCAGCTTTGTACCTTCACTGGTCCATTCCTCCATATACATTGAATAAAAAACTGCAGATGTTTACATTTTATTAAATATACAAATAAAATTGGTTACATGCAGAGGATACTTCACCATCTACAATAAGTAAAATTGTATTGTTTTTCCATACATTGAAATAGTTAAACTATACCCATAGCAGTACAATTAAAGGGTTCATTAAGGCTCATTTACCAAGTGGATGGTTGGACTCAAAGTGAAAAAATGGGTGCAGTGCTTTGGGTTTTTTTTTTGCACTTTAATACTGACCACATCCTGCATGGCTAATTAGCTATTTGTTTAGATGCGTGCTGCATGGCTGTACATAAACCAGTTCAGTCAGCCAGGGTCGGGCCAGGCCAGCCAGATGCCCTGGGTAACCCGGCCGGCCACCCCTCCCCACGTATTCGCATGCGCCCGACCGCAACAAAGGGGAGAGCGATGGAGGGGAGAGCGATGGATTGGAGAGTAGAAAGGGAAGAGCGTCGGAGGGGAGATCGATGGAGGAGAGGGTAGGGAAGAGAGGAGTGAGCGATGGAGGGGAGGGGAAAGCAATGGAGGGGAGGATGACAGGAGGGAGGGGAGATCTACGGAGGGGTGGTGACAGAAGGAAGGAAGGGGAGTAAAACTGAGGGGTGGGAAGGGTGAGCGATGGAGGGGAGGGTAGAAAGGGAAGAGCGTCGGAGGGGAGGGAAGGGTGAGCGATGGAGGGGAGGGTAGAAAGGGATGAGCGACGGAGGGGAAATTGATGGAGGAGAGGGTAGGGAAGAGAGGAGTGAGCGATGGAGGGGAGGGAGGGGAAAGCAATGGAGGGGAGGATGACAGGAGGGAGGGGAGATCTACGGAGGGGTGGTGACGGAAGTGGTGAAGGAAGGAAGGGGAGTAAAACTGAGGGGTGCAAACACGGACATTGGGTAGGCAGACAATTTTAGAGGTAGCTGCCCAGTGCCCCCTATGCCCCCTAGGCAGCTGTCTCTTCTGCCTACCCAAAGTTTCGACCCTGCAGTGAGCAATTTATTACTAAACATGAAATTACTGAATTACTAGTAGTTGCATTCTATTTTATATATGGAATTGCTATACTATAATCTTAATTATAAACTCAGATTTACACTTATATATATATATATGTGTTGTGGTTCTGTATCTGGTTGAACTCTAGAGGTAAGGTACATATCTCCCAGAAGGCTCCATGAGACCCAAAATATGAGCAGAATAACAGATGCTGTGTGCACAGGTGCTATGAGTGATGAGTCATATACTGTGGGAGGGGAGTGGAGTAAGTGTAACTGAGAGACAAGAGAGGTAATGGATCTCTGAGGCAAAGAGGTATTTCAGATGGAGAAAGGGGTGTGGATTAACCAAAGTAAGACTTATACCTTTTAGACATAAATATGTACGGGTCACAACATGTTAGAGGAAAGGATATAGATAAATATATATAAAAAATAAAAGATGAGTTGAGTTCATTTTTATTATCTAAAATGGTTTTGACTTAGTGCCAGTCTCAGTGTTGCATATGGGCTTTCATACAGTGAATAACTTTATTTGATACTGTATATTTAAGCATTCAAACCCATGTAAAGAGCCTTTTGAGTGTTGCTTGACAGGAGAAGAAGAGGAGCTCTCTGTCATGATAGGTGATTAAATATATTAAAACTCTATATTAAAAACTTCTGTTACTGGCCTCACATCCCTGTATACCTGCACCCAGATCTATACACAACTGTTTGGAGAGTTATAAAGTTTGCCCAAATGAAGTCATTTGAAGAAAACATTCAATAATCAGAGGAAATATTATCCACAGGACCACACAGCAAAAGCAACAGTTGGCAGCACCTCAGATATTTTAGTATAGTTAGTACTTTGTCACATTTTGCCCTCTCTTTCCTTAAGTGGTTCTTTAGAATTATGAATTTACAAAGTATTTATTTTATCAACTGCCTTATAAAACTTGGTCCTTACCTGGATGTTGACCTTTATCTCGTTACTTCAATGCATGTAAGTATATGTGTCCTCACAGATTAGAAAAAATGGTAGCTATGTGCCAAAAAATGATTCTCACATAATAACAACAATGACATCTAAATCTTAAATATGAAAAGAGATTTTAATAAATGCACCATTTAAACTGAGTCTGGCACATCTAAGCAACTGGTGTTAAAAATATTAATAATTTTTCAGTGAGCAGAAATGGTTCGTGCATTGACTGAAGGCTAGGGGCTGGGGTTGCATTCCAGGTTTATCTCAATTTATGGCACAAATAAGAATACATCATTTAGTTTCTCAAGCCCTCTTGAGAATGCTTGGGTCAGAGTAGTTATGGAAATATTTTTGTTAAATCCCATTTCGATGTGTCCATTTGGGTGTAATGAATTTCAGGACCTCTGTTGAGTTGATAAAAAGTGATGGGCGAATTTGGGCCATTTTGCTTAACCGAAAAATTCACGCATTTTGTGAAACGGGGAAAAATTTGCAAAACACGCATTTTCGCAGCAGTTTCGCTAATTTATTGTGTTGCTGAATTATTTATTTTAAAGATAAGTTTGAGCTTATGTCAAATAAATTTTAACCAGTCTAATATGAGTAACTTTCATTAAGCAATGGAAATGTTTTACTGTAATTGGTGAACCCAGTGACATCTGGTTGACCATGTGAGTACCAAGGACATTGTGCCCTTGCTGTGATATCACTGTTAAAGGTAGTCAAAGTAACACCACTAGGTTTAAATGCTGACTGTAGGTGTTACTGGCTTGCAGAGTCCCTCAATGCCAAGACCTGTCTCTATACTACAAACCTGTTGTCTGAATCTACACCATTGGACTTTTGCTTTTGCTCCTGAGTTAGCTTCCACCTTCTCTGACCCTGATAGCCTGGCATCCCTGACATTTACTACTTCTACAGTTCTTTGCATTTAAATCCTTAAAAATGAATCACTGTTAACTTTAAGGGGGTTATTTATCAAGGTCTTAATTTATATCAGTGTTTCTAATATCCAACTCTGAGCAACTCTGAATTCCCGAATGGATATTATTTATAAAGAAAAAATTCCAAAAAAATTAACTTCAAAACTTCTGAGCTTTCCCCAAAAACCCGGAGTTTTCCACAAAAACTACAAAGACCTTCCCCATTGACTCATATAGGATCTCAATTGTTTTAGATGCCGGGGTTTCAGATTAGCCCATCGGACTATAATAAATCTCTGTGGGGTTTTTTTGTGATTGTACTGTATTGCAGAAGAGGCTAATCATTCTTGGTAGACACTTTTCATCTTGTGTAGTCACGTCATAGTCATAGTGAAAAAGCCAAAACATCATTTAATCTCAAAAAATCAAAAGATAGCTACAAGTTGCTAAAAATAAAACTACAAAGCTATAAACATATTGGAAGACACCAAGTTGCAGAGGCAACAGCCAAAGAACATTAATATTATAATTGAAGTGACTTGTATATCTATTAAATGTATAAAGTGCACTGTGTTCATAGTATTACACCATACATTCATTCTAAGCATTTAAACACCTGCACGCAAATGTATAAATATTTTAACATATAAAGATGAAATACCCACAATTTCCATTTCTTACATTTCTCTTCAAATAAGTACAATGATTTCTTTTACTTATATATTTTTTATAATGACCACAATAGTTAAAACACAACGCTTAGACATGGCTGTAATCTTTTACAATTACATTCTGAGCAAATAGTGTGGTTTCACAAATTTATTTTGCAGACATTCAGGGCATTTTCCGATTTTTTTCTTTATCCAGAAAACTGACGAGCACAACACATTTAGAGTGAGAGCATGCCAAAAACCTCTAACATTCTTGATGAGCTGACAGATGGTGAAGATGTGATCCAGCAATGACCTGTCAAAAACTAATCCAGCCAACTCTGTGCTTCCCTTTCAATCTAAATGCCTAGAGGGACCTGCTTAAACATCCATAGCAAACAATTTGCTTGTGGAAGACAAGATTATATAATAGGAGTGTGTCTCAAATGTCTTGCTTTTTTTTCTTAAAACTGTTGAGGATTATAGTCCAAAAGTAATCATAATGTAATTAACTTAAAAACCCCACTAGAACATTTTTTAACAAGAAAAGATTTTGAAGCATGAGCTTATCCATTGTGCTAGAAATGTAACTGTTCTTCACAATGTTACAAGGGCAATTAATTGTACTATGTGTACACCTTAATAACTGTATACACATTTTCTGTAGTATAAGCAATTATTTAGTGGCATTAAAATTATTAATAGGTATCAGCAATGTATTAACACTGGAAGAGTTATAACACCAGGAAAAATATATTGATGTTAAATATGGTTGTAACGTAGTGGTAGAAAATGACTTTTGTGAGAAAAGGTCGAATTAAGCCCTTAGGGTACACACCACTGTAACACAGCAGATGAGACTTGTAGTTGTAGATAAATTGGAGGATCATAAACATGATCTTGAAGATAAACACAGTAACGGCTTTATTCACAGTCACAAGTGCAGTTTCTCCAATATCAGTTGTTATTCCAAATGATGTAATCGATAAAGCAGAACAAGGATTACCAGACCATGGGACATCTCCTGTTAACTATCTTTCTGTCTCTTCTTTTTAATTAAGAGCTCTGTAAATCACAGACTATCGGCACAGGGAATGGCCTGAGATAGTAACAAGACCTATCTAGTTCTAATGTGCCTGTTCACTGGGTCCCTCTCTAGCAAGGTACACCCAGGGTGCTCGCCCCTTCTTTACTCCTCCATCCACAGTGAGCTCACACGTCTGACCAATTATTAGTTAACCTAACTAAACAAGCTCCCTGGTGCCATTCACTCTTGTCTTCTTGCATCAAGCCAAAGAGGAAGTGGCCCACTGTTGTCCCCCTTATATAGGGAATTCAGTTAATGTAGCAATATCTTTGTGACATTTCCTAGTGACTGGAAAACAAATTACTATTTACACAAAATAAACATATAATACAATATCGAACCCCTTACACGGTCAAATAAGGTAAAGCAATGTTTACATAAATGATCTTCTATTGGCAAAGTCTAAAGGTCATTATTCCATTCTAATTCTACTAGATCTCTCTGCAGCCTTTGACACAGTTGACCACACACTCCTCCTTGACATTCTACACTCAGCTGGCATTCGGGACACTGCTCTTTCATGGTTTACATCTTATCTGTCTGACCGTTCCTTTAAAGTTTCCTTCTCTAACTCTACTTCTACTACTTTCCCACTCTCTGTTGGAGTTCCTCAAGGCTCTGTTCTTGGCCCCCTGCTATTCTCGCTCTATACAACTTCACTAGGAAAACTCATTCAGTCATTTGGACTTCAGTATCACCTTTATGCTGATGACACCCAACTCTACTTGTCTACTCCTGATCTTTCTAATTCTGTCCTTTCCCAAGTCACAGACTGTCTTTCTGCTGTCTCCTCCTGGATGTCACAGCGCCACCTGAAACTGAACCTTTCTAAAACAGAACTCATCATATTTCCTCCAAGATCTTCCCCTGTCCCTCAGATATCACTCACCGTAAACAACACCACCTTTCATTCCACCACACAGGCACGCTGCCTAGGAGTTATCTTAGACTCTCATCTGTCTTTTTCACCACACATTCAAACACTTGCAAAATCTTGCCGTATTCAACTGCACAACATTGCTCGAATACGACCCTATCTCAGTTCAGAATCAACTAAAACACTGATTCAGTCTCTCATCATCTCCCGCCTTGATTACTGCAACTTACTCCTCACAGGTATTCCAACAAGTCACCTTTCACAACTCCAATCTGTTCTAAACGCGGCCGCTAGACTCATTCATCTAGCTCGCCGCTCAACATCAGCTGCTCCCATTTGTATGTCCCTTCACTGGCTCCCAATCTCTTCTAGAATCAAATTCAAATTACTTACACTCACATTCAAGGCCCTTAATAATGAAACCCCTCCCTATATTTCATCTCTAATCTCCAAATACACTCCTTCACGAAACCTACGCTCTGCTTCTGATCTTCGCCTCACTTCTCCTCTGGTCACTTCTGCCCATTCTCGTCTACAAGACTTCTCTCGGGCTTCTGCTTTTCTCTGGAACTCTCTGCCACAAGCTGTCAGACTTTCTCCTTCCTTCCAAACTTTCAAGCGCTCCTTAAAGACCTATCTGTTTAAAGAGGCCTATTCGTTGTACCTTAATTAATCATTGCTGTATCAAAAATGACAAAGTGTTTATATAATCCTAATGTCTCAATTGTACCCTAACCTTTTAGTTTGTAAACCCCATTGTACTCTGTAATCCTTGTCTGTTAGCCACCATTTATTCCCTGTTTGCTATAACTGCAGTAAAGCACTGCGTATCTTGACAGCGCTATATAAATAAATGATGATGATGATGATGATGATGATAAATAGAACTTCTTGCATAATTTATAGCACATCACAAAGACTGGGCAAAAGTCTGAGAAAGAGAAATACACACCACTGATTCACTATAACCAATAAAAAACTGGACACACCAATAGGAAATCATTTCAATGGCCCTCATCACTCCATAAAGGATTTAAGAATTTTGGTTCTTAAGGGCAATTTTAAAACAGATAATGAAAGAAAAGTGTGGGAATACAAATTAATGAAAACTTCCAATTCTCTGAAGAAGGGACTAAACCTGGGCCCTGGATTTATGGCTAATTATAAGAAAGGACTGCACCAGGTCAGAAATACCAACATGTCTAGATAAGGACTAAGAGATCATCTGGAATTCCTTTGATTCTACACTCCAATAATTCAGCCCTAATTTATACTCAGCCTCTTTGACCCACATTATCTTGTACCTTATCTACTTGTCTCTTGCAGATCCCCTCGTAAATTACTTTGACACCTTACACATAGATTGATATTCCTTTTTGTTGGTCATTTGACCTATGAGCTGAATGTTGTATATATACCAGAGAACACCACAGCTTCAGTGTAATCAGCTTGAAAAGGAACTAACATGTTCTGAAAGCTTGCTATGATTATATTAGTTAGCCAATAAATGTATCACCTTTATACCTTTTTTGTTATTTTTTATTTCAAAAGGGTTGCCCTGTAGCACACCACAGTTATGCCAAACTAGACAGTGTAGTTCAATTTACCTGCCTTTATTAGACCTGTACCACTTTATTTCCATCCTTGAGGTATTTGTTCTTAGGTTGCATTGCAAGGTGAGCAGCAATGCCTTTTGGAGGGTTGATGCATACAGTGTAGCAAAGGCAGAGCTAACTGCCATGTGGTTATAGCACCCTCACGCCTATCCTTTAAATGGTGGTCTTAGGCTTTTATAAATTGGTGTTGATCTTTGAGAATTCTCCAAGAGAGATAAAGTGTCAGGACAAAATGTTTGCAATAAATGCAACCATAGAGGGAGGTGCCAGGCTTGGAAAAACATGATTGGAGTTAAATAGCTAGGACTAGAAAATGGGATTTTCAATTTACTTTGACATGGTCTTGTCTTGTAACAAAAAGCCCATTTTAAAAAATGAATACACTTGCCCTGATATGTAATTGCTAATAAAATTGGGGGCCAGGAAATGTGTATTAATTAAAAATAAAAAAAAATTAATAAAAATAAATTTTTTATATGTTTATGGCAAAATTAATCAGATCAGTTGCAGGTCAATTGCACTTAACCTATTACATAGTTAAATAGTTAGTTTATGTTGAGACAAATATCCAGCAAGTTCAGCCCTTCCAAATCAACCCCAGTGCATCTTTATACACATACATATCAATTCCTATATATACAATCACATATACACTATATACTATATATATAACAATACCTATACTAACTAACTAAATAACTGATCTTATGATGCCAACAACCTTGGATATTATTCTTGCTCAAGAAGTTATCCAAGCCACTCTTAAAGGCATTAATGGTATCACCTGACAGGGCATTCCACAACCTCACTGCCCTCACCATGAAGAACCTTTGCTGCTTCAAATGAAAAATCAATTCCTCAAGTCTAAAGGGGTTGCCTCTGGTTTGTTGATATTTCTCTATGGGAAAATTATGTAGTTGTAAAGAGTAATCATGTCCCCTCTCAAGCATCTTTTCCCCAGAGAAAACAACTCCAACATTAATAGCCTTTCCTTATAGTTTAATTCTCCCATGCTTTTACCAGTCTAGTTGTACATCTCCAGCTCATTGATATCCTTCTTAAGGACCAGGGTGCAAAACTGCACTACATACACAAGGTGAGGCCTTACCAGAGATCTATAGAGAGGCATAATTATGTTTTCATCCCTTAAATTAATACACTTTTTCATGCAAGACAGCACTTTATTTGCTTTAGTAGCCACTAGTGATGGGCAAATTTATTTGCCAGTCGTGAATTCCCACGATTCGCCGCCGGTGAATACATTTGCGAAATTCTCCGGGGTCAAAAAAAAAAGGACACTGGCGTCTGTTTTTTTGTAGGCCGGCGCAATTTTGCCAAAAAAGGACACCGGCGTCCAAAATAATGGATGTCTCTGTCAAAATGGACACCGGCATCAAAAATGAGACGCTGGTACCATTTCACGATTTTTTTGCCATTTCGCAAATTTCGCAGGAAATCACACATTTTTCGGTGAAACGAAACACCCCAAATTCACCCATCACTAGTAGCCATTGAGTGACTCTGCCAAGAGTTGAACAACAATCCTTCTCAATTAAGGAGACATAAGGCTTTACTACTTAATGTATAACTTGCATTTATGTTATGTCTACCAAAGTGCACAGTAAAAAAAAAAAAAATATATATATATATATATATAATGTAATGTCAGACAGTGCCTGCACTCAGTTATAGATGAAGCCAGAGGTGCACCAAGTTTGTAGTAATATTGAAAAGAAGATCAGCACACTCTGTATTATATATATATATATATATATATATATATATATATATATATATATATATATATATATATATATATATATATATATATATATATATATATATCTATATATATATATATATATATATATATATATATATATACAGTATAAGGTAAAGGTCACTGCCTCACATATACAGTAAGTAGGCAACAGTGGCAAATTATGTGAAAAACAGAATTATATGTAATTTCCTGTTGGTGAAAACTGTTAACTTGCAGACATAAATAGTGACAGTGTTTTGCAGATCATTCCATAAAACATTTCAAACAATGCCACAAACTAGTCGGGATGCAATCATCATATGATTTTAGATTTCTATGGTCTCTCTTCCCCTTTCAATTCTATTTGCCATTATGGATGCTGCCTGGTTTAAACAGTAGAGATGTCGCGAACTGTTCGCCGGCGAACTTGTTCGCGCGAACATCGGGTGTTCGCGCTCGCCGGAAGTTCGCGAACGTCGCGCGACGTTCGCCATTTTGGGTTCGCCATTGTTGGCGCTTTTTTTGCCCTCTCACCCCAGACCAGCAGGTACATGGCAGCCAATCAGGAAGCTCTCCCCTGGACCACTCCCCTTCCCTATAAAAACCGAAGCCCTGCAGCGTTTTTTCACTCTGCCTGTGTGTGCTGAAGAGATAGTGTAGGGAGAGAGCTGCTGCCTGTTAGTGATTTCAGGGACAGTTGAAAGTTTGCTGGCTAGTAATCGTTTTGATACTGCTCTGTTATTGGAGGGACAGAAGTCTGCAGGGGTTTGAGGGACATTTAAGCTTAGGTAGCTTTGCTGGCTAGTAATCTACCTTCTACTGCAGTGCTCTGTATGTAGCTGCAGTGGGCAGCTGTCCTGCTTCTGATCTCATCTGCTGACTGCTGCAATAACAGTAGTCCTTGTAAGGACTGCTTTTATTTATTTTTTTGTTGTTTTACTACTACTACTACTACTACTACTATAAGAGCCCAGTGCTATTAGTCTAGCAGTGTTGGGGAGTGGGACTGGTGTGCTAATCTGCTGCTCCTAGTAGTTCAGCAGCACCAACTTTAATTTTTTTTTTTAATATTCATTTTTTTTTATTTTACTTTTTTTATTTTACTACCGCTGTAGTAGTGTATAAGTTGACCTTTTAGGCATTATTTGCCCTGTAGGCATTATTTGCACACTGTTTTCTTCAACCCGCCATCGAGCTGTGTGACCTTGTTCACATTCTGTCTAAATATCCATAATATTACCGTCTCCAGAAAAAACACCGGAGTCACTTTTTTCAAGCAGCCATAATATATTTTACGTAATCCGTATCCACCGCTGTAGTAGTGTATACGTTGGCCTTGTAGGCATTATTTGCACACTGTTTTCTTCAACCCGCCATCGAGCTGTGTGACCTTGTTCCCATTCTGTCTAAATATCCATAATATTACCGTCTCCAGAAAAAACACCGGAGTCACTTTTTTCAAGCAGCATTCATATATTTTACGTAATCCGTATCCACCGCTGTAGTAGTGTATACGTTGGCCTTGTAGGCATTATTTGCACACTGTTTTCTTCAACCCGCCATCGAGCTGTGTGACCTTGTTCCCATTCTGTCTAAATATCCATAATATTACCGTCTCCAGAAAAAACACCGGAGTCACTTTTTTCAAGCAGCATTCATATATTTTACGTAATCCGTATCCACCGCTGTAGTAGTGTATACGTTGGCCTTGTAGGCATTATTTGCACACTGTTTTCTTCAACCCGCCATCGAGCTGTGTGACCTTGTTCCCATTCTGTCTAAATATCCATAATATTACCGTCTCCAGAAAAAACACCGGAGTCACTTTTTTCAAGCAGCATTCATATATTTTACGTAATCCGTATCCACCGCTGTAGTAGTGTATACGTTGGCCTTGTAGGCATTATTTGCACAGTGTTTTCTTCAACCCGCCATCGAGCTGTGTGAGCTTGTTCACATTTTGTCTAAATATTGATAATATTATCGTCTCTAGAAAAACCACTTGAGTTACTTTTTTTCAAGCAGCATTCATATATTTTACGTAATCCGTATCCACCGCTGTAGTAGTGTATACGTTGACCTTGTAGGCATTATTTGCACACTGTTTTCTTCAACCCGCCATCGAGCTGTGTGAGCTTGTTCACATTTTGTCTAAATATTGATAATATTATCGTCTCTAGAAAAACCACTTGAGTTACTTTTTTTCAAGCAGCATTCATATATTTTACGTAATCCGTATCCACCGCTGTAGTAGTGTATACGTTGACCTTGTAGGCATTATTTGCACACTGTTTTCTTCAACCCGCCATCGAGCTGTGTGAGCTTGTTCACATTTTGTCTAAATATTGATAATATTATCGTCTCTAGAAAAACCACTTGAGTTACTTTTTTTCAAGCAGCATTCATATATTTTACGTAATCCGTATCCACCGCTGTAGTAGTGTATACGTTGACCTTGTAGGCATTATTTGCACACTGTTTTCTTCAACCCGCCATCGAGCTGTGTGAGCTTGTTCACATTTTGTCTAAATATTGATAATATTATCGTCTCTAGAAAAACCACTTGAGTTACTTTTTTTCAAGCAGCATTCATATATTTTACGTAATCCGTATCCACCGCTGTAGTAGTGTATACGTTGACCTTGTAGGCATTATTTGCACAGTGTTTTCTTCAACCCGCCATCGAGCTGTGTGAGCTTGTTCACATTTTGTCTAAATATTGATAATATTATCGTCTCTAGAAAAACCACTTGAGTTACTTTTTTTCAAGCAGCATTCATATATTTTACGTAATCCGTATCCACCGCTGTAGTAGTGTATACGTTGACCTTGTAGGCATTATTTGCACACTGTTTTCTTCAACCCGCCATCGAGCTGTGTGAGCTTGTTCACATTTTGTCTAAATATTGATAATATTATCGTCTCTAGAAAAACCACTTGAGTTACTTTTTTTCAAGCAGCATTCATATATTTTACGTAATCCGTATCCACCGCTGTAGTAGTGTATACGTTGACCTTGTAGGCATTATTTGCACAGTGTTTTCTTCAACCCGCCATCGAGCTGTGTGAGCTTGTTCACATTTTGTCTAAATATTGATAATATTATCGTCTCTAGAAAAACCACTTGAGTTACTTTTTTTCAAGCAGCATTCATATATTTTACGTAATCCGTATCCACCGCTGTAGTAGTGTATACGTTGACCTTGTAGGCATTATTTACACACTGTTTTCTTCAACCCGCCATCGAGCTGTGTGAGCTTGTTCACATTTTGTCTAAATATTGATAATATTATCGTCTCTAGAAAAACCACTTGAGTTACTTTTTTTCAAGCAGCATTCATATATTTTACGTAATCCGTATCCACCGCTGTAGTAGTGTATACGTTGACCTTGTAGGCATTATTTGCACACTGTTTTCTTCAACCCGCCATCGAGCTGTGTGACCTTGTTCACATTTTGTCTAAATATTGATAATATTATCGTCTCTAGAAAAACCACTTGAGTTACTTTTTTTCAAGCAGCATTCATATATTTTACGTAATCCGTATCCACCGCTGTAGTAGTGTATACGTTGACTTTGTAGGCATTATTTGCACAGTGTTTTCTTCAACCCGCCATCTAGCTGTGTGTATTATCGTTTCCAGAAAAACCAACTGAGTTTTTGTTGTTGTTGTTGTTTTTTTAAAAATAATGCCAGGCAAAGGCAGGCCGCCACGCAGAGGCCGTGCTAGGGGCCGTGCTGCTATGCAATCCTGTGGCCCTAGCAAATTTCCCCAGTTTTAAAAAGCCAATGACCCTGAACTCCCAAAATGCTGAAGAGGTAGTTGACTGGCTTACACAGCACACCCCATCCTCTACCGTTTCTAACTTTACCACAACATCCTCCTCATCCTCCACTGCTATGGCCACCCCACGTAACACTTCCTCCACCACCGGTGCCCCTTCTTCACTGGGGTCAGAGGAGTTTATTTTCCAATGAGTTTCTTGAACTGAGTAATGCGCAACCATTATTGCCAGAAGAAGATGAAGGAGATGAGGACCTTACACCAGATTTAATTCTGGCAGAGAACACGATAGAGATGGACATAATGAGTGATGAGGAGGAGGTCCCCGCTGCTGCTTCCTTCTGTGATGTGTCAGAAGAAATTGATGCATCTGAGGAGAATGATGATGAGGAGATTGATGTTTTGTGGGTGCCTAGTAGAAGAGAGCAAGAGGAGGGTAGTTCAGATGGAGAGACGGAGAGTCAGAGAGGCAGTAGGAGAATAAGACTTAGAAGAAGCAGGGAGGACAGCCCGCAGGGATCAGCAGGGCAACAACATGTATCGGCACCTGTGTTCAGCCGGCCAACGCACCCGCCATTGCCGCCAATACCGCCAACTCCGCCAACTTCTACTGTTACCGCCAGATCGCACACTTCCAAAAAGTCAGCAGTGTGGGATTTTTTTAATGTGTGTGCCTCTGACAAAAGCATTGTAATTTGCAATGAGTGCAGTCAGAAACTGAGCCTTGGTAAGCCCAACAGCCACATAGGTACAACTTCTATGCGAAGGCACATGAGCGGCAAGCACAAAGCACTTTGGGAGCAACACCTCAAAGGCAACAGGCAAACTAAAAGCCACACTCCTTCTGGTCCAGCATCTTACTGCTCTACCTCTGCTCTCCTTGACCCGTCTGAACCACCCTCCACTCCGCCTTCCACCTTGACCACCTGTTCCCATTCCCAGTCATCTGCCACCAGCCAAGTTTCTGTGAAGGCCATGTTTGAGCGTAAGAAGCCAATGTCTGACTGTCACCCCCTTGCCCGGCGTCTGACAGCTGGCTTGTCTGCACTCTTAGCCCGCCAGCTTTTACCATACCAGCTGGTGGACTCTGAGGCCTTCCGCAAATTTGTAGCAATTGGGACACCGCAGTGGAAGGTACCCAGCCGCAATTTTTTTTCTAAAAAGGGAATACCACACCTGTACCAACATGTGCAGAGCCAAGTTACCGCATCTCTGTCACTTAGTGTTGGGCCAAAGGTCCATATGACTACTGACGCATGGTCCTCCAAGCATGGTCAGGGCAGGTATGTCACCTACACTGCCCACTGGGTGAACTTGGTAATGGCTGGGAAGCAGGGAATGGGTAGCTCAACAACAACAGTGGAGTTGGTGTCACCGCCACGGATTGCACGCGGTTCTGCCACCACCTCTACTCCTCCATCGCTCTCTACCTCGTCTTCTTCTTCTTCTTACTCTGCTGCTGGGTCCTCCTTCTCCTCCTCCACACCTGTGCACCCCCAGCTCCCCCTAGGCTATTCGACGTGCCAGGTATGCCGTTGTCACGCTGTCTTGGGGATGACGTGCCTGGAAAGCCAAAAACCATACCGGATCTGTACTCCTGTCATCTCTGCAGTCACAGGCCGATCGGTGGCTGACCCCACACCAACTGCAGATCGGAAAAGTGGTGTGTGACAATGGAAGCAATCTGTTGGCAGCGTTGAGACTAGGCAATTTAACACATGTGCCCTGCATGGCACATGTGTTAAATTTAATAGTCCAACGTTTTGTCTCCAAGTACCCAGGATTCCAGGACGTTCTCACCCAGTCCAGAAAGGTGTCGGCCCATTTCAGACGTTCCTACACAGCCATGGCACGCCTTGCTGACATTCAGCAGCGCTACAACATGCCAGTCAGGCGTTTGATTTCTGACAGCCAGACTCGCTGGAATTCAACGCTCCTTATGTTGGAACGTCTGCTGCAACAACAAAGGGCCGTCAACGAGTACCTTTTTGAACTGGGTGGTAGGACTGGATCTGCACAGCTGGGGATTTTTTTTCCCCCGTTACTGGGTGCTTATGCGCGATGCCTGCAGGCTCATGCGACCTTTTGAAGAGGTGACAAATATGGTCAGTCGCACCGAAGGCACCATCAGCGACCTAATACCCTTCGCTTTCTTCCTGGAGCGTGCCGTGCGACGAGTGACAGATGAGGCTGTAGACCAGCGTGACGAGGAGCTGGAAGCGCACGATTTCTGGTCGGAATCACCAGAACGAACCCAGGCACCTGCTGCAACGCAGGGAGAGGTGCCAGAAGTGGAGTCAGAGGAGGAAGGTGGCTTTGTGGAGGAGGAGGAGGAGGACCAACAGGAGCAGGCTTCCCAGGGGGCTAGTGGTGACCTTTTGGGGACCCCTGGTCTTGTACGTGGCTGGGGGGAGGAGACCGTGGATGATGCAGTCCTTGATAATGAGGAAGCGGAGATGGATAGCTCTGCATCCAACCTTGTGAGAATGGGGTCTTTCATGCTGTCATGCCTGTTGAAGGACCCCCGTATCAAGAGGCTTAAGGAGAAGGACCTGTACTGGGTCGCAACGCTACTAGACCCTCGGTACAAGCATAAAGTGTCAGAAATGTTACCAACATACCACAAGTCCGAAAAGATGCGGCATTTACAAACCAGCCTGCAAAACATGTTGTACAATGCTTTTAAGGGTGATGTCACTTCAGGAACTCATCAACATTCCAGGGGCAGAGGTGCCAGTAATCCTGCCACGAGCACACCTGCAAGGACAAAGCCCTTTGGCCAGTCTGTAACGTCAGACATGCAAATGTTTTTCTGTCCAAGGCAGCGCCACAACCCTTCTGGATCCACCCTCAAAGAACGCCTCGACCGGCAGGTAGCGGACTACCTGGCATTAACTGCAGATATCGACACTCTGAGGAGCGATGAACCCCTGGACTACTGGGTGCGCAGGCTTGATCTGTGGCCAGAGCTGTCACAATTTGCCATGAACCTCTTGTCTTGCCCAGCCTCAAGTGTGCTCTCAGAAAGGACCTTCAGTGCAGCAGGAGGGATTGTAACTGAGAAGAGAACTCGCCTAGGTCACAAAAGTGTCGATTACCTGACCTTTATTAAAATGAATGAGGGGTGGATCTCGGAGGGTTACTGCACGCCGGAAGACTTGTTCTGACTTCTATGCAGCTGTCCTTCTCTTCAAGCCTCATGACTCCACACACAGCTGTCCTTTAGCGTCCTCCTCCTCCCTCCGCCACCGTTACAAACTAGGGTGCAAACCCTACTGGTTTAATTTTTCTGGCCTCTGTGCTTCAGTGGCTGCAACCAAAAAAACTGGGCAAACAATGTCTACAAGGTCAACGTATGGCAAAAAATGACTATTTTCAGCATTTATATGGCATATTTTTTCTGGCAACTGTGCTTCAGTGGCTGCGTCCAAAAAAATGCATATTTTCTGCATTTATATGGCATAATTTTTCTGGCAACTGTGCTTCAGTGGCTGCGACCAAAAAAATGCATATTTTCTGCATTTATATGGCATAATTTTTCTGGCCTCTGTGCTTCAGTGGCTGCAACCAAAAAAATTTATATTTTCAGCATTTATATGGCATAATTTTTCTGGCCTCTGTGCTTCAGTGGCTGCAACCAAAAAAATTTATATTTTCAGCATTTATATGGCATAATTTTTCTGGCAACTGTGCTTCAGTGGCTGCGACCAAAAAAATTACTATTTTCAGCATTTATATGGCATATTTTTTCTGGCCTCTGTGCTTCAGTGGCTGCGGCCAAAAAAACTGGGCAAACAATGCCTACAAGGTCAACGACGTTGACCTTGTAGGCATTGTTTGCCCAGTTTTTTTGGCCGCAGCCACTGAAGCACAGAGGCCAGAAAAAATATGCCATATAAATGCTGAAAATAGTAATTTTTTGCCATACGTTGACTCAACGTATATGGCAAAAAATGACTATTTTCAGCATTTATATGGCATATTTTTTCTGGCAACTGTGCTTCAGTGGCTGCGACCAAAAAAATGCATATTTTCTGCATTTATATGGCATAATTTTTCTGGCCTCTGTGCTTCAGTGGCTGCAACCAAAAAAATTTATATTTTCAGCATTTATATGGCATAATTATTCTGGCAACTGTGCTTCAGTGGCTGCGACCAAAAAAATGCATATTTTCTGCATTTATATGGCATAATTTTTCTGGCCTCTGTGCTTCAGTGGCTGCAACCAAAAAAATTTATATTTTCAGCATTTATATGGCATAATTTTTCTGGCAACTGTGCTTCAGTGGCTGCGTCCAAAAAACTGGGCAAACAATGTCTACAAGGTCAACGTATGGCGAAAAATTACTATTTTCAGCATTTATATGGCATATTTTTTCTGGCAACTGTGCTTCAGTGGCTGCGTCCAAAAAAAACTGGGCAAACAATGCCTACAAGGTCAACGTATGGCAGTTGTTTAAAGAGAACAGTAGATTACTAGCCAGCAAAGCTACCTAAGCTAAAATGTCCCTCAAATCCCTGCAGACTTCTGTCCCTCCAATACAGAGCAGTATCAAGCAGATTACTAGCCAGCAAGCTTACTATCATCTGTCCCTGAAATCACTAACAGCTCTCCCCCTACACTATCTCTTCCAAGCACACACAGGCAGATTTTTCAGATACATTTTTGCCCTTGATCCCCCTCTGGCATGCCACTGTCCAGGTCGTTGCACCCTTTAAACAACTTTAAAATCATTTTTCTGGCCAGAAATGTCTTTTCTAGATGTTAAAGTTCGCCTTCCCATTGAAGTCTATGGGGTTCGCGAACCGTTCGCGAACCGCTCGCATTTTTGCGCAAGTTCGCGAATATGTTCGCGAACTTTTTTTCCGACGTTCGCTACATCCCTATTAAACAGTGTCTGCCTGGTTCAAAATAAATTATAAGAATAAAGTGAAACACAAGGACAAGGTGAGCATGGTTTCAAGGGAAAAGGAAATAGAAAACTGTTAGAAGGATTAAGCTGCCAGCTTTGCTTTCTTTTCATCAACAGAAAAAGGGTTTACTATAATAAAAATATTATATACCTAAAATCATATTATTTTGTCTTTTCACCTTGGGCTGCAGGGCATCATTAAGTTTATATCACAAAGAGGAGGCTTGCATGTTGCTGTTCACCTAAAATTGTTTTCCTATTTTCATTTGAGCCTAAAAAATGTTTTACATAAAAAAAAAAAACATTTTACATATGCAGCAGTTTCACTTACAAGACAAGTGCTTAAAAGGGCATTTTAACGGGCTCGATGGGGAAATCTCATCATAATAGATATTTCAGGAGAATTTGTATACAAATGTGTAATCCTAATTTCTCTTGATTAAGAAGTGTCTGGCTAGGTAAGGATAGAGCATCATAACACCCAGGATGGGCTTTTGCTAAGTGGAAGGTATGATGGGTATAGTTGAACTATAAATCACTTATGCATACCTCCCAACATTTTTGAAATAAAAAGAGGGATAAAAAAAATTGGCGTGTATAGTGCCACAAAAGTTTTTTGACCACCCCCCGAATTACCATGTTCATTTTACAAAATATGGCAGGTTATTTTTTCAGTTATTACAGTTTTGCTAATGAAGGTGAATTTCCCTTTAAACTTTGAGTCTAACTTTTCCCAAGGGACCTCCTTATCTAAATTATTCAATTACTTATTTACTTATCACAAAATTGTTACAAAGTATATTAGTTGCTCCTGGTGGCTGTTCTGGGCTCTCTGCCAAAAGCCAATTAACTTTGTTTCTTTTTCTCGCTTTTCAGTGCAGAGAAAGTCAGGACTTTTCAATACAAACGCAGGACTGCGGGTTGAGCTGTCAAAAGCAGGACTGTCCCGCTAAAAACGGGACAGTTGGGAGGAATGCTTATGATTTTGTCACTTGAATACAAATAAGGAATCCCGGAGGCTCTTTGCAAACTAAACAGAACAGATTTTATTGTCCAAGACAATTTTACAGGGTTATTATACTCACAGATTCAACAAAGCAGTTCAGTAATAAATGAAAGATGATTAATGTCAGTACAGTCAAAGGATGAGACAGCACAATGGAGACATCTTAAGGAAGGTTAAGGTTCACCTTCTAAATGTCAGTACCTCATGCGGTCTGGATCCCATACAGCAGAAATGGGTCAGGGAGATAAACTAAGCCTGATTCTCTATTTAATTCTGCAGTCCCTTCACTTGGGCAAGGAGAGCCTAGGGGAGATTGGAAAGGGATGGAACTTCCTCTTTGACCTTTCTGTGCTGACCCAGGTGTCTGTGGAGCCTAGTTTCAATAAGGCCCAGTAAAGAGTTCTGCCCTAGAAAGACAACCCTTCTAGTGTAAGTCAGGGAACAGTGATCCAGTGCAGGGCCGCTCCTGCCATGAGGAAAGGTGAGAACCTTGCTTCAGGTGGAAGTGAGCGGCCAGTTACAAGGGGCGGCAAAAAGCCACCACTTGTAACTTTAAGAGCCAAATTTCTGGGTTTTAACCCAGAAATTCAGCTCCACTAGGGCAGAGAGCGCTATTGCTATCAATGCACTAGTGATGCTGCCCCCCTTTGACCCCCACTGATGCTGCTTTTTGAGTGCGCCCCATATCCAGTGAACTAGGTTTAGTTAGTTACAGGACAAGCTTTTTATGATTCTAGTGACATAAGATGGTTAGAGAAAGCTTGAAAGAACAGCCTGTGCTCCAACCAGTCTATTGTTTTTTTTAATGTGTAAATGATTTTCTAGTAGACCTAAGGTATGAAGATCCAAAGTACCAAAAGATCTGTTATCTGGAAAACCCCCGGTCTCAAGCATTCTGGACAATATGTCCCATACCTGTATATGACAGCAGGCAACAAATTAATGTTCTGAAGATCAATTCGATCAATGTTCAAGTATAGTATATATATATTTTTGTTTTTGTGAATTCTGCGTGCCTGATCTAAACCAATGCAGTGCCTGATATTCTGTTTTACCAGTCTCAGGTTTTGCTGTAAGCAGTATTTACTAAAACATACTGTATATTTCCTTTCTAAACTATTTTCTTTGTCGCAGTTCATTGTGTGCATTTCCCATTATAGAACACTAAATAATATAAGGGTACTTTTAAAGAGTAATTACAATTGCAGTGCAATTACTATAACATATATATATAGCTAAGTAACCATGGGAAAAGAAATACAAAAAAACCCATTTCATCTTGCCGATATTGAATCCAGATAAATGTCTTTAGGTTCAAGATTTTTCTTAACAAACAATAAATCTGCTGTTTCTCAATATCCGGTCAATGGGAGTGTGAACAAAAATGAAAATCTGGTTACTGCGAATTGCAGGAACAGGCTAAAAGTCAGGTAACTAGTGTATCAATGTGGACGAAGAAAAAATGAGACCTAAAATCGAGCAAAGCAATGACCTTCATTGGGCCTTTAAATATCTGAATTTCTCACCATGATGCTGGGGTCATAGTGCAAACTTGGGAGCATTAATGTTGCTAGTCCTTGGGATTTGTGCTGCCCAACATGATAAACACAGATGCTGCTGGACTACAGCTTCAGTTGCCCAATTGATGTAAAAGGATCTTTCTGAGAATTCTGTCTGTTTCCATTTGATTCCCTTTTATAGATTACATACAATTGCCACTGAAGGTATTATAGGGTTCTGTGTTTTGTTATAACCACTGGAGTCATCTACTTTATTTTATTTTACATAACAGCAAGAGAGGTGTAGTTCCCTCTGGGGTGAGAGAGTCCAATGTGACCCATGTTGTACCTTAAAGGAATAGTTCAGTGTGAAAATAAAAACTGGGTAAATGGATAGGCTGTGCAAAATAAAAAATGTTTCTAATATAGTTAGTTAGCCAAATATGTAATGTATAAAGGCTGGAGTGAACAGATGTCTAATAAAACAGCCAGAATCCAACTTCCTGCTTTTCAGCTCTATAACTCTGAGTTAGTCAGCGACTTGAAGGGGGGCCACATGGAACATTTCTGTTCAGTGAGTTTGTAATTGATCCTCAGCATTCAGTTCAGATTCAAAAGCAACAGATATGACCCATGTGGCCCCCTCTCAAGTCTCTGATTGGTTACTGCCTGGTAACCAGGGTAACCAGTCAGTGTAAACCAAGAGAGCTGAAAAGCAGGAAGCAGTGTTCTGACTGATATGTTATACATCAAATCACTCCAGCCTTTATACATTACATTTTTGGCTAACTAACTATATTAGAAAGATTTTTTTATTTTGCACAGCCTATCTATTTACCCAGTTTTTATTTTTACACTGAACAATTCCTTTAAAGGGGAGTCACCCTAAAAATAATTGGAATTTCTAAATTCTTTTTTATTGTGTCAAGCCAAATAAACTTTACTTACGCTGGGAGGGTTATTTACTAAAGTCCGAAATTATGTTGTGCCCTCCGTTTATCCATATTTCTTTATTTTTTAACCTACACTGCAGCATTTTCCCTAGAATTGGCTCCTTTCAGAAGCTGGCACTCTGGGCAGGAGTAAGGTGGTGATGTCACTGAGACAGGAGCTGGGCAGTGACCTCATCAGGCAGGACTGGTGATTACATGGGCGGAATCTTGACTTATTTGGAAAAAACAGGCAGACAGTTTTTACCTGGCCAATCCCTCCAAAAACCAGGCTTTCCAGGTCAAAACTAGACAAGTCGTAACCCTAATTGTACTCCATAATTTCAGCATAACTGTGGCCACAAGGAGGCAATATGCCTGAAACAATTGCAGCTGATATCTGATATGTTCAATTTCCCACATACAATGTGCTGGGGTGTTGTCATTTCTGGCACTTGATGTCAAAATGAAGTCTTCACAAGTTCACTTGAGGTCTTGAGACTAAATATGATTTGGTATTACATGTAAAAACGTTTATATGGGTACCTTCTTCCCTTCAGTGGGGGCATACGCCTATCTCCCTTTATTATGTTGTTACAGCATCCACACCCAAAACAGAGTTATGTCCCATATTTACTGTGAGTGGAGTAGATGCTGTAACGTTATCATAAAAGGAGATGGTGTTAATGCATCTGCTGAAGGGACAAAAGGTACCCATTAAAAAAAATATTAACATGTAACACTGAATCTGCAGTATATGGTTGGAAGTATCCTTGTGGCATAATGCATGCAGGGCAGATGTCAAGACAAGTGAAAATAAGAATAATGGAACATAAAACATCCATTTCATCTTTTGATCTGGAGAATATAAAGACCCTTTCTTCAGCTGGAAAACATAAAACAGCCATAAGAGATGGTGATAGGAAAAATTACTCCAGTGTGAACTAAAATGTGACTGAATAGTATGGAACCACTGTGTATGAATGAAGCAACAAGCTTTAAATGAAACATGTGATTCAGCTCCTTAATAATAAACCAGGAGAAAAAACAATATTAATTATGTAGTGTTGTCAAAGGTACTTCACCTCATACAGTGCACCAGTTGTTATGCAATAGAGCTTCTTTTCACATATAAAGGCTGTCAATTCAGGAGGAAAATAGAAAGCTTAAGACGTTAGAGGACACTAATCAGCTAAAACTTTCACAACTTGAAAGAAAAATCCTTCTTTAAACTACAAACAAATGTATAATGTGCATTAGAAATAAATGGAAAAGTTAAAGCTCATATAAAATAGTCCCATTTATTTATTTCATTTGGTAAGAACAACTAATAAACACTCTAGATTGCCCTGGGGAATCATTATATATGCATTCCAATAACAAAACAGCATTTGCTTTTTTTTTTTCTAATAGGACAGAGGAATCTGTAACACAAAATTGGTTATTTCTCTGAGCCATCAATAGAAAATGTCTATGACAAACAGCATATACAGGTAAAGAATATAAATACAGGTATGGGACCTGTTATCCAGAATGCTCAGGACCTGGGGTTTTCCGGATAATGAATCTTTCCGTAATTTGGGTCTTCATACCTTAAGTCTACTAGAAATTAATTTAAACATTAAATAAACCCAATAGGCTAGTTTTGCTTCCAATAAGGATAAATTATATCTTAGTTGGGATCAAGTACAAGCTACTGTTTTATTATTACAGAGAAAAAGGAAATCATTTTTAAAAATTTGGATTATTTGGATATAATGGAGTCTATGGGAGACAGCCATTCTGTAATTCGGAGCTTTCTGGATATCGGGTTTCCGGATAAGGGATCATATACCTGTATATGAAAATATATCATGAAATATATATATGAAAATGCCTGTCCTGTTTTGACCCAGACAGCCTGGTTTTCGTAAGGGCTGTCCAGGTTAAAACTGCCTCCTTCATAGAACAAACATAGTATTGGTGCAAGAAACATCTTCATTGGTCCATGGGTTTATATATATATTAAAATGCTTTCTAAAAAAAATGATGTACATGTGGTTACAGCCAAAATGAATAATGTAATGGTTGGAACAGATTTTGTGCCCAGACCCATAAAAATACATAAAGGTAAAAAGACTGAGATATTCCCTGGTGGCACAGTACCTATCATCATTAGCTGTGTTTCAACACAAAGTGAGCTTTTCACCTGAGAATTTACCTTAAAGGGATACTGTCATGGGAAAAATGTTTTTTTTTTCAAAATGAATCAGTTAATAGTGCTGCTCCAGCAGAATTCTGCACTGAAATCCATTTCTCAAAAGAGCAAACAGATTTTTTTATATTCAATTTTGAAATCTGACATGGGGCTAGACATGTTGTCAATTTCCCAACTGCCCCAAGTCATGTGACTTGTGCTCTGAAAAACCTAAGTCACTCTTTACTGCTGTACTGCAAGTTGGAGTGATATCACCACCCCTCCCTTCCCCCCCCCCAGCAGCCAAACAAAAGAACAATGGGAAGGTAACCAGATAGCAGCTCCCTAACACAAGATAACAGCTGCCTGGTAGATATAAGAACAACACTCAATAGTAAAAACCCATGTCCCACTGAGACTCCTTCAGTTACATTGAGAAGGAAAAACAGCAGCCTGCCAGAAAGCATTTCTCTCCTAAAGTGCAGACACAAGTCACATCACCAGGGGCAGCTGGGAAATTGACAAAATGTCTAACCCCATGTCAGATTTCAAAATTGAATATAAAAAAATCTGTTTGCTCTTTTGAGAAATGGATTTCAGTGAAGAATTCTTCTGGAGAAGCACTATTAACTGATGCGTTTTGAAAAAAACATGTTTTCCAATGACAGGATCCCTTTAATATACACAAGCAGTGTTTGTATCCTTTTAGGCAAGTACCAAGTTATATTCCAACCAATTTCTTAACCTCTAGATGTTTATTTACTAATGGAAATACACCCTGAGATCCCATAATATCCTGTAAGAAAATTTACTGCAGTGGTATATTTTACCAAATCCTACCATAAATAGTTTCTGGCTAGGTACAGTATGTTACAAATTGTGGAACTTACTCCATAAAAGGTTGCTTACTTGTGTAGGGCTTTGCAATTATTTATAATTGCATATGCATCATACAACAGGTAGGACCTTTTAAAGATTCAAATGAACCTTTTTTTAAAACTTTTGAATAATATCACGTCCCAAATGAATCCCTACTGACATGGTAAAAGCACTTTAGGAGTACAGTACATGAAGTCCCAACTGAAGTGCATATTTTGCAATATTAAGGGGCCGATTCATCAAGAGTCGAATATCGAGGGTTAATTAACCCTCGATATTCGACTAGGAACTAAAATCCTTCGACTTCGAATATCGAAGTCGAAGGACTTAGCGCAAATGCTGCGATCGTATGATCAAAGGATTATTCCTTCGATCGAACGATTAAATCCTTCGAATCGAACGATTCGAAGGATTTAAATCCAACGATCGAAGGAATATCCTTCGATCAAAAAAACTTAGGCAAGCCTATGGGGACCTTCCCCATAGGCTAACATTGACTTCGGTAGCTTTTAGCTGCCGAAGTAGGGGGTCGAAGTTTTTTTTAAAGAGACAGTACTTCGACTATCGAATGGTCGAATAGTCGAACGATTTTTACTCGAATCCTTCGATTCGCAGTCGTAGTCATAGTCGAAGGTCGAAGTAGCCCATTCGATGGTCGAAGTAGCCCAAAAAATGCTTCGAAATTCGAAGTTTTTTTACTTCGAATCCTTCACTCGAATTTAGTGAATCGGCCCCTAAATGTATTTATCTACATTGAATGCAGCACAGTGAATCATTACTCAATAAGTAATCTGTAAAGAGTTTCCAGAAATAACTGCAATGTATTTTGTCGGATATTATTGTTTACTAATTCTGAAGAGAGAGGGAAATTAATATTAGGAAGAAGAAGACACTGCCGTTCTAACTATTTATATCAGAGTTTAATTTAAAACTGTTCAAACAGTTATATTTTTTGAACTATTATATAGTTATATAGGTAGACATAGTCCTATTCTGGATCAATATATTTTTTTCATATTTTGCCATCTCACGCAGACATTTTATCCAAATAATCCAAATTTTTTTAAAAATGATTTCCTTTTTCTCTGTAATAATAAAACAGTACTTTGTACTTGATCCCAACTAATATATAATTAATCTTTACTGGAAGCAAACCCAGCCTATTGAGTTTATTTAATTATTTAATGTTTACATGATCTTCTAGTAGACTTAAGGTATAAAGATCCAAATTAAGGAAAGATCCGTTATCTGAAAAACCCCAGGTTCCAAGCATTCTGGATAACAGGTGCCCAAATCTGATTTGGGCCACTATTCTGACTAATCTGACACTGGCCATTATTAAGGAGAGCATATCCAGATATTTCAGAGTTCCTTGAACCCCCACTTATGTCTTACAAGCGACCACGTAGTCTGAGGGACAGGCTTGTTAAATAAAATTTGGGCACAATGAAAGTGAGTCCACAGAGGCTTTTGGCTCCCCTTAGGAATGGCATGCACTCATGTGGTAGGTGTAATCAGTGCTCTACCGTAATATGCACCAATGTTTTTTCATATCCGTATACAGGAAAGAAGTTCGACATACAGGGTCACTTTACTTGTAATTCAGAGTATGTCGTGTATATGCTTAAATGCCCATGCGGTTTGGCTTATATTGGTGAAACTATACAACCGATCCGTGATAGGATCAGTCAACACAAATCTACGATTTGAAAGGAGGTATTGAAATTGCCAGTTCCATTTCATTTTCATTGTGCGTGACATTCAGCCCTGAGGTTTCTGGTAATAGAGTCTGTTGCCCCCCCCAAGTCGGGGGGGGGCAACAGATTCTTGTTACTCCAAAGGAGGGAGAAATTTTGGATTCATACATTACAAACACTACATCCTAGGGGACTCAATAGGGAGTATGACTTACATGCTTTTATGTGAATATAAATCTTGTGCAAATAGGGGGGTAATAGGGACTATGTATTGTAACACACATGGAGATACTGTTGTTCTATTTGACTTTGTTAGGTTTGGCCTTGCCATTGGTTTCAATCAGAGGGCTAGATCCTCCCCCGCCACTAACTTTTTTTGGCTTTTAAGAGAGAGAGATTTCCCAAACCAATACCCATTTTTAAAGGCAAGAGACCACTTTTGTTGAAGGGGTGGGTGTGCTACAAACAACATGGAGGCCTAGACTGCTTCTGTGTAAAAGACTAGACAGTCAGGCCAGTGGAATGAGTGTTTTCCTCTTGCATCCCATAAGCTATTGTACATATTTCCCTGGTCTAAGTAAATGACCCCACTTATCTCATTGTCTGTCAAAGCTGAAGGTTTCAACTGTATATTGGATAGGAGGTGTACGGAATAGGAGGTCATAGATAAGGGAGATCGTAGATAATTAGAAATGTGGGGTGGAAGAAAGTGGAAGTATTTATGAGTTGATGGAATTTTAATTTTAGTGCCTTCAAGTGGAATTTGGTAAAGAAAGTGAGCAAAAGTCTTAATAGGACGTGATTTACTTCATTGTCAGTTTAAATCCTTCCATTCATAAAAAACACAGTAATAAACTAGGAAAATATTGAACTCTTTTAATCTTCACATCCTACCCTTTCAGATTAATCGGCTATCAAGATCAACATATGAAAAATATCCTGATCATAATACAAACTAGTTTTGTCACTGCAATAAGGGCATGATTAATATGTTGAAAGCCAACATGCTCTTTATTTTATTATATATTTACAGTTTTTAGCTTGATAGTGAGGCTTTCTGCCTAATGAGAAATGAATATGTATCGCATCCAACCTAATGCTGTCTTATTTAAAGGATTGATGTTATCAGATAGAATTTTATCAAAATAAACAGTGATTTATAGGATGGGTTACCAAGAACTCAAAAAACAATTAATGTGATTCAGATCTATTTTGTAACTACAGTTTGCTGTGCTGTAAATATGATTAATGGGCTCTTCATTAGGTTTCTAATTTCAGAGGTGATGCAAAAAAGACTTTATTTTGTAATAAATTGTGTTACGATGAAGAATGCAATCCAATAGTTTCCAATAATAGTTATATCAAGCTAAATGAATGCCATGAATTATATTATAATAGCAGAGCTTTAAATAACTACAATTAATAGTGTGTTGAGTCTCCAACTCATAAGGGAGTCCAAAGTTCAAAATGCGCAGTACAACAATTCAGCATTCAAATGGGCTCCCATGTGCAGTAGAAACCAGCCACAACCAGCAAATTGCTACATGGTGCTAGTATAGTTAAGTATAAGTAGATGCCAGTATATTGTGTATGGTATTTCAATGGGCACAGTTCTTTACCCTTGTTTGTGTTTAGAAATCATAAATGAGCCCTGCATATAGTATAAGTCATAAAACATAGTTTCTAGTGTGACACTTTGTACTAGAAATATATATTTTATGTTGTCATACTTTCAATAACCATGTCTATCATCATTAAAATTGGTTTAAAGGATATTTAAGAAGAAAGGAGACCAAAATTATTCTTCATTACATTTCAATTCATCTTTGACTGCCTATATTCTCCATAAAATTGCTGTCATGTGCTTATTATTTTGGAAGTGAAAACAAGACATTAAAGATGATTTTATTTTCCCTTTTAACATATATTAAGTAGTACTGCATGCATCACAGATGAAAGTGGACAGCAAAAAATAGAACGGGACATTAGCTCCACTGAACACTTAATCAATTTGCTACTTTATGAATAAAAATTAATTGTAGATTGGTATACATTAATAGTGACCATTTATCTCTTTTTCATTTGTAGCTACCATTTTCCAAGAAAATAGATGTGCAGTGATTGTTTGCTAATGTGGATAGAAAATGAATGACTAAATATTTAAATAAATGAATTAATAACAAGACTAGTTCACTAACCATACTAATTTTGTTCATAGAAGCATTTTTAATTAGTCAGAAACCTGATTTTGTGGGATACTACAAATGCATCCTAATACCAGCTGCACCTCAGCTCCCTTTTCATATTCTGCACCCCTTACAATATCCAGATACAGCATAGGTCATCACACAAAGGGTATGTTGGAAAATCTGCACCCAGCTTAGAGCAACAAGGCTAAGTTATAGTAAGCTCCACTGGGGCAGGGTCTCACTTTCATGATGTATAATCTATGCAAAGAAAACTTTGACTTGGATATAGTTTAAACCCTCTGCAATTTTTTAACTTAAAACATGATTTTTAATAAATATTCCCCTTAAGGGCTGAGCTATTTAATTATTATAATTAATGAATATTCCCCTAAAGGACTGAGATTTGCATTTTTACAGTTGTGTTTTGCATGATTTCATAATTTTTTTCTTGTTCTGGAATTTTCCAAACAAAACCATAAAAAATTAAAATCCCACCATAAATCATCTCTTTTATCTACTTTTATTGCTTTTCCTTTTGTCCATCATGAGCTTTAAGGAAGTGAATTAACTTTTACTAAACATTCTCTTTCTTCAGTAACAAGAAAAATGTTTTGTAGCCTCATGACTAACATTTTAGAAAATTGCTCTCTTTCTGCCCATTTACTTCCAACTGATTCATACAGAGTTTCTTTTTAAAATCAAAATCTTCAATTAACTACACACTGTGCTGTGGTTCCAGAAACTTAAATCTCTAATATTTCACTCTCTGTCCCTTTAGCACTCCGACTCGTAGATTGGTGAAAAAAGAACATTACTGGGACTTTTCCATTACTACTACTGGCAATAACATGAGAAGTATGCTTCTTCGATTCAACATTAAAAGTGATGCCAAGTAACCTTTAAGTCAAAAAATATCAGAAGTAATGAAAAGGTGATATATTTTGTCTACCTAACATAATAGCTAGTGCAATTTATCTCAACATAACAGTTAATTTCCTCTGCTTGTAACATCATCTGACTTGGTTGGAAGGCAGGAGAAGTTTGCTGGAAACCCTAGGGTACATCTGGGAAAGAAGGAGAACACAGAGAAGTCTGGTTTGGCGCCCAAGCTACAGGGTGGGCCACTTAAAGCTATAAAGTATCCCCTGCAGAAACTCTCAACCAGAGTGAAAAAGACTGTCCAAGAGACCAGGAAGATATGTGCTAAGCTTGGCCAGGAGTGCAGCCTGGTGCTGCAGCTTCACAGAGAGACCCAATCATGTTCACAACAAGCTGCTAGCTGACTAGGAGCTGACTGGTATCATGATGGAGTGTGTCAGTGATGTAGAGATGCCTGTGCACTCATATTTGCAAGTTCACAAGCAAACTGGTGAGTGAACCATGAAAAATAGGAAATTGGAAAAGGTACATGTGTGACTCATGTGTGAGGACAGGTCTTGTTTATGCGCCTGCTATGAGCTTTTTGGAAGGTACACACTGCAGGGAAATTAACTGTGCATTTTTTTTATCCCATCCTGAGTCAAACTGTATTTCTATTGTAATGTTTCCCCATTATAAGGAGGCCCTCTTTATAAAATGTCCATTTCCCAGTCTCTTCCAAATTTCCATTAAAAGTGTTAGGTCAAAAGGAGGGTCATCCTATTCTTAGGAAGTGTGCCATCAAAGGGTTGCATTATGATTATATAATTTTAATGTTCTACTATTCTCACAATGGCTACAAACATGCACAAACTTGTTTCTTCTGTCCTAAGGACAGTCCAAACTGCGACAAAATATGTCTAATATAAGCCTCCAATACTTCTATGCTGTATTTTCCATTTTCCACATATTTATAAAAAGCATTTGAGTCTGAACATGAGTTTAAATTAGATCTACAACACTGTGGACATAATTATATCTCTTCAATGCTTTGCAACATCCCTCTAATATAGTGATCTGATGATTGAAATTAGTCTGGTACACCTGAGTCCCATTTCTGACATAAACTGTGGTCAGCCTTTAAATGCCAAAAATAGCTCCCAGAGAGATATATAAAGCTAGAAGCAGCTGATGGGCTAACTTACTCACTGAAGCATGAATATTGTGCCATTATCTGTATGGCAATTAGCATCATTCTTCATATGCAGTGATTATCTGTCTTGTTGTTAGCAATGTTCCTTGATATAAACAACTAGTCAGATATACAGTATACACAAAACTTTGGCACAGTTGAGCTTTTTTATTCTTGTTGCTTTTAGAATCACAAAATATTTTAAATATAATTTAGATATTATTTCTATAAGTATAGATCTGTTGATTATTTAATTATTATTGCTACAATAGCTCTCTTGCTGCAAGAGGCTCATTTGGATGCATCATGGTGTGTGTAAAAAAACATTTTACACTTATGTGTAAAATGTTTAGCAAAATGTTATGCAATATGACAGGGTAAGGGACTGCTTGCATTAAAATTGATCGCTGGGTTAGGGTCAAAAGTGGCAGTTGTGATGAACAAGGAAAAGAAGAAAGTGACTAGAAATAGACATTTACGGTAACACCATTTTTGCAGGTTTTATGGTCTCTAAGTTGCAATAAAACAAGCTTTCTATTTAATACATTAGCAAATCTAAAGGAAACATAATTAAATGAGAATATCTGAATGCACCACACTGAATGTAATTTACACAATATTCGATCAATTCGATCAAGGTCACGCATTTTTACAGTGTAGGTAAGGTTAGCCTACACAGCAAAAACACATCTGTCTAATAAAGAATACATTGGACTTTAGAACATTCTGTAAATTTTTAAGATTCATTTTAGAAATTATTTTTAGCCTGAAGCAAAAGAAATCTAAGTCATTGCTATAAATCAAAAAATGTTATTTGGCAATTAATTAGAATAATACTTAATATTTCAGGTAACCATGGTAACTGTGCCTTTTCTGCTTAGATATCATAACTAGTGTCACAGTGGAACCAAAACAAGAGAAAATGAAATCCCAATATTAATAATAGGATATTAAAGTGCCTGTAGAAAAGGCAGTTAGTCATTTTATCAGTTGTTTTATTATAGCAAAAAATACATTTCCTCACAATTTTCCCGTAAGGGTAAAAATTAAGCTCGGCAGAGACAAATGGATATCGTACATTTCATATTTAATACAGCTTCCTCCCTAATTAAATTAGCAGCTATAATTTAAAAGAACGTATACAGTCCCTGGTATGCTTCCTAATCTATCTGAGATATTATCAACATTATTCTTCAGTTGTACAACAGCTTCATATACAAGAGCTGCTTGCAGAAAAGTACAGAGTTACATAGTTAATTTTGGATGAAAGAGACAAAAGTCCATCGAGTCTGACCCCTCCAAACTAGCTCCTCCAAAATAAGATGTTTCAACAGGTGATGAGTAAATACCATTCACTGATTCCAAATTTGCCATCGGCAATACATTCTGTGTAACCTCCACAAAATTTCATTAATGAGAAAATGTGTCCAAAATTTTTTGCGGGAAAAAAAGCTGCTCCAAAAAAATGCCAAAAGATTCCAATGCATTCAACGCAAAAAAAAATGCCCATCGACTCATTGAAAAAATTGCTGCGAAAAAAGTAGCTATTAAAAAAGTGAAAGTGAAGCAAAATGAGACAGATTTGCTCATTACTAGTTACTGCACTTGGGCAAACTTAGTAGGGTTCATGTATTATGGGCAAATTTGCCCAAGGGCAATAACCCATAGCGACAAAGCAGTGATTAGCATTGTCAGGCAGCTGCAGGTATAACAATGAAAACAAACATTTGATTGGTTGCCATGGATTACTACCCAAGTTAAGATTTGCCCAGTGTTTATAGAGCCTCATTGTCTTTTTATTCACATACAGTACAACATGCCTTCAACATCTTTTACAACACCTATTTCCTTTCTTTGCATTAATTTATCTATAATATATATATATAAATTTATTTATATAAAATAAAAATAAAAATACCACACTCAACAGGCTCAGATTAACTGATTTTAATAGAAAAACAAAAGAAATTCTAACGTTTTGAACAAATCATAGTGATATAGATCCAAAAACATGGAGAAGCACACACTAAACTTGTTTGGCAACTAGCCAGGGTGCTGGTAAATAAGGTAAATAAAGTAACATAGTACCGCACTCAACAGGAATACTTGTGAAAAAATCAAGATTTATTGAAAAGAATCCCAACATTTTTTTTTTCAATAAATCTTGATTTGTATTACAGTTGAGTGCGGTACTATGTTACTTGTTACTATATATATATATATATATATATATATATATATATATATATATATATATATATATATATATATATATATATATATATAATTTATTTTTTTAATTTATTTATTTATCTATATATAATGTGCTTAGCGAAAGCACGCACGGCAAATTAACACCTTTTAGTTGGTGTAAATATAAAAGATATAAAAGTGCTTATACCTTCCTGATGAAGTTTCTTTGTGGATTGTTTTTAATATGTATTATTATAGAGGAATCCATTTGAATATTTAGTTCGTATGGAGTATCCGTGAGTTATGTTTTTACTTGGGTTTTGAGTTATAGTTCTACTCCTAATCAGACATTAATGTGGCATACTAAGTGGCTATATTATTTCAATGATACCTATAAGGATTCCATCTTTTGTAGGCTTTATACACTGCCGATTATGTAACCTGGCTTTTATTCGTTTATGTTGTGTGGGTAAATGTTTTATAAAAGAACTGGATGACACGGAGTTTCAGCACATACACTGAATTAATCAGGTGGTAATATACGGTGATTGGTGTAAGGGGAAATAAATGGGTGTTTCACTTCAGGTGCACTTACCTGATGACGATTCCTTGAGAATCGAAACGCGTCGTAACAAGCATGGCTTAATAAAGTTCTTCCTTTATATTTACATCACCTAAAATGTGTTAATTTGCCGTGAGTGCTTTCATTAAGGACAATACATAATTGGTGGTAAGCACCCGGCCAATGACGGATGGAATGGTGAGTGCCGATGGAACTATACATATATTTATATATACATATATTGATTATAACTGATCACATCACATGACAGCACCATTTATAGGGATGTAATTTAATATATTAATATATTATTAATAACATAAATACATACATACAATATTTTTCTCCTTCTCTTTTGCAAACATTGCCAACTGTCTTTGCCACCTTGATTTATGTAACCTAAAGTAAAGTTTACAACCATTTGAATCCCCAATCTTCAGTCTATACAAAATTCTTCCAAATACATTTGAGAGTTCACTCTGCACATTCAGTATGTGAGCTCTGACATCTCTTTGCTGACCCATTAAATGTGACATTCAACATAGCATTCCTATAATGTCATTTAAATGTTTCTATTTAATTGCACAAAATTACAGTTTCAACCTAATCTTCCTCTACATTCCAATACAAGCTCTTTACTTTGAGGAAGGATGCTCTCTTAGCACATTCCATGTCAACAGAGATAAGAGAAATTATTTATCAAGTTCTATAAATTATAGTGTTTCCTTACCAGCATAATCAACTGAAATATCATTTAAATATCAGATTTAAGTATTAATTTCCCTTTGTGTCATTGGTAATTATATATTGATGAGGAAGGGGGGACTAATTGGGGCTAGAAGGGTTTATGGGATGGAACATATAAAAAATATAAAAAAAATTCAAGAAAAGGGATAATGTATTGGAAGGATTACTCTGTTCTGCTTCTATTTCATCTACATAAATAGGGCATAATGTAATAAAAGACAAAAAGTTGCTACGGGTAGTGATGAGCAAAAAATGTCACAGTACACAATGTACAGATTTGCTGCCAACCTCTGTGTTTCGCTGGTGAAAAATGCATGTTATTTTGCCTTCTCAATATTTATTGGTAGCCCCAATGCAGAGATGGCATGAGAAAAATGCCCATAGACTCTAATGTAGCTAGCTACAAAAATTACATGCAATTAAAAAAATTGTTATGCAACGAAAAAGTTTTTGCAAATTTTTCTGTGAAACAGGACAGTGAGAGGAGTCTGATTACTCCCAGACAGTGTTCTGAGTTTACAGCATTAATGAGCATGCCATCAATACAGATAGTAAGTGAGGGAACACAATCAGGCTTAGGTGGAAAGATGATTAGGTCACTTTTTATTAGGGTGAGCTTGAGGTGCTAGGCAGCAGTTAGAGATTTGAGTCTCAGTTTCAGCCATTAATGAAGGGGTTGATACTTGGGTACAGATACCAATCAAAGTCAGAATTGGCATCAGCTGAGAGTGGTCAACTCTATCAAATGCACATAATAGGTCAAGATAATTTGATTCACTTTGCCAAACCTTTAGGTTTGGCAAAGTGAAGATCATTTGTAACTCTGAACACACTCAGGCCACACTCTACTATGTTTTTAAAGAATTAATCCTGAGGAATGTGTTTAAAGTTGACCGATACTGTTGGAGAGGGATGCAGAAGAATATTGAATATAGAAAACAAGCATTGTGGGCTGGATTTGTTATTGTTTATAAAAGTACTGTAGTACTGATTGGTCTTTGATAAATTAGATATAATATTAGATATATTGATTATAACTGATCACATCACATGACAGCACCATTTATAGGGATGTAATTTAATATATTAATATATGATTAATAATGTAAATACATACATTCAATATTTTTCTCCTTCTCTTTTGCAAACATTGCCAACTGTTCCTTTAGGTTTGGCAAAGTGAAGATGACAAGGCAGAAATGAGGTATGATAATAGAAATTTATAACTGGTAAAGTCTGCTCAGGTGCAAGATTTCCTCCACATACGCTCCGCAGATTTTGTACAGGAGTGTAAGAATTTGTTTTGTGAATTCAGCCAGGGGAGTGTGTTTTGAGTATGAGTATGCTTAGCCAATGGGGAGGATAGTATGTGATTATACTCAGTAACCACGGTATCAGGATCAGAAATCTCCCTAAAGAAGGTATATGATACGTGTATTCCGAATTAAGACAGTGGGGGAAGGAGCAGGTGGGGAAAGAGAGTGAAAGATGGAAAATGTAACCAATTATGATTAGAAAGGGGGAAGAGGTCAATGTTAAAACCAGAAAGAGTTTTAGCAAAGACTCGATCCAGAAATTGGCCATCCTTATGAGTAGGGGTGTCCACTGCTGGAGCTCAAAGGAGGAGGTTAGGCAGAGAACAATAGAGGGCTAGGGTTGTGAAACATCATCAATATAGAAAAAATCACAAAGAATGATTGCAGGGTTATCAGTACAAGGGAAGAAAGAGAGGCAGGTGTCAAAGTCAGAAAGGAAGATAGCACAAGAGGAGGCTGATGGGGATCTGTAAATGACATCCACCAGTACAGTGAGAGATCTGGAGGCCTTGCACTTCAAACAAGCTGAATGAGAAGGCTGGAATAGGTGTGAACCAACAGTAAGAGGAGAGGAGAATTCCAAATACCCCACCAAATCCAATGGTTTGGGGGGGGGTGAGAAAAAGAGCTCTGAGAAAGTAAAGCCAGGATTCCATTAGTGCAAGAAGATTAAATGATGTAGAGTAGTTGCAAGTAGCTTTAAAGTGTATAAGAGCTGGAGTATGTAGATAGGAGCAGGGAGAAAGATATGTAAATAGAATACTGACAGACAATAGGAGGGTTAACGTAAAACACTACCTTGGGGAGCACTGTGCATGTAAGTAGTATACATGTAATTAGCTTTGCCATTGCTGTTTTATTTTTCTTCATTTGGCTTCAGGAGGAGGGTAGGATCCTCAGAAGATCCTCCATCAGTAAATCGTCTAACATTGTCATCAGCTCATTAATCTCAATAGCAGACAGATTCTCTATGATGGCTCTCCCTTGTAGCTTGTTGAACTCCTTGTTAAACACATCCAGATCTTTAGTTACTTTCAGGTGGAAATTTGCTTGTTAATGATAAGAGAGCCTGAATGTGTGCTTTACAAGTATGGGACGGGTTATCCAGTATACTCTGGACCTGTGGTTTTCCAGATAATGGATCTTTCCATAATTTGGATCTTGATACCTTAAGTGGAGTCTATGAAGTCCATGGGAGACAGCCTTTCTGTAATTCGGAGCTTTCTGGATAATGGGCTCCAGATAATTGATTCAATGCTTGTCTATATATTAGGCCAACACTATTTACACTAAGTTATGATTTAGAGCAAAACTGACAACTAACAGACTGCCCCTTAATGAGGGCCTATAAATTACAATTAAGACATCTTGAGGATTTAGCTTCTCAGTCTTTTTATCCATCTACAAAACAATGTCATCTAGTGGATTAGTCAAGACCAAAAATGGACTCCAGTTCATTCTCCATTCTAAGCTGCCAAACATGACATTTGGCTTGGTGCTCTTGGCCCATATTATCAAGGGTCCAGACCCAGGTCCAGGTCATTTCAATCAACACCATATTGTTCATTTTTAGTGATGGGCGAATTTGCGCGAAAAATTAGCGAACAGGCGCCGGCGCAAATTCGCCGCAAATCCGCGCCTGCTGAATAAATTCGCCCATCACTATTCATTTTCAAAGGAAATAATTTTTTGTATTAGTCAGCCAAGCTTTAAACACTGTAAAGCAGCATCTAGGCTGGGGGTATAATAAGACAGATCTTTTTTTCTTAAAAGTGCTGTGAAAATTAGCAATTAATAGTATCATAGCATATAATGATGTTTTAAAATGTTACACTGATAACCATGCATTATTCAAATGATATATTCAGTTTTTTTCCCCAAAATTTGTATCTTTTAGGAAGGTAATATACCAAAAAGAAATAGCATCAGCATGAGGGTCAAGAGATGACACTTACCTCAAGGACAAAGCAACACAGAAGTTGTTAACTACTTTTGCACTGTTGACCAAGCAACAGCATTGCTGATTATTTTGTGCTAAGCTCAAGAGAATGTGATAGCAACCATGATTAAATGTGACTGAAACAGTTATGCAAAACATCAAGCTGTTTTCTAAATCTACAGGGAGCAAAAAGTATATCTGCATACATATAGCACTACAAATGCAAACCATTAGAATGAATAATATTACCCAGAGGAAGTATGAATGCAAAACAAAATAGTTCCTAAACAGAGCACAGGCATCATCTTTTCATTGCCCTTTCACTAACAGTAACTTAAGTTCTTTTTTGTGAGACTACTAATATCTACTATTTTTATATACCAATTAATAAATAGTATGAAAAACATTTGCATTTTGTTATAATAACAGAGTTCCACATAGCTAGAGAGTATGTCAGTGATTCAGGGGAATTCATGGAACGGCATGCTGTTGTATCCTGAAAATTGCAAAATAGAATATTCCATGCTTCGTCTGTTTTATATATTCCAAAGGAGAAAAGTGCACTGGTGTCATCTCTCCTATTAAAGTGCTACTGGCGCAGTGATGTGTGTCTTTAGGTCTTTCCCCGCTTCACTTAGAATATTAATCATACAGATATGGGATCAGTTATCCAAAAACCCATTTTAACTTCTGGGTACCTGATTGGAATTAACGTGTATTGGAATAAAAGGCTGCTAGAAGTGATGAGTAAAACTGCCCCATTTTGCTTTGCTGAACAATTTTCAAAATTTGACCAAAATTTCCCCAAATGCATTGGAGTCAATGAACTTTTTTGCCATCTTTTTTGTCATGACAAATAAGCATTTTCTGTCATGTTTTCCCATGTGCCAAATACACGGAAATCAATGGACATTTGTCTTGGGGGCCCATTTACTTAGCTTGAGTGAAGGAATAGAATAAAAAAAACTTTGAATTTCGAATGTTTTTTTTGGCTACTTCGACCATCGAATTGGCTACTTTGACTACGACTTCGAATCGAACTAAAACTCGTTCGAATATTCGACCATTTGATAATCAAAGTACTGTCTCTTTAAAAAAACTTCGACCCCATACTTCGCCACCTAAAACCTACCGAGGTGCAATGTTAGCCTATGGGGAAGGTCCCCATAGGCTTCCTGGCAATATCGAAGAAAAATCGTTCGATCGATGGATTAAAATCCTTTGACTGATTTTTCGTTCGATCAAGCTATGTGCGGTAAATCCTTCGACTTCGATATTCAAAGTCGAAGGATTTACATTCGGCAGTCGAATATCGAGGGTAATTAACCCTCGATATTCGACCCTATGTAAATCTGCCCCTTGGTGTTTTTTCTCAAGCCAAATGCATCTGAGTCCATTTTTCCCAGTTTTTTTTCAGATGAACCAAAACATATGGCTTAATTTTAGTGTAGATTTGCATTACTGTTTGCCACTTGCAAAATGCAAATTTTGCTGTGAATCTGTATCAGGTGAAAAAATGCTTCTAGTGTTAATAGCGAAACAATAAAAGTTGTTCTCCGACCATAAGGAGAAAATTTGCTTTCTGTCATTGTACCACTTGATAATATGATGGCTGCTAAGAAGGGGATATAGATGGATGGCAGAAATGCCTTGTACAGGAGGAAATAGCTTATTATTATGATAATTTACTCATTATATAGTGCTGACATATTGCACATGATTGAAAATAGTCAATGTATTTACATCAGCTCCTGTGCCAGTTGGGATTACAGTTTAATGCCCCTATAACAGACATATGCATATACATTAGAGTGAGTTCGAACAGAACATAAGCCATTTAACCTGCATGTATTTGGGTTGTAGAAGGAAACCTGTGCAAGAGGAGAGCCATACAAATGCATACAAATGCCACACATATAGTGCCTAGTGATAAGGGAATTTATTCGCCAGGCATGGATTCGAGGCAAATTTCCACATTTCCACCTGCGAATTGTTTAGCGAAACTGCTGCAAAAAATCGCCGGCGAAAAAATTCACTGCAACGAAAAAGTCACTTGTAAAAATTGTAAAAAAATAATTTCGACGCCCATTGACTTTAATGAATTTCAACAAAAAAGTCATATAAAAATTGTCGCTCATATAGAAAAAATAATTTTGACTTCAATGTGTTTTGTGAATTTTTTGCCATTTCGCAAAGCAGATATAAAGCAGATTCTTTTGTTTTTCAGACTGCCAGTGGACCAATCTGCTATTGTCAGGGGGAAAAAAGCCTTACTTTGAATAAAACACCGGTGAATACCTACTTAAATTTGCCATGGGTTTTGCTGTCTCATCAGTGGAAAAGATATTCCCACTTCTGTCATATGAGTGGATTTCCACAGCATGTTAAAGTGCATATTTTATTTGCTCTATCATATTATACTGTAAACATGCGTCAGGGGCATAAAAATAGAGTATGCTGCATTAGATAAAAATGGAATTCAATGGGTACAGCCAGGAAGCACAAATTGTAATAAAATAGCTTGTGGGCTTAGATGCACTTAAACCTACGTCTTAAATGTGCATCAGACCATGATAGAAAGAGTCCTTGTTTATGAGCTGAAAATGCTGCTAAGAATTCCTTCCTATACGTGACCAGGACTCCCAAGTAAGTAAGCAAACACATTTATTTGTAGTTCTGCTAATTTGATCTCTGGATAAAAGGATCTCTGCTATTTATAGTCTATATTCATTTGGTTAGCACTCTAAATAAATATGTATTTATAGCAATACAAGGTTGTCAATCCTATCTGTTGCCCCCAGATACGGGGCAACAGATATTAGGGGTAACCCTAGGGTATGATGATGATCTCCAGGCTCATTGTAATTTCTATAAAAAATGCACTATATGTATTACTTTGTTCAATGAACAAGTTGCAACATAGACAATCAATATAGGTTCAAGTAAATAAATAGTAGCTTTTACTTAGAGATGTTAGACGCTGCTACTCTAAAATCCTACAGCCTACTAAGGCCAGACATCAGGGCTTTCTTATCTACCCAGTGGCGTAACTACCGGGGGAGCAGGAGGTGTGATTGGGCCAGGGCAGCATGCACGCCACTAGTTCCGGGCGGGGGCCCTGCTGCGCGTACAGGTAGATACAGCCTGCCCCCCCCCTCTAGTTACGTTGCTGTATCTACCTTTGGCCTGGGAAAAGCACTCCTCCAGAAGAAGTGACTTTTGATGTTTTACAGCCCCTAACATTTGATTATGCATAAACAATAGCATGCAACCCCCTGGCAATTCAAGTTACTGTACCTTTTTACAATACAATTTACAACAGTAAATAATGCAATTACATCACACACTCCCTACAGATGGCCTTCCTGTAATTCAGAGCTTTCTAAATAATGAGTTTTCAGCTTATGGATCCTATACCTATGTTTTACTATAAAGGCAAGGAACCTTGGTTTGTATGTTCGTCACACAAGGAACACACAGTACAACATGCATTTCAGAGTGCCAGATACATCATTTACAGTGGCTCTTATAAGGTCTTATAAGAACACAAAACACGCAAGGCTGTAATCCTTACATCAATAAACAGTTTTTTTTAACAAATCTGCCTGGAGGATTGCTCTTTGAGTGCCTGCTCTACAAACAAACACGGTGATGTATAGGTAGAAACTTGGTTTAGGGAGAAAAACTTGACTTTCCTAAAGTAACAACACACCAATGTCTTTGACCAGTGGTTCAGGGATAAGATTCCCATCCCTGTATCTGAAATCGTACTTTAATTTTACTTCTTTTCAGAGGAGTTGAGAAGAGGTTTATAGATTGTTAAATGGATAAACCCCAGGCCAGCTATAGTTTCCACAGTATATGCAGGACTCACAGATGGAGTAACTCTATATCATGTTTTAGGTGGCCCTGCACCAGGCTGCACAGTTGCTGAAGCTGCCTGTACTCCATACACTACATCATTTACTTATTTGTTTTTCATAATTCGGTATCAGTTCCCCAGGTTCGATACAGCATTGTATTGCCTATGAACATTATTGCAAAGTCTGGTTTATCTATCCCTGGGACAAAGCCATTCCACTTAGCACATTCCAGGTGCTGTAGGAAGGACTTTGAAAAGCAGCTGCTGAAATGATCACTGATAAAGCAATACTCATTAGTACACCCAAGGGCACTCATTACATTTTCAAGTGGTAAAAAAATGAGAATGTGCCTACAGCTCTACTTTACATCTTACACCAAAACTGGTAACTTAAACTGTGTATACAATGATGAGGAAAGATATTAACAGTCATTATACAATATATTGGCATAAAAGGTAAAACATAGACATACGGTATGACTGATTAGTAATCATTTAAGGAGAATGCCTTATATTTTGTGAAAAAAAAGTCAATGCAGAAGTGCTGCTAGATACAGTATACCAAAAATGCTTCCATACCTCCTTCACTTTTGTGCTCGTAGTGAGCAAATGCACCACCACCATTGTTTTCTCTCTTGCTCATCGCTTACACATATCTGCGTCATACAATGGCTTCCCTGTGTAATCAGCCATTGCCTTTTCTTCATCAGAAATGATAAATGATAAGAATGACTCTGTATTTAGACATTTGTTTGATGAATGTATTCAAGACTCAAGTGCACACCCAAGAATTACATTTTGAAGTTTTATCAGGTGGATATTTTGTAGTAGCAAAGGGATATATGTTTACTTAAAAACAGTGAAAGAAATGAAAGAAATATTCCGATGTGCCCTGAAGTCTAGCAGATTTGTAACTTGAGCTCTAGGATCTATAGTCAATAACCAGTGACCATTATTTCAGTAAATATCCATATGTTACCACTATGTATGATGATGTTTATGAAATACAGATCAGACACACTTTGTAATTAACAGACCCATGCAATATATATTTTTCATGTCTTTGCCTTAAAATGGTCAGATTTGTCAGTCCTAGGAAGCTATTACAGGCTCTTTGAAGCCTCTACCGCTTCAGTATTTTTAACACACTTTTTCCAGTTAACTATGCGTGTGATGGAAAACTATAATATAAAATGGCTGATCAATGAACATAACATAACTCAGTGTAGTGTAAATAATGTCATAAACAAACAGAGTATTGTTATGTGGTGACCTCTGTATTGATTTGCTTCAGCAGTATATAAAATAAGTGTCATTAGCAAAGGCTTTCAAGCTGAACCATGAATATTAAAAATCATTGCATTTTATCTCTTACTGTAATGACCAAAAATTATCTAATGATCAGCCAGATGAATTAGATTATGACTGTACAGTTCAGATTTAATGCGCATTGATCAGTCTCAGTAGTTTCTGGTGAGACATTTTACTTTCCTCTCCAATGGATAGTTTTTCAGTTCTCGGCTCTGCTGGTAGGGGGGTTAATGAACATCCTTGAATCCTTCAGTAATATCAAGACTATCAATCACGGGAAGCATTTCTGTAACAATGGGAAAGGGGTGCTACTGGGGTTTAGAGAAATGTGTTATAACTTTAAATACTTATACAGGTGGATGTACTTACTGTATATATTATGTAAAAGTACCACACAGCTTTATTTTATCCAACTAGAAGAGGCTTCAGAGCCAGAAAAATAAAGACATAGACACAGAAGAAATAGAAGACTGTAAAACGCGGCAGGAGATTTAATCAGAATCTTACCTCCTTACGTCTCTCCTCGTCTGATGACGCGCAGGTGCTTCCTCTGACGTCACCGGACAGGCACAAGTGAAATTTTGGAGCCAATTCTTCTTTAAAAGGTCCTGACTCCATTTTAACAGTGCCCAAGCTGGCTACTGTTTACAGATCCTGCCAAAGCGTTTTTACTGTTTGCAAAATCCTGGTTTTTGACTTCTGCCTGTTTTTTTACTCCAATTTCTGCCACCTGCCTTGACCATTTTGCCCGTTTTTGACTACTCTTTGCCTAATCGTTGCCGGTGATAGTTTGTTAGCCAGCACTCACCACTTTTCACTTCTTTTCTGTAAGGCAGTGCAAGTGTCCAGTGGTCCACTTCCCACCCAACTTGATAAAACTCCAATTTATGACAGCACCATGCAATGGTTCCAAAGTTTAAAAGGCCTTTATTGAAGACATGGCTTCTTGATCTGTAACAAACAAAATGTTTCAGGCCTATTCCCAGCCCTTTGTCAAGTTTGTCTAATGCTTGCCGGTGCCTCTTTATGGACTTGTTATTATTTTACTCACTAATTCCTTGTTGGTTCCGCAGCAGAAAGCCCGGGGCCCCAAAAGTGCGTTGGTGAACACCGGAATCCACAGGGGTTTTCCTGTGCATCTGAGTGTACCTGCTGTTTTCAAGGTTCTAAGAGACGAGTACGTTACAAAGACATTTTAGTAATAATATCAGCCAAAACAATGAAGCGGTGTATGATTGTTAATTGATATGTTATCTAAGCAGCCCAAAAGGCAACTCTTGCTTATAATAATTAAATTAAAATGTAATTAAAAAGTAGAACTATGCACTAGTGATGAGAAAGTAAAACTGCCCTGTTTCACAGTGCCAAAACATTTCCAAAACAGCAAAATAAAATCACAAAATTGTGAAATTTCTCAATGGTCAATGAATGTTTTTTCACATCTTTTTCTCCATGTGAAAAACTTTTTTTCCCAGCAAAATAAATGCATGGCAAAATTCTAGAGCAGGCTGGTAAAAATGTGAATTTTGGCATAAATCTGTATCATCTAAATAAATTGACTCATCCCTACTACACACTAACAACCACTGAAACCTTGAGTGGCCATTAAACTATGAAAAAATGTGACCGCATCAGAGCTCACCCGGTTGTTCTTCCAGGCGCTGCCATCGCGAGACGCCGGCAACTCCACACCAGCACAACTCTTTAGCACTAGAGAATCCCGCTTATAGGGCACATCCATTAGAGGGCACAGACTGTATCTTCAAAAAGTCAGCTTTATTATTGCACACTCAGTGGTATAAACATAATGAAACCCACTGCATTATGTTCATACCACTGAGTGTGCACTAATAAAGCTGATTTTTGAAAATACAGTCTGTGCCCTCCAATGGATTTCCAGAACAGCGCCTATGGAAGCGGAATTCTCTAGTGCCCATAAACAGATACACCAGATGGTCGTGCAGATATCAGGACACTACACTGCCCCAATGACTCTCAGGGGTTTATTATACAGGTGATGGAAACTTTAAAAAACGATATATACTTTGGAAAACTATATATGCAGTATTAACAACCTATGTGATCACTATAGATAGATAGATAGAGAGAGAGAGAGAGAGAGAGATAGAGAGATAGAGAGAGAGAGAGAGAGAGAGATAGAGAGATAGATAGAGAGAGAGAGAGAGAGAGAGAGAGAGAGAGAGAGAGAGAGAGAGAGAGAGAGAGAGAGAGAGAGAGAGAGAGAGAGAGAGAGAGAGAGATAGATAGATAGATAGATAGATAGATAGATAGATAGATAGATAGATATTTTTTTCAATAGGGAGTTATTCCCTTACTGAAGGGGCTTATTCCCTTGACTGACATTTATCAGCTCATCACAGAACTGTAATCAAGATTAAAATACACAGTAACAAACATTTATATGTTTCACTTTTTAACAAGTTCACAGTTATAAAGAGAAATTCTTATATTTATTCCCAATTACTGCTGCTATTACCATATAAATTGGAACTTATTTGTCATTTACTGTAGTTATTTTCATACTGTAGACAGGCATTAAGGGACACGCTATCAAAGAAATTTGAATTGCTACCCTCTTTTGTTTTCATGACTTTTTATTGCAGGCCAAATATATCAGATTAGAGGTTTTCATTTAGCTAATTTCCTTGTGCACATTAGACCTAATTAGGTTGTTTCAGTCATAAGTTATCCTTAATTACCTGTAAAATATCCCATTTACATTTGCAATTTATAGTTTTGTAAGAAGATTGAGTAATATAAGAAACATGATTGTAATTTGCATATGCAAATCAAGTGAATATTAATTACCCCAACTTTTCTTGGAACCTTAATGAAGCAGCATTTAGAATCATACCTACCTGATTATTGCTGAATGATATTAGATTAAATTCCCCAATGAATTGTACCAGTATGCCGTCTTCTTCCAATATATTTAAAACTGCATAGGACTTTTAACGTTTAAATGTTACCTTCTACCAAGCATCAATGTCCATGTTAGCTTTTATTATCCACTGATAATTTGACACATTATTTACCATTATTATAACTGCAATTTTTACTACTGTTTTGCAGAATGTATTTTGGCTAATCTACAGTCAATGTTAAAAGGTCAATAATGCAAATCTAGTTCAACCTTTTATTAACCTCAGCAGTGGCACTGAAAAATAAATGATAGACAAATGACTTGGGGACACATTACGGTAACTATGGAAAATAAATCTTGTTGCGAGTTACCTACGGTATATATTGTGGGGAAAGGCCTGTCAGCTCAGTGACGTAGTTGGTAAAACAAATGGTGGGTTTTTACTATTAGAAAAACCACAAAAAGAAAACTTTCTAAAATATAAAGTAGGTCGCTTATTGACATCTGTATGGTGGTGCAAAATGTTCACAAGCAAGTCAGATTCACTTCAAAGTTAAAGGGGTAGTTCACAATTAAGTTGACTTTTAGTTTGTTATAGAATGAATAATTCTATAATTTGAATTGGCCTTTTGTTTTCTTTTTTATCTTTTTTGAATCATTTCTGCTGACTCTTTCCAGCTTTTAAATGGGGGTCTAAAAAAAACAAATGCTCTGTAAGGCTACACATGTATTGTTCTTGCTGCTTTTAATTAATTATCGTTCTATTCAGGCCTCTCCTATTCATATTCCAGCATTTTCTTCAAATCAATGCATGGTTGCTAGAGTCATTTTAACCATAGCAATCAGATTGCTGAAATTGTAAATTTGAGAGATGTCAAATAAAAAGCTAAATAACTCAAACCACAAATTAAAAAAAGAAAATCCATTTTAAATTGTCTCAGATTATCACTCTCTACATTATACTAAAAGTTCATTTAAAGGGGAACTATTGCGAAAATGGAAATTTAATATAAGCTTCAGCATACCGAAATAAGAAACACAATCAATTAAAAGAAAATACAATCAATTCTGTACCATTTCTGAAATAATCAAGTTTATCTTCACTATTCCTATCTCAGCATCTGTTTCTCCTCTTTCTATCTTCATTCAGGAGTTGAGTGTCAGATGAATGATCCAATATATCTTATAGGAGGGCTCCTTTTCCCTAGAAGATGGAGCTCACTCTAAATGACCAGACATCATGTCTCTCTACATGCAGAATTTGTGCAAAAGGCAGTTATTTTGTTAGATTTTGCTTGTGCTGGAATCAGTTATTTGAGTGAGCTCTAATACATCAGCTAGGAAAGGAAGCCCCCCTATAAGATATATTGGATCATTCATCTGACACCCAACTGCTGCATGAAAACAGAATGAAGAGAAACAGATGCTGAGAGAGGAATAGTGAATATAAACTTGATTATTTCAGAAACAATGCAGAATTTTTAATTTATTATATTTATAAAAGTTTCTTACTTCAGTATGAGGAAGCTAATATTAAAATTGTATTTTCGTGATAGTTCCCCTTAAAAGATAAACAAGCACTTTGAATGAGAATCATTGTTAACTCATTATATTCATCTATGACCACCTATACTATAGTATTTTTGAAGACCAATCACTTCAAAACACGTGAATTCAGTATACTCATTCTAATAGTGAAGTGTTTGCTCTGTGCCATTTTAGGGGGCAAAGAAAAAAAATTTATATTTGTGTAAGAGGAAATATCCTATATGTTTTCATACTGATATTTTAATAGCTTAGATGTAAAGTGGCAGAAGAAGTTACTGGGTCCCATAGCTAAATCATACTAAAACTTATCAATCCATTTTCCACTAGGTCCATGATATCTCAATGCCCCCCAGTGCCATCAAGTTTGCTTTCTTTCTAGTTAACTCTACTATGAAAGTGTTCCTGACTCAACTGGGAGTTGTAACTGTGCCTATTATGAAATAACTGGATGTAGAGTCCCAGAAAGTGTTAGCAAGTAGGGGGTTATTTATCCAAGTCCGAATTTATCTCAATATTTTCTGAAAAAAACTAAGACCAAATCCGCACAGGTTTTCTGGGCTTATTTATTAATACACTTTCCCCGAAATTTTTGTTTGCATGAAAAAATCATGAAAAATCCGATTTTCACGTTTTTTTTTTTTCATCTGATTTTTAAAGGAGAAGTAAAGTTAAAAAACGATACCTATTTCTTTCTGTTTACCAGCAGCCCCCCTCCTGAAACGCCATATTAAAAAGTGTCTATTTAGTAGTGGCTTTGTGTACCCTTGTTCGTTAGTTTCTCCACCATTCAAACTTTGGCGCTGCCATTTTCCATTCGGTACCTCACTTCCACCTCTACTGTACTGCGCATGCGCCTCAATTCAGACTGACAGCCTCTAAACAAGGAGGCATTAAAACAAAGTTAAAATAAAGGCTTCTTTTTAATTTGCGCTGTTTTCCTTTTATTAAACATGTATTTAGACAGACCTCTGTCAGACAGACCAAAAACGCTGGGAATATTTAGCCGACCTCTGTTGCTCAGCTCCTGTGCTCACTGCCAAGCTGTAAATTAAAACCGGAGTGAGCGCAGGAGCATGTAAGCTTCAACAGGGAAGAAGCATCGCGATTGGCGGTTGAGTGAAAGCAGGCGGGGGCAGAGGTCAGGAATGAGGAAAGGCTAAATCACGTGCCTGCAACGTCAGCTCTTCAAAGGAAAGCCACAATATACTCATGTGCATGTGCAGGGCACTGCTGTGAATGATTGCGCATGCGTGTGCCCTAATAGGACTCGTTTTTGGACTGCAGCCAGGGAATGCTTCCATATACAGCTTTGAGCTTTTTTAAAAAACGATGACAGCACAAACCTTAGTAGAAAAACGAATGAGGGAATGCTTACTGGTAAGGATACTTTTATTTCATGGTCAGCAGTTAGAGCTTTATTTGATTTTTGACTTTACTTCTCCTTTAAGATTTTTCGGATTTTTCACCCGAAAACTCAGAATTTTGTCCGAAAACTTCGGGGTATTGCCAAAAACCCAGCACACATCAAAAAATCATTGGGACTTCTCCCATTGACTTATATGCAACCTCGACAGGTCTGAGATGCCGGATTTTCGGATTTGGACTTTTCCATCCTCAGGGTTTAATAAATTAGAAAAAAATTGTGATTTTTTTAAAATTCAGATTTTATAAAAAAAAAAGTATGAATTTTTTGTGATTTTTGCATTCTGAGTTTAGTAAATACCCCCCTAAAACTACAAGCAGAGTCAAAACAAAATGAAAATATGATATTGTATCTCTTTAAAAATGAGGCACAGTTAGAGCTTTATTTGATTTTTGACTTTACTTCTCCTTTAAGATTTTTCGGATTTTTCACCCGAAAACTCCGAATTTTGTCCGAAAACTTCGGGGTATTGCCAAAAACCCAGCACACATCAAAAAATCATTGGGACTTCTCCCATTGACTTATATGCAACCTCGACAGGTCTGAGATGCCGGATTTTCGGATTTGGACTTTTCCATCCTCAGGGTTTAATAAATTAGAAAAAAATTGTGATTTTTTTAAAATTCAGATTTTATAAAAAAAAAAGTATGAATTTTTTGTGATTTTTGCATTCTGAGTTTAGTAAATACACCCCTAAAACTACAAGCAGAGTCAAAACAAAATGAAAATATGATATTGTATCTCTTTAAAAATGAGGCACAGTGGTACGAAACACTTCAAATAAAAGAAACAGTAGAATGAAAGAGAAGAAATATATTTTAGTGTTCTATTTTAGTATGATGTGATCTTAGTATCTATTAATTTTGAGTACAATAATGTTTATCTGTTTTATAAATAGAATCTGACCAAATACCAACAGTGTAAATTTGTCAAAGATGTTTCGGCTGTTACATTTACTTGCCTTGAAGGTAGCTTGCTGTGAAAAATAGAATTAAATACAATATGGAGAATTTCATTTATGTAATGCATTATGCCAACAACTTTAATAGAATTGCTAAGTGAATAGCAAACTGTGATAGCTGAGAACAATTGAGAACAACACAAAGGCAAGTGTTTAGGATGGTTGAAATATTTTTGCATAGCGGAATGAATTTAATGCCAAATAGAACAAAGATGCGTTTGTGAAATTATAAAGAATTGTTGCAGCCCCAGCTACAAACAATATCATCATCTCTCTTAGGGTTGGATGGATCTACATACTACATCTTTGTCTCCCTTATTGTCTTGCTTCTATTGATTATATTGGAAAAACAACAAGTGTCACAGTCTCCCACACAACTCTCTTTCGTCTTTTGATAAAGTGCCAAGCCTTTTCTAAATTACTGGTTGCATTATATGGCTCATATGTACTACTGATTCATCCTTGTTATTAGAGAATTTTTAGTATAGTTATTATTGTTTGCACAGCTTCTCCTAACTCATAACACTGGAGCTTTTGTAATTGGACAACAAAGCATAGCTGTTCCAAAATCAATACTAGAAAAATTTGAACATAATTTAAACACTGTTATGATGCCTTTAGTTTTCATGGTTTATTGATCATTTTGAGTCTGAAAACAGTTGTTTTTAACTGTCCCTATGACACCTCACTAGGATCCCAGAGATCTGATGTTTTCTGACATTCTTTCTTTCCATTATCTGATTTATTTGTAAGAAAGTGTTGCTGCTGTTTGATTATTCTGACTGCCATACTGTGATTGTGAGGTCATATTGCTCAAACATACTCTGGCTTAACGCACATTTTACATCCTGTAACATTTTCTCTGCATTATCAAGCTTCTCCAGTACATTTTGTAGCTTCCACTGCACAAACTTTCTTTTTAACAGCAAAATCTGAGTTTGAAACAATAATCTTAAATCTTTTTTAAAGCTGTTTTTTAGCAAACATCTAATGCATAATGCAATGCATCATCTTATATATCAAATATTTTTATTGTTTATATGGTCCAGAAGAAAATGCAAGAAGTATGAATGGATTTAATATATTACTTTCTACACCTATAACAGATATGTGATTGATGCATTCTACAATCCATATCCAGCTGTGGGTTTATGCCAGAACAAAACAAATGTGTAGGTAGTCACACACAATGGCTGGACTTTTTTTAAGCTTTTCAAGCTTTTCAACTTGTAGCACTCAAATCTGGTGAAACTGCAGACAAATAAAAAGTGTGGTTGGCCAGTTACTTATGGTGTGTGGTATATGGGCTTATGGGGGGTGCAACTAATGATCTGAAAATCCAAATGCAACTAATTCCACATGATTGATTAGTAAAAATAATAATGTATCTGACCACCATTCTTTGCATGCCCTGTATTGCACATGATACTGACTTTTCCAGCAAATGGACGGCTAGGCAATCAGAATAGTATAACGTCAACATTTAGAGCTAATTTTGACTACTATAAATTAACATTGTTTTTAAGAGGAAAGCTGTAAGATTACAGTTTATGTGAGATAAGCAATGTTGAGATCTTTTAGCTAATCAAGCTACTTATAGCCTTCAAGAAGCAGAAAAGGAGAGAAGCTGCTAAACAGGAGCAGGGGGTTGAACACTGCAGTGTTACTATTTGAGAGCTTGATTGTGAGCAGTGATGAGCGAAGTTGTCCCTTTTAGCTTTGCTGAAGAATTCAAAGTCAATTTTTTTGTCAATGGGCATTTTTTCTTATGGTGACTTTCTCTGCAACCGTTTTGTCTTGGTGGTAATTTTGTTGCCATGAAATTTTTTGTGGTGGATCTTTGTCGCAGTTTCACAAAAAAATTTGACAATGGCGAAGTGAGGAACTTTGCCACAAAGCTATGCCTGGCTCATCACTAATTGTGAGTCTCTGTATTAATGTTTATCTGATCTCCTTTGCAGGTAACTTGAAGAGAGTTGTGATGCTGAAGACAACCTGTAGCTACAGAATGTGGTTGCCTTTTCTGATAAAGAAGAAATTATGGGACAAGACAAGATTTCAGGATAAACCTAAACCCTGACAAGAGGTAGAGTGGATATAGTCAGGATGGAGGAGAAACATGTATATGGAGAGATGTGTTATTAATGGAGACTGAGAAAAACAGTCACTGTAAAGAGAGATTGGGATGAGTGGCAGAGAAGAAGAATATTTGCCAAAATGATAAAGAGTGCTTGACAAGGCTGGAACAGGCATTTTTACTTGAGAGGGGCAAAGGCAGAGAGGTACTGTAGAAAGGCCGAGTGAACCAGGCAATCAGTATGAACAGTTGTCAATATCTATGGGACTAACAAATATGTAATCCAGACAACAGTCCAATTCACATATATAATCAGCAGTTATTGCACAGGGGGGTGAAAGTGGCAGAAAACATATAGGCTGGAGAGCCTGAAAATCCAGGCCAGATCCCAAATTTCCAAACAGGTTAACACAAATGAGTGCCCTAATTCATGCTCATAGACTAGATCTGTGGAAATTAAAAAGTAAATCTTACCACCTGTAAAGTTAAATATATTTCTTCATAAATTATACATTATTGGTCAATAAGGGTGATCTCTAATTCCATCCTATGTGTTAGGCCCCTTTAGAAGCAAATGCTGGCTCAAAGGAGAAAGCTTTACTCTATTAAGCAGCGTTTTTTTAATAAATGGGGCATCCACTCAAAGCCTGATAGGATAGGGTGAAACAATTAGACTTACATTAAAAATTTCTGCCATTTGTGCCGTTTGCCACCTAACACTGTCTAAAGCCTACCTGCTGATTTTCTCGGACTAACATTGCCAAAATCCTCATGTAGAACCCAAGGGGGGTTGACATTTTGGAGTTCCCTATAGACTTCATACATGCAACCAGATGAGTGGGGTAATGAACAATAAAAATGGTACTCAAGAGGCAAATTTTGTTTTATGTCACTGCTAGACAAATAAGAGATAAATAAATATAACAGTAGGAACCAATGGGAAACCAAACCTCAAATTGTGAAGTGGAGTAGGAGGATTATCTTCCGCAAGATCTTTTGGACCCCCAACCGCACCACAGCCCTTCATCAAGCAATGTTTTTCACTTCAGTTTTTATCTACCTATGCAATATACTAATTAATAGATAAGGTTGAATGGATAAAGGTTAAGGTAAGGAATTTTTGTAAAAGACCAGAGCCATGCTGTCATTTGTATAAAGCATATTAAGTTAGGAGGTGCACACCCAGTAAATAAGTATGAGGTGCAAATCGTAAGGAGGTTCCCATTAAAAGTCTCCAAAAATAGTAGCCAAAAATTCAAAAGATCGATATCTGCCTCGACGTATCTGTTTGTAAGCACCCCTTTCTTATAAGGTATACATTTTGAGGTGTACAGAATTGATTCTTAGAGTTCCTTTTGGGGATGGCTCATCTAGGTTTATTTGACTTTTTTTGTATATTCAGCTTTAGATAGACTTACATCTCATCCTGACTGACGGTATATATTAAAATAATCATTGATTGGTTCTGGTTCTGGTTTTATTACTGGTTGGTATTGATTCATATATATGGGTTTTACTTTATGTTAAGGGCATTGCTCATTTATGTTGATGACACTATATGTATTCCTAAAGTTAGCCTTTGTCTATTAGATATATTGATATCCCAAGATTATATGTAATTGATTGACTTTTTGGTCTCTATTTCATTTTATAAATTTGACATAACCACAGATACAAGTGCTATGAATGAATAGGAGGCATGGTGGAACACATTTGCATTCTAAGACACAACCCACAATACATCGATCCGCACCTACAGCTCAAGGAGGAAGCGTAAGTAACGTCAGATTTCTACCATCGAGGATTGGATGTAATCTCTGCCACGAACGCCACAACCGAAGTGGAAGGAGGATGCAATGCATATGCGTTCCAATACACTTTGTTCTGTACCTTCAGTCTATGAAGGAAGTGGAAATCATGCTGTAATTTGTAGACTGAAGAAGGTCCAACAATACCTCCACAGTAGTAGTATCATTATCTACAGTAACAACATAATTTAACTTTGATCACCAAGAATGTAGTAGTAGTCATAGTATTTTCCTTATTTATTACATCATCAGCAGCATCATTTTACAATATGACTACCATATGATTACCAAAGACATAACTGATCCATTAGCAGCTGCACATGACTGCTAATGACAGGATTACTGAGTCTTACTTGTCAAGGGAAGAACACATCACATACTACACTTACCAATGTGAAAACTGCCATATAGATACAGGAGCAATGCTTTATATTGTATATCCTAGCAGTGTGCATCCACCTTTATCTGTTAAAAAGCAATCATAATATAGGTCTGTATTAGTGATCCTTGATTGTACAATTGGAGGTGGGCAGAAGCAATAGGCTCACCTGCTAGTTGATGTCTCCTGAAGTTACCATACTATCTCTCCCACAACCCAAGCAGGTATCAAAGACGTTGTTCAAAGACGTTGACCTACGCAACTTTCTCATTTTTATTCAATAATAAATGTGATGGTTTCCAGATGTTCCTCTGTGACTTATTTTTTAAAATATACAAGTGCAGCTTTTAATCGTTGTTATATTTAAGAATTGTAAGTTTCAGCCAAAATGAGGTTCTTTTCTGCTAATAGAAATATTAGGCAATTGGTGACATATCAAGTATGCAGCAAAGCATAAGCAACCCCATAACCTCTTTTTATTTTTCATTTATCAGAAGTCTGCGGCGTTGGCCTTTTTATGAATAGTTTCTGGTGTTAATAGACTCTATCCATTTTAGCTAAAACAGAGTGAATACTACCATGCACTGTAAATTGGTGCCATGCCCCTATAAGCACTGATCTTCACAGCTTTTAGCTAATTTATGATTAGTGTCTTAAAGAACAGTGTGATTATGCTGTGTAGATTTTCTGTAATGTTTACAGGATAATTAAATTCCTTGAAAGTGCTTGTTTTTATATATGTATTTAGGAACATTCCTGTCATTGGCAGCAACAATCTGGAAAATTGTATAAGTCAAAGAAAGAGACAAAGAAAGAGACAAGGTATTGGAAATATGCTTTTATAATCTGTGATGATTTGTAGATAGGTGTCTAGATGATTAGCTGTGTTATTATGTTTATAGTTTATGTAGGGATCCATAGGGTTACTTCCCCTTGCCACCCTAGGCATTGGACCTAAACACGCCCCTACATCGTGAATGCTGATGTCACATACTTGCACTAAAAAATTTTGCCATTTAAAAAATGTATTATTAATTCTGATCTATTAGTTTATCTTCCTGTATTCTATTTGTATTGATTTTTAGATCCTCATAGAAAGCTGTATATTCAATGTTTGTGTTTTTATATTGTAATTTATTATTTTTAAAAGTGATATATATTAGTTGAAGCACAGTTACAATTATTACACAATTCTAAGGTCAGTCTCACTTGTGTAGTACGCTTGCATTTCTAGTGAAGTATGATTTGACTTTTTGCCCTTTATAAATGGCAGTATCACATACATGGCAGTAACAGCTGACGTGTCAGGACGATGGTAGGTTTGGCACTGCAGAGGTATTTTAAACTGGAGCTGACATTACTACTGTGCCAGATCAATTTGGTTTCCAAAGAGGGCAGTGTGTGTGAGCCATAGGAAACTACCTTGGTTCTAGTGAAGCTCTAACCGGCCTGTCCCCGATTACGATCTTCTATCCCCATTTGGTGCCTTGTTCTTAGTACTAGTACAGATTTGGTTGTCCTATTCCTCCTATTGATTCTAAGATTTCTTTTTGGGGATGGCTCACCTAGGTTTATTTGACTTTTTTTTTTATATATTCAGCTTTAGATAGACTACATCTCATCCCAACTGACGGTATATATTAAATAATCGTTGATTGGTTCTGGTACTTTTTACATAATTCCTATTTGTATATTTGCTTGGTATGACGGTCAATGGGTTACATAATTGTTTTATTACTGGTTGGTATTGATTCATATATATGGGTTTTATTTTATGTTAAGGGGATTGCTCATTTATGTTGATGAGAGTATATGTATTCCTAAAGTTAGCATTTGTTTATTAGATATATTGATAACCCAAGATTATATAAAATTAAGTGCTAGGGGTGATGTAAGAGTCTTGCTGCTCAGCCTATGAAAACACTGTAGGTTCTTTCAAATCTCAGTAAGGCCAATCAGGTTGCAGCAGAGGTGTTTTAAACTTGAGCTGACATCACCTCTGTGCCAGATCAATTTGGTTTCCAAAGAGTGCAGTGTGTGTGAGTCATAGGAAACTACCTTGGTTCTAGGGAAGCTCTAATTATTAATGACTCGGACTGTCCCTGATTATGATCGTGTGTCCCCATGTAGTGCCTTTTTCTTAGTACTAGTACAGATTTGGCTGTCCTATTCCTCCCCCAAGCTGCTCAGTGATTACCAGCGCCGCTCCTCCTGGGCAGTTCACACTGCTGCCCACAGCAGAGTAGTTACCTAGGGCAGCTTTCACTGCCGTTCCTCCCTAGAGCTCCTGCTCTCCATTGTACTGTTTTGTGCTTCACTCCACTACTTGGCAGCGCTATCCTGTTCCAAGTGCAGGCAGTTCAGGTGCCCTTAGTGCCTCCTGCCATAGAAATCCTGTCTGATATTTATCTGTCCTTAGCATGATAAGTCTCTAGTTTGTCTGCGCTGCAAGTGTTTTCTTCATCCTGAATAAAATGGCACAAACAAGCACAGGCGCAGTATTTGTAACACCCAGAGATTGTACTCACTGAACGGCAAACTACTCCCCAGCACTAGTCGATGCTCACAGTGGTGTATTACTCAAGGAATATCCTATTCCTGAGACTGAGCAGTGTGACCGCTTGAGTCTCTGTAATGGTGAGTGACACAACAGGGTATTAACCCTCCTGTTCTCCTTGTTGGACCCTGTGGTTGCTCAACTAGCTACCCTGATTTTGACTCTCACTCCAAGAGTGAACTATTACAAATCTTACCTGACACTTTCTACTCCTACTTGATGATTGCGCTAGATGGAAATTCACATCTGACTCCCCAGTACACCACCTCTTCCAACCAGTGGGCACTAAAGAGACAGACAAATGTGGTGGCATCCCCTTTTAAAGACTAGGGAATCCTGTCACATCTTGGCCAAATACTGAACTTGCTAGGGAAATACTACTCCCCCTCCAAACTGGAAAACAGGGTCATCTCATAGATGTCCCCACCTCCCCAGGTACTGCCTAAGGTGACATGCCACAGGGAACAGCAAGATGATATCAGGCCTACAAAAGCCTCACACTGACTGGGAGCTTGCCTGAGGATGTGGGCAGGAAGGAGAGAGATGCCAGAGAGCCAATGGAAAGTACCGAAGATACGGTAGATGGGTAGTCAAGCAAATCCAGGTCAGTGCAGGTGGAGAAGGTTCACAAACAATAATCAAGCTGAAGGTCACAACAGGAATTAGGTCATAATACAGGAAACGCCAGGCACAAGAATAAACCTGATAACCAAGCAAAGTCTCTCTGTTTGTCAACATCTTTTAAAGGCTGACCTAATGCACGTTGGAGTCACAACATTCACTTGTACCTTGATGCACGCCTACACACAAGGCCTCACTGCGTATTCTGACACAGCTGAACCTTGCGCACCACAAACAGTGCCTCGGTAAGCACCCTTACATAAGGAATGCATTACCCTCCAACAATATTGAAGCCCACACTTTAACTGACATTCAATAACACTTAGGTATGTATTTTAATTTCTTTTGGCAGCCAGAAATTCTTTTACAAAAACAGTATTTGTAATTTATTTTGCAAACTGATTTATAATCAGATTTTTCCAGATACACTCCATTAGCAATCTACATTTCAGAAGGATATGATAAAATAGCAATCTGAATGTTTTGCTGTGAATTAAGGAAAATGTACCAAAACCCCCATATGGTACTTCTTTATAATGTCACAGAGGGCTCAAAGTAAAATGCCTTTGTACCGCACATTGTTCTATATGAAGTTAAAGTGCCATTGCCAATGTGTAGAATGCTTTATACACCCTGTTTCAAAGGCTTAAACACTAATTATTTTGGGTCAATGAAAATATATGCCCATAGCAAAGGAGAGGATTGATTTATATACTGTAATCTCTAGAACCACCAGTTTTTTATGTAATAGTTGATGGCTAGCAAACAAATCTCTCAGTGAACAATAATCAAGTTATGTACGAGAAATGAGAAAGGAGGTGTAGTAAAATTAAATAATGGGAAGACACCTGCAATATTATATGCTTTGATGAAGTTCCAATAGCTATTATCACAAAGAAGCAGAGCATAATTCTTATATAGAAATTATCTGCAAAAATGACTGAGCGTGTGTGAATCTTGGTAACCTTTCTTAGAAAAGGTAAAATAGCATTGAGCAGAACTTAATTCTGTGTATAACTCGTAACAACTGAATACAGCTTGATAATGCTAGTCTGAAAACTGCTAATTTGCCTCAACTAAAGAGAAATCAGTGAAACCAATACAAAAACAATTACCTGGAAATAGGATTTCAATTTCAATAGGCACTATTATGAGACATATAATATAGGTAAGAATTATGAAATATCTTTAGATGATGTTGTAATGAACAGTGAGTTGTTGGAAACTGGCTTCAGCATTAATTGCTCTCAATATGTGAATCCTTATCCTATTCTGGACATCTCTCTGCTGCTAGAGTCATCTTCTCATCTTAGAAGAGACCAGACAACAAGATACTTGATGCCATATGTACACAATGATAAAGTTCTAAGCATTTACAAAGGATTTTTTTGTCCACTTACACAACTGTGGAAATCCTAATATCATCGTTAAAACTATTAGGTGAATTCTTGCAGGATACAAAACATCTATTTCTGCATTTTATTTTACCATATCTAATCCCACCAATTTCAATGCCTTTTAATGGGTGCCCTTCCTGGATTTTACACCACCTTTTTCCCACATTTTATTCTTGAAAATACCTGTTTGGCTTTTGTAAATATTATTTATGCTATTTAGTATACCATACACATGCATATGTTCCCCTGGGTATTCTATATACAGTATAGTGAATTCTAATTAGTTTGCACCTCCAATGCCATACACAAATACTGTAACTTATTAGGTTATCATTAGGCTGATTCCAGTGTTTATATCCCTTGGGTAATGGAAGCTCAAGATGCTGTAACGCATTTCGCTGGTTCTGCTTTCTCATGTATTTTACATGGTTTTCTAAAAATGGGAAATAGGATTTATACCATATTTAAGTTTAACACTGTTATCTATATTGAGATCTCATATTAAGATCTATAGATTGCTAGCTTATCTGTACTGTGAATAAATTACTTGATACTAAAAAACTTCTTTTCAAAATAGTAATGTACATTAAGGTGGCCTATTTATTAAACCACAATTTTTTATGGTTGAGTTTTTAAAGGGGAAAACTCAATTTTTTTTAGAGATTTGTTATACCCCAAAGCTGCTAAAACTCCTAATCCAAAAATACCTGTCAAGGTCATGTAGAAGTCAATGGCAAATGTCCCTAATGTTTCTTGACATTGTGATCTGTACTGATTTTCATTCAATAATCCGATAAATTCAAGCTGTTGTTGCGACAATTCGATAAAGTTGAGTTTTTTATAGCGTTAATTTGAAAAAGTTACACAATTCGAATTGACACCCAATTTTGTCGCACCGTTTTTTGGCACTGACTTCTTCAAGAAGAATTATTGGTAAATTAAGGGGATTCAGGGTTTGGAAGTTTAGTCAAATTTGTTTTTTTATTAGTGTGAGAAAAAGTTGAGTTTTAGTAAATACCCCCCTAAAGTTTCCTATAGGTCATGTTAATTGTTTTTCACTGAAAGGGCTGCTTTTGTAAGTCACTGTTACTTGAAATTCCTAAGCCTGACTGTTTTGCCAACCTGGCTGTCCCTTCTTAACCTGTCAGTCAGAGTTTCTAATGCTAACGGACCTGCTGCACAAATATGGCAGGTCCTCAAAGTGGAACATAGGGATCACATAGGTAATGTAAAAGCATCGAGCAAACACTTTATGGAAAAATTATTAATAGCATGCAAAGACAATGTTTTAATAGATGTAAAAAATGTTTAAATTCTGGTGCCAGTATCTCTTTAAGGAAGCAATGTGGGTCAGGGAGCTTTTTCACACCCTTTTACAATTGAGGGGCAGAATTTTCACCTAAAGCAGGGCAAATGGCAAAAAGAACCTACTTGGTGTTGTTGTGAAGGGAATGCCCTTAAGAAGGGCATGAATGACTTCTTGTCCAGAGCTTCAGTTAGTTTTGTACAAGTGTGTGTGATTGTGGGGTAATTTTAGAGGGGTTGAGCTTGATGGAAATGTGTATTTTTTTATACCAAATGTAACTATACTATTGTATGTTTAAGCTTCCAGGCACAAACTCCATCCTTGTAATTTCTCTAAATTATTTGAATCATCTTCACTGTTTTGCAAAACTGTTAAAAATGTTTTATTTGTTTTGAGCTGAGTATAATTGCTGCACATTACAATCTCCGTTATGTCAGCCTCCAAATCTGTTATATGGTTTAGCAGTCCAATGGTGTATTAATTTTTAGAGTGCATCTTTCATGATGCCGTACATGCTGGGCTATAGATCTGTAAATCGCTCCTGGGATCTTTTCAATATGTACTCTTCTGTTATAGTAATGGTATCATTAGTGTTGATTGCTTTTGTTGAGAGTTTTAAAGATTCCTGTAGCATATTGCTTAAGGCAATTTTTATTCATTTTATATTCTCTTCTTAATTTTTCTTACAAATATTTTGGAGCTGTTTTATTATCCCTTCCTGTGTAATATCCCATTGCAATAATTAATACTATAGTTCCTTTTTGCCTACATGAATACTTTTCAGCTGAGCAGTTGTTCATGATGGTTATGCGCTTTCCTCCTATAATTTTCCTCTATTGATAGCAATGCTCGGCAGCAGTTACAATGCTTGGGTAATTGTTTTGCTTAATCTCAGTAACTAGATGCTTTGTTTCACTATAAATGTTTTCATTGTGGTTATTTTATTTACCCTTTGTAGATTATATACACTTATGAAAATACAATTTAAAAGAATATCAGGTCACCCCCAGCACCCTATGCATGATTCTTTCCTCTCTTCAATATGGCTGTCACTAGTCTGGTAATATAGGGAAACAAATTACATTTTTGCACTCACTGTTATTCCTGCAGCCAGATAAACATCAGTATCATACATTTATATACATTTTCCCAGTCTTAGTAAATGAGCCTGCTCATGTTTAAGTCCAAGTCACTAAGAAGCAAAATAAGTCAGGTTTCTGTACTCTTTTAACCTGAGAGCAACCCAACTTTCTAAGCTATCCTTCGCCCAAGACAGTACCCAGATAATAGAATATAAAAGGGGAGCTTACTACATTCATGGCATAGTTTCTTCCCTAGCTGCTGCACACTGGGGCTTGAGGTTCTCCAGATCATATCATATAACTCCTCACACTATTCTCCCTTTCGTGGCACACAATGAAGACAAGTAAAGGCTTTTGGGCCATAATCAGCAACTAGGGGTAAGCAGTAGAGGCATGTGCCTCAGTTGCTCCCATGGGGAGCTTCTATTTAACTGAAGAGTGGTCTAGTATGTGGCATGTTGGATACATACATTAAGAGAAAGAACTTTAATGAGATGTCACAACATGGTTCTAAGAGAGTTTAGTTCAGTTTTAGAACGGCTCCAATTTCTGATTTTCTCCGATTTGATTTAATCTGGTATGGTACATATGGTTGGAGAAAAGCTGATGTCATATTAATATTTAAAAAGGGATTATGATCTCAGCCTGGCAATTATAGGCCAATACGTTTGACATCTTTGGTGGGCAAATTGTTTAAAGGCTTGTTAAGGGATCACATTCAAAATGTTGTCCTAGTCAAAGGCATTATGAGCAGCAATCAGCATGGCTTTATGAAGGATAGGTCATGTCAGACAAATTTGATTGCTTTTTATGGTGAGGTAAGTAAGATGCTGAATTGTGGGGGGAGGGGGCAGTAGCTGTGATCTATTTGGATTTTGCCAAAGCGTTTGATACCGTGCCCCACATGGATAGGAGACTGGCAACAGGATCAGGTACAGAGGGTGGTTGTTTATGGTACAGTCTCTATTTGGAGTAAGGTTCTTAGTGGGGTCCCTCCGGGCTTGGTATTGGGTCCACTTTTATTTAACTTGTTCATTAATGACTTAGGGGAGGGTATTGTAAGTAATGTATCAGTGTTTGCAGCTGACACAAAACTATCCAGCCCAATTAATTCCATCCAGGATGTGACATCCTTGCAATAGGATCTTGACAAACTGGCAATCTGGGCAGCTAAGTGGCAAATGAGATTCAATGTTGATAAATATCCAAGCACTAGGCAAATCCATTATGAAAAAGGACCTTGGAGTCCTTGTATAGAGCACTAGTAAGGTCCCATCTAGAATATACTGTACAGTTTTGGTCTTCAGTGCTCAAACAGGACATAATTGTATTAGAGAGGGTACAGAAAAGGTCAACTAAGCTGATAAAAAATAGGAAAAAGTTTAGCTATGAGGAAAGACTGGCCAAGTTGAGGTTGTTCACGCTGGAGAAGAGGCTCTTAAGGGGTGATATGACAACTATGTATAAATATATAAGGGGATCATATAGTAATCTCTCTAATGCTTTATTTACCAGTAGGTCTTTCCAACTTATGCAAGGTCATTCATCAGAATGTGTACTTTCCAAATATATATAGTTCTCTGGGGGTCTTTGTACAGTTAGGGGGTCTTACAGAGCATAAAACACAGTCGGGGGGCTCTGTTTTCAGAAGCTGACGGCAGGTGTGAAAATGCATATGCACTTTTTCATTTGGGGTCCATACATACCATATACTTTGGTAAATCTATGCATATTGGGTATCAAACTTTTCAGTAGACCTGTGGATTCATATTTAGTGTGATTTTCTTTGTACGTAAAACATTGTATGAGATAAATGCTGCAAATTGCAATATTTTTAGGTGATTTTCAGAAATGTCATAAAAAACGCTTTAGGAAAGCATTGCAGTTTGGCAGTTTGGTGTAGAAAGACAGCTTTAGCTATTTTTGATTTTTCATAATGTATCTTTTCCAAAAATATATGATTTTCAGGTGGTGTGTTTATAGATTAGGTTAGATATAAACTGTCAAATTAGAATGCACCATGTACATTTCGGGGCCCGTACATTTGTAGGTAATCCTGCCCATTGTGCAACAAACTGTTCAGTGGATGCCTGGCCTTAAAATTTAGGGTGATTTATCTGGGTACCTAATGCCTAATGATATGTAGGTGATAAGATGCTGGAAAGTGGAAGACTTGAGGTTATTTTTAGAAATTTCATACAAAGCACCAACTTTAGAAAAGCTTTGTTGTTTGGAACATTGTAGCAGAAAGACATGGTTAGCCATTTTGGATTTGGAGAAATTTGTACTTTCCAAGAATTAAATTGCTTTTTGGGGTTAGTGTACTTTTTTGTAGCTTTACCCTAAATAAAATGCAGTAAATGTCCTGATTTTGCAGTAGCTGGAATGACAATAATTATTTATCATATGGGGAGTCTTCCTTTTGGGGCCATAAAGGCCATATACTTAGGTAAACCTATGCACATTGGGCATCAAACTGTTCAGTGGACTCCTGGCCTTCATATGTGAAGACAAAAGTCAAGTACAAAATACATTTCTCCTGTAATAGAAGCTAATGCTACAGGGTTGATTATAAATTCTGTTGCAATTTGCACTTGTTTCTGAGTTGCCATATAGTGCAAATTTGAATTCATTACTAATTTGCTTTGTATTTTGACTTTTATACTCTATCTAAACTGTATAGATACAAACTCAGGCAACTGAAAGAGAAGATGGGAAGCTACTGGGGCAACTGCATAGAGCTAGATCTTTATATAATAACAATAATAACAATAATGCCCATATTATACGTGCGTATGACAATGAAAATACAATTTTGTGTGTTCACCTTAAGGCTAATATGTACAAGCTTTTTAAATAACACACAAATAATTCAAGGCTCATCCTAATACTTTGTAATCACTGAGCTAAGGCATGAGAACATGGCATTTGTTGTCATTTATACCACTTTGAACGTATCAGTCTACAGAAATATTTCCTTTAAAGATGATTATGCTGTACATTTTACCTGAGGCATTACATCCCCGTATCACTATACATTTGGCATCTATTACATTACAATAATTTTGAAAGATATTACAGACAGCCATCTTGCTTATCAGTGAACAAGCCTTATTAGAGCTAAATGTCTGCGTATCACAAGTAAGGAAGGCTTCTGATTGAATACAAGTATGGTAAAACTGTTGATATACAGTCAGTCAGCCTGACATTAACCTAAGATCTTTGTTGAAATGGTTATTACTGATGGCATGAAATGTAATTGCTAATTTTCTGCCTGAGTGGTTACATATTTTTCTTCAGATTCTAAAGTTATTCATCCTTTCTTCACTGCCCATTTCTCTGAGTTAAAGGCAGTTGTGTTGTTGGGCCACGTGCTAATAATTGAACCTGTCACTTGCAATCTGCTGACTTCATCCCTCATACATGTGGCTATTGCTTGATTCACCTTTCTGCTTATACCACCCCATTGATATTAAATGTTTTGTTTTAACTTATGCTAACTGATATTTTTTGTGCATCTACCCCATCTTCTTCTCTGGATTAGAAAAGTGACACATTCTATTTACTTGCAGGCATCTAGTATTTTGTTCACTATGATAAAATAAGCAGTATATTAAAAGTATAATATATATGTTTAGTAGTTTAGTAGTTATTGCATTATTTGCTTTAAGCTCCGTGGGGCTGATTTAATAGCATATGTATGAAATTGCCCCAGTGTGCTTGCAAAAAACAGTCAATCAGCAACTACTTTTGATCAGACTACTACAAGGATGAAAATAAAAGAAAGTTTAGAGTTGTTAAAATATGCCCAACTTGTCACAGTAACTTCAAAAAACCCTACCCATTTGGATAACTAAAAACTAATGTACCCCAGCCCTCAAAGCGACATGTGTCACAACAAAAAAAACTAAAATAATAAATTAAACTTTTGAGCATGGGTGGGGAGCCTTCCTTTTTGATATCTTTCTAAAATGGTGTCTGTTTGAAACTAACCTCAACCTACTCCACAACCTCGGCTATAGCCCCCTCTTTAGCCAGACACCTAGTGGGTTCCCACTTGGGGTTGAACCTGGGTCATGCCATCTCTCCTCCAATCTGTTCAGCTGCTATCCGTGGCTTTTAATGAGCAGGGCACTTAATCATAGACCTAATCATAGACCTAATCATAGGGAAATTCAAGCTAGAAGCAGCTACTCTTTATATTAGACTAAACATTAATTTCAATGTGAATTACCCCTATAAGGAAAGAGTATTCCATACTACACTAATGGCTTGCAATTCTACATTTATAAATATCCATGGTCATAAATACTGCCATCCAGAATCCACACACTCATCAAGGAGGCATCTATATTTGCAAAAGGAGGCTCAACTTAGTATTGATGTAATATTTATGTTGGGGTGCCCAACTGTATGCACCTGTCTAATTGTGTTATGATGCATATTGAATATTTTATGTTAATCCAAAAAACTTTATGTCACTGCTGAAATACTACTGTTTCCATAAGTCATGTTATATATTAAAAGGAAGTTGCTACTTTTAAAGCTCAGCCAATGATAAACAAAACTCCAAAGAATTAAGAGGGGTTCCCAAACTTTTTCATATGGCTGTATTTATAGATATTTTATACACATACAATAAATACATAGCAATAAACAAATGCTCTCTAGCTGTTTTTATAAAGTTCTTCCACTTTCATTTGCTTGAGAAATCTCTTTTCTTTTCTATTAGTTCACTAAAGACACCCAAGAGTTCTCTGAAAGCAGGACCTATACCTATATCTGATAGCAGCATTTCTTGCACACGGATCAATGCCATATGAAATAGTAAGTTATACATGTAGAGAAGGCAAAGTATATAATCCTTTAGCAAGTCTGTCAGTAGCGCTGCCCATTTACAATGGGAAAAGGGTTATTTGAAAAGCTTTTTGGTAAACAGGAAAATAACAAACACAATGTTGCCTGTGCATATTTCACTACAGGAAGAATACAATTCAGCTTTAACAAAATCGCAGTTCACTGTTTGAAGGCTTTTTTAGCATCCATAATGCAGTCCCTGTGTTTTTTATTTAAATAATCCATTTGTATCAATTTGCATAAAATAGATTATGGAAATAATTTAGGCAGTGAGTTGTTGTTGCAGAGGGAATACCCATATTTCATTATCTGATAATGTTACAAAAACACATTACACATGTTACATGTGTAAGAGAAAGCTATAACCAATATGAGGAGAAATCATGGGAAGAGAAGGGAGATGTGTTTTGTAATACTCATATATATGTAACCAAGTTTGGCCAATGGAGCAAATAATCCTGCAGCAAGCCATTCATATACAATGAAGAAAAAAACAAGGTCTGCAATTGTCTACGTATATTCCATCAGGAACAACCTTCATTTCAAACCCCAGCCTCATGGGGGATCATTTGTGTTTCCAATGATAGGATTAAATCTGTCAAAATATGGAGCATGCCTAACAACCACACTGTCCATGAATTATGCTCCTGGAACAATACTCCTTTAGGTATAAGATCAGCACTTGATGAACCAACAAGAAGACATATATTTAAAAAAAAAGTTCTTTATTAAAATCTACAAAAATCATTTTCATCTTAAAAAAAGACTAGCAAATCCTCCTAGCTATAAAAAGAATAGCTAGTATAAATGGACTGCTGTGAAGTTCAGCACTATTTGGCAAGACTGTAAATAGCAAGAATTCAATATTTGGATGAATATATCTTTTTAAATATACCTGGTAAATAAATAAACAATGACTGCAGGGATATATCACATGCAATCAAGTTTCAGATGATGCTATCTTCACTACATGCCTTATAGGGTAGTGATTTAAGAGTTAAACATAATACTGTATATAAAATGACATTGAATCACAAGTAGTGATATGCAAAACTTCCCGATTTTGCTCACTGAAAATTATGCCTACTGCTTTGCAGTCAATGGGTGTTTTTTTTGCTGTGTTTTTTCTTGTGTCAATTGCATCAGAGTAATAGTTTTGTTTATTCCAGCTTTATTAAGGTCAATTATATACTAAGATGACAAAAGTCACGCATACAATTTGCATAACACATGTAGGGGCCCATTTACTATGCTCGAGTGAAGGAATTGAGGAAAATAGAGGAAAAATATTTCGAATGGTTTTTTTGGCTTCTTCGACCATCGAATTGGCTACTTCGACTTAGAATCGAATGATTCGAACTAAAAATCGTTCGAATATTCGACCATTCGATAATTGAAGTACTGTCTCTTTAAAAAAAAACTTTGACCCCCTAGTTCGCCACCTAAAACCTACCGAGGCCAATGTTAATCTATGGGGAAGGTCCCCATAGGCTTTACATGGTTTTTCTGATCGACGGATAATACACTCGATCGATGGATTAAAATCCTTCGAATTGTTCGATTCGAAGGATTTAATCGTTCGATCGAAGGATTATTCCTTCGATCGTTCGTTTGCACGAATTGCGCTAAATCCTTCGACTTCGATATTCGAAGTCAAAGGATTTCAATTCGGCAGTCGAATATCGAGGGTTAATTAACCCTCGATATTCGACCCTAGGTAAATCTGCCCCGTACAGTCACATTAAGCATGCACATAGTTATCAATAATCTTATTAATGACCTGATGGCTGTTGCTTAACATACAATGTTACATCATCTCAAGGGGGCAAATACACTAAAGGGTGAATTTTCGCCAGCGACCGCTTCACCACACTTCACACTACTTCTCCAGGTGCAAATTCGCTAATTCACTAAAATATGAAGTTGTGTCACAGCAGCCGAAGACTGGCGAATTTTTCTAGCGTTACTTCGGCATTGAAATAACGAAGTGTATTAGTGTCATAGTGAAGTTTCGCTAGCATTCATTTCTGCCTAGTGAATTCGTTAATACTCTTACGCTTAGGTCAATTTAAATAGAAGCGGGTACAGAAAAGTCATATGAATGTCTTTATTAGTGATGTTGGTGCAAATGCTTGAAGCGGCCACTTTTTATTACAAATGTCCAAGGAACCAAAATAAAGACAGAAGAGATCCTCTAATTCCCTACACATGAGCCAACCCTAAAACAAATGTGCCATACCCCTCAAATGTCTGGAAAAATGTTTGCACAAAAATATTTAATAGTTGGGACTTTTGAAGGTAATGCCACTTTAAAAAAGTTAAAGTCCCCAGAGTTTTTTACAACTTTAATGAATTCCGTCACACATAAGATTGAGGAAGATGTAGTTTAATACTATCAGTTTGCCTGGTCTGACGTGACAAAGTAAACTCTGCTGAAAGAGGTAGCATTCAGTAAAATTAACATCTTAGTGAATTTGCAGAGTAACGACTGTTCGTCAGAGTGAAAAGTTGCCTGGAGATAGGGTGCGAACGTTCACTAGTGCTCGAATTGTTCTCTACGCCTGTTAGTGAATTGATGATGTCCCTGCGGATGGGATTTCTGATGAATTGTTGCTAGCGTCGGCCACTTCGCCCTTTAGTGAATCTGCCCTATGTTGGAGGCCAATGGTTCAATCCTCTCTGGGAGAAGAACTCGCCCCTGTTCAATAATGCAAAAGCCTTTCTGGAGTCTTTCTGGACTGTCTTTGATGCTGTAGGTAGAGTGGCTGTAGCCTCTTGCAAGGAAGTTGTGGGCACACCTGAGAATGGCCAGTATAATCGCTGGGTAATTGCCACAAGGATGTGCAGTTTAAAAAATCAACGTTTATTGGGTACGGTTAAAAAAAGTGTAGCTCTTCAAAAGTAATTAATTGAATAACAGAGCAGGGGAGTGCATGGCTCAACACGTTTTGTGACTGAAATGGTCACTTCATCAGAAGCCAAAGAGCCCCCTGCTGGCAACATACTTATATAAACTTTAAAGCAACATGTGAAATCAATCAATCAATTATAAGAATAACAGTCACTATAATGTCAATCAATATATATATATAATATATAATAATATATATATTAAATTGATACTAGATTGATATAAATTAATAATGGATCAAAAGTAAATATGTAAATAATTCATCGATTCCTAAGACATATGTATAAGTTGCCTGCAAGAATTAAGTAGTTCACATTCTCTATTCAGGCCCCTAGGTGTCACTGTATCCAGAGTGAAAATCCAAAACGCTTCTTTTCTCAGAAAGGATTTTTCTATCTATTGGCATAACATTGTGGTACCAAACATGTGATATATCTGATTACTTTGTGTTTGCGGTACCCAATATATTGGTAAAACTAACAGACCAGTCAGGCAGTAGCGTAACTACCGGGGGAGCAGGGGGTGCGATTAGGCCAGGGCCCGCACCCCCTCAGGGCCCCCCGGCAGCTCGCACGCCACTGATTTCTTCAGTGTTTCTTCAGTGATATAGAAAAATCCCTTCTGAGAAAAGAAGCTTTTTGGATTTTCATGTAGTAGATAGTGAGCAACCCTGGAGGCTGGCTCAAAGGTCCCTGGCTCAAATCCCAACAGAGCCTGACAATCACATTCCATGATTATCCTCACGGATCTTTCTAGTTCCAGGAATAAGAAAGCAGACGCTCTCTTTAGAAGCTTCTTCCCTGGAGATCATCACTGTGAGGATAACGATCCTACTATTCCCCCTGCCAGGATTATTGCTTCTTTGCTACCACAGTTTGCTTCCTAAATTCAATTAGCTCAATCATCTGTAACTCCTAACACTCCTAATGGCATGGTGTATATTCCTCCTTAACTTCAGCACTCTATTCTACAACAGCCGGTCATCCCGGGGTAAAAAAAGACTTTGGACCTGCTCAATCATCTGGTTTGGTGGCTTCTATGTGCAAGGACATAAAAGACTTTGTTGCTTCCTACTCTATCTGTACCTCTTTCAAGTCCAGCCACTTTTTTCCAGGTGGGCTATTGACCCATCTCTCTGTTGGTGGGGGTTTCCTCCAGTTTAAAGGGATGACTACTATTGCAGCCAGAGTAAGTTGAAAAATTTGACTTTTTCTTGTTTTTTCTCAAACCAAATGCATTAGAGACAATGGGAGTTTAGATTTCTTGCACTGCTTGACAAAAACACACATTTTTCCAAAGAAACAAAACACGTGAGAAAATTCTAGCACAGATACATGAAACATTCCAAAAATCTGAATTTTGCCACAAATCTGTATGAGGCCAGAAACTAGAAACCTGACAATGAGCCACTCCTAAGACATGACTGTCTAACTATAATTTGACTTTTCCCCTTTTTATACTGAGATTCGGCAGACATTTCTGCAAAGTAGGAATGTGTGCACGGTATTGATAGTGCTGAGCACTGCTTTGGTAAATGAGCCGGTACCAGTTAGTCATAAACAGATACTAGTCTTTGGGAATAATTAATCTATTGTTTCTTTAGTAAATTGGAGGTTTTGACTTAATTAATGATATTAGTAGAGGACTGAATATATAAATTAGTAACACAGCAAAACACAGAATATCTAATTGATCTTAGTCCATCACAGTGTTAAATGGGAATAAAATCTACAGTTCCATTCATGTTTCAGCTTGTTTAATCATTTTACTTAGTATGACAATTTGGTTTGGCACATATGTGTGTATATGTATGTGTGTGTGACTGTTATTCATCATTTCTATTTTTTCAAATCATTGTTAGTGATATGTGTAATTAAACATAACTGCTTTATAAAATGATGTTGAAGTAAGAATGGCATACGTACAGCCTAAAAACATGGAAAAATACAAATAATTTTTCACTGCAAAGTTTCAGTGCAGCAGCTGCTTAAACTGGAAGCCAACAGGACCTTCCAAAAGAGGCCAACAGAGCATAAGCATAAATTTCCTTTTTGTTTTATTTGTTTGTAAAGATGCAAACAGGGCAGCTGTAGACATAAATGGCAAGCACACATTTATTGCATTCCCCAGTTCACTCAAATATGTATGAGGCATATTTGTTTAAATGATTGCTGTTTTAACTATCTTACTAAGCACAGAAGTTGAAACACAAGATGTTTCCAGTGAGTATAATTGCATTAAACAACACTGGTTTAAGGTTCATAGGCCAGAGAGTAGTGTTGTAGTTCTAATTTCTATTAGTTTGGTAGAATGCCCTGAGGCCCCAAGCTTTTGGCACACAGATGAAGAAAGGATAGATATACCTGTTCTCTTTGGACAATACTATCCAGCATGGCCTGGAGACTAGCAAAGTATTAAAATATCCATGGTGTGCTATCCTTAAATACGGTTTTAAGTTTTTTTAAAAGTTAGAACTGGTTAAATTTCCTAAATTTATTGATGCGGATTTCCAGTCAAGTTGTTATTTCTGGTCAAGAAGAATTAGTAGTGAATGGCATTGTCAGGCATCAATAAAGAGCTGGGTGGAGATAGGACAGGCAAATAAAAATAGAGACACTTTTATTATAGAGTAACAAGTTGAATACAAGGACTTATGGGCAGGGTGGCTATTCAGTTCACCTAACATATTTATTATTTTGAGTAAAGCTCTTATTAAAGGGTATAGAACATAAAGAAGAGGGAAATGGTAATCTATTCTCAGGACCCAAGTACTGACGTGTTTTTATAGTGCTAGGGTTTGGCATGTGGTGCAACAAGTAAATATATTATTGGAGGGAGTTGTGGTCATGGAACACAAGTAAGAAGAAAGGGAAGACCTCAAAATGTATTAATAAACTTTACTGAGCTCAAAGACTTCTGAGGTACTTAAATTACACATGCTACAAGCTACATTAAAGGGGTACACTAGCAAGTGTGTGTCCAAAGAATTTGTGTAGGGAGGATAAATTTGGGTTTTAGAGAACTGGGATGATTTTTTATTGTCTACAAATTTTTCTTTGTGGATGTACACCCCCGTGTTGATGATGCTTTGTCAGGAAGAGGTTATCTATATATTTTTTAACTGAATGAGGCAGGGGAGAGAGTAGAGAGAAAAGCTATGGACAATAGATTAGATGAGAACCTGAGCATAGTAAGGAAAATGTTTTTTTTAAAACAATGTATGAACATATTGTTTTATATATATGTTTGTAATGCAAGAAGCTTCCTTACCAAAATGATCAAGCTTAATTGCACTTCACAAGTGTGAAGTCACTGGTATTCACAAAACATTAAATGAATCATAAGAAAGGTAGTAAATATTAATAGTTATGCTCTTGTAAATAAATGGATCAGGAGAACATTGTTTGCTCTCTTTGGTCTTTACCAGGGTCTAGGGGAGGATGTGCTAAAGGACCTGACGAGGGAGGCCTCAGTAAGAGGATGTCAGGAACCTAAGGTGGGCCTGATAACTTAGAGACAGTGAGGCAGCTGTGTAACCCTGTTCTGCACAATGTTAGAACCTGGTACACTGGGGGTTAATGCCTGTGGTAAGAGCGATACCCATATGGAACCCATGTGTAGATCAGCTGGAAAACAATGGGGGGCACTTACTCTATGACATGTCTTAGACACACTTCTGATTTCTCTATTTTCAACATGTTTCAAAGACATTCAACCCTACACTATCAGGTATACCTGAAAACTTATACTATTCACTGAATACCTCATGCTGAGATGATATAACAACACTTGGTAAGCCTTTTTTAACAACTTTCTAATTTGTGTAGTTTTAGAGGTTTTTCAACCTAGGCTAAAGTCACATTTTTAAATAACATAAACTTATTTATTAAAAGATCCAAATAAAAAAAGGATGAACGAATAAAGATGTGGAACAAAACACCATAAGAAAACAAAAGTCTTGAAATCCTTGTTTTTGTAAGACTTTTTGTATGATTACAAACTAAAAAAAAAAGCCTTTAAAAGCTCAAAGCAAAGATAGTGTTTACAACTGGAAAAGGACAGATCCCATTGACTTCTACATGACCTCACCAGCTTTTAGATGGAGATGATTTGTCTTAGTGTTTTTGTGGTTTTTACACTTAGGGGCATATTTATCAAGGGTCGAATCTCGAATTGAAAAAACATCGAAATTCTAATTCAAAAAGACCATCCGAAGTTAAGTCAAAGTTTGTTTTTTTTGGTAGAATAGGTCCGTTTTCGATCGAATAGGTCAGTATTTGGCCGAATTAGAATTGTACGAATCGATCGAATTCAATTTGAAGTTTTTCCCAAAAAAACGTTGATTTTTCAAAGTCCACCAATTGACTCCAAATAGGTTCTCGGAGGTCTCCCATAGGCTAAAACATCAATTCGGCAGGTTTTAGATGGCAAATGGTCAAAGTCAAATTTTTAAAGAGACAGTACATTATACATTTCTATATTCTAATTTTTTTTTAAAAAATTCAAATTCGAATTTGCACTATTCCCTAGATGAAGACCACAAAAAATAGCTCGAAATTCAAATTTTTTCATAAGAAAATTCACCTCGAACTTTGATAAATCTGCCCCTTAATGATAAATACATTTCTCATGGTTTAGAATAATTATTCTAATACATGATTTTTAGAGTTAAACAGTTTGAGACAAAAAAATACAAGCGTTAATAAATCGGCTCCATATTGTTAAAATAATTTTAAATTCAATGCTAAACTGTATAAAAACAGCACTTGAAATACCTTATTATAATTATGTATCAAGTAATGTATTAATAATTCATAAAAAAATACATATACATTTACTTATTTAAAGGAAAACTATATCCCCTGAACACCTATGCCTATATATCCCCTGAAAAGATTGTTTTTCCACCAATAAGAAATAATTATCTCTTAGTTGTGATCAAGTACACAGTACTGTTTTGTTATTACAGAAAAAATATATGTTAAAACTAGTGATGGGCGAATTTGCGAAAAAATCGCGAAACGGCGCCGGCGTCTCGTTTTTGACGCCGACACTGGCGAATTTTTTTGGTGAATTTTCTCGCCCATTTCGCGAATTTATTCGCAGGCGGCAAATCATGCAAATTCGCCGCGAATTAGCGCCTGGCGAATAAATTCGACCATCACTAGTTAAAACATTATCAGTTATATAATTTAAATGAAGTCTATGGGGAAACGACCTTCCCGTAATTCGAAGCTTTCCTATACCTGTATATATAACATACATGTATTTTTACCACTCTATATGATCCAAGTCTAACTTCAGCTTAATAATGTAAAGTGAGAATGAGTCACATCAGCATTGTAATCTAAGCATATTGGCCCCTTTATTTTATGACTAATATGATCCAATTAAACAAACACACTGGCATCCAATGAGCAATTACTGAGGCTACCATTGCTGATGACTGATGAAAGCAACATTCTGGTTGCTATGGATTGCTACTCTGGCATAAATCATAATAACAAGAACTGTTATTTGCTAGATCATGTATGCACTTTACTTACTACAATAAACAGTACATATTGCCATGTGAATAAAATAAAACTAGAATAGTATTTTTTTCCTAAACTGGAGTTTGCAGTAAGTAAAACAATTGTCTGTGGGCAGAGGAAGTCTAAATCCTCCATGTGATTAGTGCACCGCTCAGAGAGAGTTTAAAACATTTTAAAGCCCCTTTCAAATGCTCCCCGTCCAGAAGCTCTGCCTTAATGAAGAATTTTAAATCAAGCACTCATTTATATTTCTAAACGCATCACTCTCCAATTTTCAAAGGCCATTTAATTTCCCTTATGTGTGATTAAACTTGCCTAAACTCTTCACAGGGGACACATGTTTCTTATTGAATTGAGCTCTAGATATTTCACAGAACACTAAATATGTTTGCAAATGCTTTGTCTGCTACTTTTGCACTTATTGTTCTTTTTTGGTTGTGCTTAGGTTTGGTACTTGTATACAATTTAATTTTAGTATGTTAAGGAGACTGCATTTGTCTCAATTTTCCAAGTTCACTAATGACTGGAGCTTCTCTTTTCTCTCAAAGACATTTTTTTTTCAACAGAAGAGAGACACTTTATGACCCTATAGGACATATAGGGTTATTGAGCTTGAATTTCTTATTTCTTTAAAATCGTATGGTAGTTTTGTTTCAATACAATAAGAAGAGGACTGGATAAGAACAACATGTGCTTTTCAATAAAACAGGAGGTTAGAAGGTCAGATTGTCAGTAAAGTGCAGCAAGTACATATTGTGCAGATATAAATAAAAATATTATTACAACACTGACACTTTGTATGTGCCTATGCATTATACTTCTTCAATTCAATTAAATCTTGACGCCAGCGTTAAAGTCATTGGGCGTCCGAATAGTGTTGACGCACAATCATTTTGACGCATGTGACTTTTCCGACGCAGGTCCAAATATTTTTGAAACCGGCAAATTTTTGGGGGAGTTTCGCAAATTTATACGCCAGTGGCGAAATGTGGAAATTCACTGCGAATTGGCACCTGCCGAATTTGTTCGCCCTTCACTACACAGCAGTAGTTTTTATTGAAGGAGGAGTTATATAGCAAAGAGAGAGCTTTCATAAGTAATTATCCACAGGATATGAATCATTATCTCAACTAATTGTATCTAATTGGTGTTTTTTAAAACAGCAACAAATTAAAAAGCATCTGTTACAACAGAGATGTAGAATATGGCTCCCCTATCTCCCCAGTATGCACACACAGTAGAATAGTGTTATATGATATTTGTTTTTCATGGCTAAAGAACTGCACTCTTTTTATACCTTAGATTCACTATCCCTTAGGGGGTTATTTATCAATGGTCAAATTTTAGAGTAATGTGATTTTTTTTAAACTCATTCGATTTTATTCACAATTCACATGGTATGTTATTTATGAAAAAAGTCTAAAATTTGATCGAACACTCCCATCCCAAAAACTCAAATCAAATTTGAATCAAATTTTCCTCCAAAAAAAACCAACATTATTTTTCTCCCATTGCAGTCTATGAGGAGTCATTTTGAAGCAAAACTTTAACTTTTAATATCTTCAATTAACTCAAAGGACCTCTGCCATTGACTTCTACATGAACTTGGCAGGTTTTAGGTGGACAATAGTCAATTGGAACTGTTTCCAAGGTTGAGGTGTGATAAATTGAAATACGAGTTGGTGGTGTAAAATTAGAAATTGTGAGTTTTGACCCAAAGAAAATTCAAATTCGAATTAACCATTTGAAATTTAGTAAATCTGCCCCTTAGGGGCACATTAACCAAGCTCGGGTGAATGAATAGAGGAAAAAAACCTTAAATTTCGAGTAGTTTTTTGTGCTCCTCGACTATCGAATTGCCGTAAATTCGTAGAATGATTCGAATAGATCGAGCGAAAAAACGCTGTGACTATTCGCCCATTCGATAGTCAAAGTACTGTCTGAATGTAACCCACCTAGCTCAGCATTCTTTGTGATCCATTATTTCTACTCCAAAGTGAAATAAGCAGAAACCTGTTATCCAGAAAGCTCCAAAATATGCCATTGCCGTTTTTATAGTGTCCTAACTAAGCTAGCTTATATCTACATTGAAGGCAAAACCATTGTGTTTTTTATTCCTTAAATATTTTTATTAGCCTTAAAACTTAGGGGCACATTCACTAAGCTCGGGTGAATGAATAGAGGGAAAAATACTCGAATTTCGAGTAGTTTTTTGTGCTCGTCGACTATCGAATTGGCATAAATTCACCTGAGTAGAATGATTCGAATAGATCGAGCGAAAAAACGCTGCGACTATTCGCCCATTCGATAGTTGAAGTACTGTCTCTTTTAAAAATACTTTGACTGCCTACTTCGCCAGATAAAACCTACCGAATTGCTTTAAAAGCCTATGGGAAAGTCCCATAGGCTTGTCTTCTAAGTTTTTGATCGAATAAAAGGCATTCGATCAAATGAAAATCCTTCGATCGAATATTCGATCGTGCGACTATTCGCCGGGCGAATATTCGCCCATTCGCCAGCGCGTAAATACCCCCGAATTCCCTATTCGATTCTATTCCCCAGTCGAATTTCGAGGGATTTAACCCCTCGAAATTCGACCCTTGATACATCTGCCCCTTAATGTTCCACATTCAAGACAAGACCCCTTATCTGCTAAATCACTAGTCCATTCTGGGTTATAGATCTCATAACTGTATATGAACAAAAATATGATCAGCCTGTTATTCCATCAAAATAAATGTGTGTGGCTTTGAATTGAGTTTTTTTAGATGGATTGATTTTTCTTGGGTTTTTATGTTTATTAGACAAAGAGTGCATTAGTACTCATGAAGTTATTGATCGCAAGTCATTTGCTAGGAATTTTAAAACACAGAATGGAGTCCTCGAGCAAAGTGGTTGTTTATTACAAATGAGAACACAGATATGAAATAAACTTTTTTCCCCATGACGTCTTCTGAACATTGACTACAATACTATATACACATACTTTATTATCCATAAAAATGTAATATTAGAATATGTATTCCCTTAAGTACATACAATGTATACAACTAATCCTCAGAAAATGTAAAAGTCTGTGTTATTTTTGAGACGATATTGGATATTGGATATAATGTCTATCCAATAAATCATCCAAGCCATTCTTAAAAGCATTAACAGAATCACAACATCACCGGCAGTGCATTCCACACTAATTTTGAATTAGATAGGCTCTAGTCAATGATTTAGGCAATTCTCGGGCCAAATGTGTTAGGCCTTAGTAAACTGTGTAACTTAAAGGGTTGTTGACCTTAAAATTAACTTTTAGTATGACGTAGAGAGTGGTACTCTGAGACAATGTGCAATTGGTTTTCATTTTTTATCATTTGTGGTTTTGGAGTTATTTGGCTTTTTATTCAGCAGCTCTCCAGTTTGCAGTTTCAGTAATCTGATTGTTAGGGGCCCAAATTACCCTAGCAACGATGCATTGATTTGAATAAGAGACTGGAATAAGAATAAGAGAGAGCCTGAATAGAAATATGATTAACAAAAAGTAGGAATAACAATTAGAGATGCACCGAATCCACTATTTTGGATTCTGCCAAACCCCCGAATCCTATGTGAAAGCCTTGCCCAAAAACCGAACTGGATCCGAATGCTAATTTGCATATGCGTTCAGCGCCGGGAAGTGAAAAAAAGACCCATGTGCATACTCCTTGTTTTGTGACAAAAAAGTCACGTGATTTTAAGGATTCAGGTTTAGTTCGGATAGGCACGAGGATTCAGCCGAATCCAAAATTCTTTGCCGAATAATGAACTGAATCCTGGATTCAGTGCATGTTTAGCTTTACATGACCCCCATTTGAAAGCTGGAAAGAGTCAGACAAAGAAGACAAATAATTAAAAAACTAAAAAAAGAAAAAAAAATTAACAAAAAGTTGCTTATAAGTATGTTATGGATTTAGCCATTCTATAACATATAAAAATTAAGTTAAAGATGATTCACCCTAAGGGCCTGGAGTCAGGGGATAATCTTTTTTTGTCTTCATGGCCCTCACTCTTCCTCACAAGGATAGAGGGACAGCCCATTTACTTCATCCCCACTAAATTTAAAACTGCACAAAAGTCTTTAGACATTAAATTTATGAACCAAATACATGCTATTATTGTTCCTTCTTGTTCTCATAACTACTGTCTCTTTATAGTGACTTTAGACATGTATGTTATGTCGATCCTTTCATTTAGATGTGGGGACATCTGGAGGCAAGAGAATACATTTGATTTCCCTGTTCTTATACTGTATATGTAGAAGATGTGCTAATGCTGGGGGTTATTGCTTTAATTATTTCAATTGTTTTTAATTTCTTGTTGCTTACTATATTGTAGTTAGGCTCATATGTAATTAAGTTTGTCTAATTTAACACCTCTATGTGCCTAGAGGCAGGTAAAGCTAGAGAGGTTGTCTGCATCAGTTCTGACTCATTGCAGCTCTCAGCAAAACCCTACATATGCCAATAAACTTGAAGGGGAGATTGATAATGACATTACAGCTGACATTTAGCACTAACGGGGTTAGGTCAATTGTTTTGCAGAAGGGAGGCTAACATCATTCAGACCTGATTCAAATGGTGATCATAGTAATGGAACAATTAATGACCCACAGGTATTGTGAAGGGAATGCAGTATTAAACGTATCAAATAACAGAGTATATTTTATTAACATTATAACAGTTTTTTTATATATTAATGTATCAAGCATATTTATGCACGTGATAGCTCCCCTTTAAAATATTAATTCTACAACACATTTGACACAAAACAACTTTGTTTTAGATTAGAAACTAAAAATAAGGAAGAACAATTTTTCTAGCGTATTAGTCCACGGCATCTTATGTTACAGCATCTGTGGATATCTTATGAAGAGCTCAAACATGTTTAATAATATTTAATTTAGCACAATACCAGTTTTTCTAAATCGTGTTTTTTAAATCCCTTTTTTTAATTCAGGCACATACAGCAGGCTTAGCATTATTGCTTCTGATTAGTCATTTCATTGGCTTCATTTGTAGATAAATGATAGTTGTTTTAGAATGAAACAGTAAATATAGTTAGTAACTGAAGATAAACAAGTAGGGATTTAAAACTAATATTTTCTGCAAATATGAATTGCTAATCACAAACCATAATTAAAATAGTTCATTGGCTTAAAAAAATATGGCTAATATGAAATGCGATCTTTCAATCTTGAAAGCTGAATACATTGCAGTTTATTGGATTTGCCTTTTCTTCAATCTTATATTCATTATCTTTATGTTTTGCAAATCTGATATGTAGGGGGTTATTTATCAAAGTTTACTTTTATCTCAAGATTCTACAAACTCTGATCAAATCCAATTACTTATATGCCACCTTAACAGGTTTGAGATGCCGGATTTTCTGATTCTGAATTTTCCATCCTCGGGGTTTAAAAAATTCTGAAAAATTTGTGATTTTTTTCAAAAGTCCAATTTTATTAAAAAAACAAATTTTTCGGGATTTTTGCATTTTGTTTAGTAAATAAATCTCTTTCTTTGACATAAAAGCATGATAAATCTTAAATATATAGCTACATACCATTTTTGAAGTGTGATGGAACGCCCAGGGCAGTATTATTTCTCCTGAAATTTGCATATTTGGAATCATAGAAGAGCTATTGTCCCAAATTAAGACTAGGATACTGTGTAGAACTCTGCTGTATTGTACCAAAAAGGCCATTATTCTACACTGACTGTGGTCCAGTTCCTTACCATTCTACTGGATAAATCCGGGTGAAACTTGAGGCTATATGTATTTTTAGGCAGTATGTAGGAACAGTAGCTAACCTGCAAAATTCAAGGCACAGTACAAGGGCACAGTGTATGTTCAAAGGAGACATAGATATAGACTTAGAAAAAATACCCTCATACACTCAGTTTACAGCATGAAATATCATAAAAATCTTGTGCTCTGAAACACAAATGCCTTTATATTAAAATGAATACAATGGTCCATTAAAATATATGTATGCATTCACATTATTACTAAACTACAATGATTTATTACAGATATTTCATAGATTTTTCTTTGCTAAACAAATTTGTGTCTACTCCCCAGAAACTCGTTTTTTTCAAATAGTTGGCTTCTCTTCGCCATACTTAGCACAAACAGTAATAGAATACATATTGTTGTTAACACTGCACAATTTTCCAATTGACAATTGTTTCTGTCTTAACCTTCTCATTTACTGCATATCAGGGATTGACTTTTTTCCCAGACTCATTGATGCTACTGCAGTTTGTGCAATACACTCTGTCTATCTCTGATAATCATGTCTTGCTCTCTGCTGTTCTTTCTAAAGAAGGGCAAAGCTATTTAGAAATTTTTAAAAATTCGATAGCATTATGCAGTTTCATGATGTAATAATACAAGGCCCTGGTAATACTTTGCTTCAAACAAGAACACATGGTTAATCTTTTTCAACCTATTGCTGTAGGCATAACAAATGCCAAATACATTGCTACACCAACTTACATGTCTGACTGACATTCTACATAGTTATGTCTGTAACTATTGCGATAGCTGTACCACTAGGGGATAAACTAATATTAATCTATCTATAGGTAACCTGCATTCTTTTGTGATAGTTCTTGCTGTAAGGAAGTGAAACATATTTTTTATTTCAAATGTAAATAGCCAGGCAATATTCAGTTCACCCTTAAGTTTGTCCTATATGGGAATTCCCCTACAGGAGCCTATATAAGGAAGTGCAGGAGCTAAGGACTTCCTTTGTGTGATGACATCAAAAGGCAAGACAGATTGCAGAGCCAGAGGCTACACTCTGATGGGAGTACAGTACCAGGCCGACCTCAATGGTTAAAGGTAACTGTGCTAGTAGGCAAGGACAGCCTGTGGCCCCAACAAGGAGTTAGTGATTTGGGGTTGGATCCTAGGCAGTTGTGCACCAGTTAGGGATTGGAGAATTCAGGAGTTGGTTAGTGGGGAACCCTTCAGGATCTGTAGTAAGACAGCTCAGGAGAAGTTTGCACACTGTATGCTGGACAGAACAAAGAAGAAGGGGCTTCCAGTGATCCAGTGCTGTACCTTGCCATTTCTGTAGGAAGCTGATCAGTAACATCTGCTCATCATCTATCCTCTTACGGTAAAGGCCTGCCCAATTCACTTTCCTATAATATGAGTCTACCAGATGGGTTAGCCCCGCTACATGTATTTGTGTGCATACCTGGAGGAGAATCCTTAGTGGGGCGCCACAAGGTTCTGTGTTGGGCCCACTTTAATTTGTTCATTAATGAATTGTGGGAGGGAAATAAATCTGATGACACCAAGTTGTGGCATCTTTGCAGGGCAAACTGGCAATCTGGGTCACTAAGTGGCAGATGAGATTCAATGTTGATAAATGTAAGGTTATGCATTTGGCATGCATAAAATATGTAAGCCACTTATACCCTTAATGGGACTGAATTAGGCAAATCCTTGATGGCATAAAACTGCATAATAAACTTGGCTGTAGCAAACAATGCCAGTCAGCAGCAAGAAGGATGAACAAGGTATTGAGCTGTATTAAAAGTGGTTTTGTATTGGCAGATTATAGTTGGATGCCTTTTTAGAAAGTGAGAAATTCCGGTCCAGATTTTTTTTCCCATTTGAGGCCAATTTTAGATATTGCTGAGAGGCTTGTTTGCCATCATTTGAATCAACTAGCAGTTATATAGGTTTCAACATCATCTACTATTTTATTAAATGGTATAACATTTGTGCAAGCTGATATGTAGCTTTAAAGGTTGTTAGTGAAATAGATATATATCACTGCAGTTTTGGTCGTTTAAAGGTAAAATATCTGAGATCTTTTGTTTCCTATATAGTTTTCCTGAACAGGCAAACTTACTTATCTCTACGCACGTACTGCCTGAGTGCTTGGGGCCTGGGTTATTCCAGATAAGGGGTCTTTGTGGATCAGCATACTACTATCTACTAAAACATCATATTAACATTTTATATTAGAGAGAAAGAAGAAATTAATTTTTAGGGGCAGATTTATCAAAAGTCGAGGTGAATTTTCAAATGAAAAAAAAAATAGAATTTCAAGCTTTTTTTTGTGCACTTCGACTAGGGAATAGCCCAAAATCGATTTGAATTTGAAAAAAATTGGAAAATCGAATATTGAAATTTATCACGTACTGTCTATTTAAAAATTCGACTTCGACCATTCGCCATCTAAAACCTGCCAAATTGCTGTTTTAGCCTATGGGGGACCTCATAGAACCTATTTGGAGTCCATTGGTGGACTTTTAAAAATCAAAGGTTTTTTTGGGAAATTTGAGAATTTGATCGAATGCGCTATTCCTTCAATTCGTACGATTCGGAATTTGGCCGAATACGGACCTATTAGATCGAAAACTGACCTATTCGACCAAAAAAACTTCGACTTAATATCGGTTGGTCTTTTTGAATAAGAATTTTCGAAGTTTTTTCAATTCAAAATTCGATCCTTGATAAATATGCCCCATAAAATTTGAATTATTTGATTGAAATTAAGTCTATGAGAGATAGCCATCCCAAAATTCTGCTGTCTCTGGATAAAGGGTTTCCAGATAAGGAATCTCATACCTGTAGTTTGTTTCTTTAGAATAACCTGTACACATGTTACATATTTTCAGAATGCCTGGGACCATTTATTTTCTTTTTTAAGAAACTTAATGTTTGAATCAGCACATGTTCATGGTATGGTTGTTCTGTTCCATAGTGATGCACAATCCTCCCTATGAGTTTTTATTCTTTTATTCCACTTTGGTGACCTTGTTCAGTGTGTTTTTAGCTAGAAACCAGAGGGAGCCATGGAACTTAATTAATGTTACGATCTGGTCTATTTAATTTGTAGTATACTTCTAAATTACTTAATTACTTGTTTTACCAGACTTATTTCTCCAACAGCTCTTCTTTAGCTTTTTTTGCAATAGTGTTGTATTATAGTAGACAGCATTCACACTATAGTCTGATATAACTGGTTTTCAGATTATAGCCGGTTTTGAGATTATTGACTATAAGTAGGATTGCCTTAGTCTAATAGTCTTTTTAACTTGCTACAAAATGGACATGATGTGGCCATGGGTTGTACATAAAATACTTTGTATGTGCACAAACATTTGCCCCATAATTTGTGTGAACTTGCTGGATAATTAGATTACCGTTGAACAGATTATCCCACTGTGTAATTGATTTTGGATGGTAAACTAATTATCAACCTCACAAGAACAAAATAGAGTAGTTTCAATCTTCAATTTTCAATAGTCAAAAAGTATGTTCAGCACAAGCAATTTGCACTGAACTCATGTTGAACTGCACCTTTTATTTTTAGTCGATGCAGGAAGGCAAAAACATCAATCTCCAAAAATTCTTTCATGACTCCAAAGGACCAATACCGGGAATTAATTCCAGTAACCTTGTATTTTCTACTTTTGCCAATTGTAGTAATTTGTGTAGGGTGCATGGTGCTGCACATTCTAGAGAGATTTGACTATTTTGAAGAACTCGTCAGTAAATTGGCAAATGGGTTTAAATGCTAAAAAACGCAAGATTATGCACTTGGGAAAAAATAACATGATTGCTAGGTTAACACTAAGGGACAAATTTACTTAAGGTCGAATATCGAGGGTTAATTAACACTCGATATTCGATTGTCAAAGTTAAATCCTTCGACTTCGAATATCGAAGTCGAAGGATTTAGCGCTATTCGTTTGATCGAATGATCGAAAAAACTTTTGATCGAACGATTAGCCCCATAGGCTAACATTGACTTCGGTAGCTTTTAGGTGGCGAACTAAGGGGTCGAAGTTATTTTTTAAAGAGACAGTACTTCGACTATCGACTGGTCGAATAGTCGAACGATTTTTAGTTCGAATCGTTCGATTCGAAGTCGAAGGTCGAAGTAGCCCATTCGATGGTCGAACTAGCCAAAAAAAAACATTCGAAATTCGAAGTTTTTTTCCCTCTATTTTCCTCTATTCCTTCACTCGAGCTACGTAAATGGGCCCCTAAATGAAGGTGGCTGACTCATTATTTGAAAGGATTTGAGAAATATTTTTACTTGACACAGATAGAATTTTGCCATGCACTTTGTTTCACTGAGAAAAAAATGCATTTTCACCTTAGAAAAAAATGCAAAAAAAATACCTGTTGATTCCAATGCATTTGGTGTAAGAAAAAACATGGCAATAAAATGCCCATTAACTCCAATACATTTAATTTCACCATTTTGCAATTGTTTCTGTGTTTATCTGTCCCTCTTCTGAATTTATATTCTAATAAAAGACAATGATTTGCTGACCCTGCTGCAGAATGGCATTGCTGGCTACAGCTAAGTTTATGCTCCACAAGTACCCATAGGCCCCTTTTATCAATTTTTTTGGCAAAGCAAAACAGGCACATTTGCTCATCACTATATATTTATCAATAGTTATTATATTGCCTAACTTAAGCGCCTCTTCTCCAGTTTAGAAAGTCCCAACTTGGCCATCTCTTTTTCATAACTGAGACCTTTCATACTTGTCATCAGTTTAATCACTTTTCTTTGGACTTTTTCAAAAATATCGTCTTTTTAAGTTTTGGAGCCCAAAATTGCCCGGCATAATTTAACTTTGTTTTAACAGTCCTTTGTGAAAGGGAAGAACTTCCCTTCCCTCCTCTGAATTAATAGCATTTTAATATAGGTCAATACCTTGCTGACCCTTTAATTATGGGTGAATCTGACCTGTTTCGATCAAACTATTTGCTCTAAAATCCTTCGACTTCGATATTCGAAGTCAAAGGATATTAATTAACCCTCGATATTCGACCCTTGGTGAATCGGCCCTTTAAACACAAAACAGGGATTGTTTGTCCATATATTGCAATATATTTAAGATGGCCAACTACGTCAAAGTCATCCCATATCTGGCCAGTCTTACACTCAACTTTCATCTGATTCATTAAGAATTCTATTGCTTCATTATACATTTTACACAGGGACTAAGTTTGACCTGCAACTTACTTGCTGCCTTCAAGGTTAAAACTCCCAAACTTGGCTGCCCTTTTATTGGCCACCACTGGGATCACCTGACTATAGCTGGAAAGGATGGGAGCTACAACATGGAGCTGGTCACTGCTCCTGTATAACTATAACAAACAAGGTAAAGTTGTCATCACTAATTTTCAAAAACATTAAGTGGGGGTGCAATGAGGCTGTGACCACAAAATTCATATAGACAAATACAAGAGGTGCTCAATCCATTATCAAGCTACTAAAATTTTAAAGAAAACAGGCATTTTAGTCGCTTAAGACACAAAGGGGTTATGTAGTAAAACTGGTCACATGTTAAAATGCAAACATTTTATTGGTTGCTATGGGTTACTGCTCCTGGGCAAACTTAATTCATTATATTACATATAGGGGATAATGTTTGAAAGTCCTAAATATATTGATAATGGGTTGAGTGCAGAGGACTTCTTGTATTTGTCTAAGGATTGTGAATATTATAGTTTTGCACCAGTGCACAATGTATGTAATAAAACTTCTTACTGTATAAGTTGTGGTTGCTTGAAAGGAATACACCACCTTCAAACATGCCTGTTTGCAATTCACGATTACAATTTGCAATGCAATAACTGAGAAATATTACATTGCAAAATGTGAACTTTTATTCTTATTTGTGTGAATTTGTTTGCAACTTTTATTACATTTATTCCCCTCTACTTCCAGTTATCACTTGTATTAACAAAAATACTGAATGTGTTAAGTTAAATATCCATATATATTTCAATATATGATTTAAAAAAAGATCCAAACTAAAAAAATGGAATAATGTGTCAGGTACCATATGATGCTTTAATGGCAATAATAGTGTTGATTCTGTTTTAAATCATATTTCAGATATGACATATCAGTATCTAGATACATTCTTACCAAAGGCGATAACACAGTCTTATCTAGTAAGCCACAAGCTTATCATCAAATTCCAGAAAAGCCTACTTCAGTAATGGTTCAACAATTTGAAGGTCACGATAATCTCTCAAGGTCAATATATTGAGGCACATTTCAAAGCTTCTGCTACACAAATAAGAGCACTTTGCTGTAGCCTTCTTCAATCAGGCAAGCTACTAAATAATCACAAAATGCTTCACAAGTACTTTTTAGCTAGACTTTTCTGATCCAAAGGTGTGATAGGATGCAGTCAACCATGATAATTCTTCTTGGAACAAGTTATTACCAATAAGGATTGAAAACATGACAGTTGTCTGAAAAATGCCTGAATTGTAACAAATTTCATTTCACTTGTTATTTTTACCCTTTTAGACATTTTGTGAAAGAATTGAAATCTTTTTATTAATTTATTTTTGTAGTGATCAGTTTTTTCCTTGCTGATGATCTTTTTTTTTAATTTTTTAATTTTATTTTACCAAAGTGTTAGTCATCATGGATTGACAAAATTGTATTTTCTGCTCTCTGGATTTCTACAGTTACAAATATAAAACATTCAAGATGCAAAACACTGACGTTTAGTAGTATAGGAAGGACATATAAAAGTATATCTATCTGTATATCTATCTATCTATATATATATATATATATATATATATATATATATATATATATATATATATATATATATATATATACATATATATATATATATACATATATATATAGTTTTATTTATAAAATTATGGAGATCCTTTACTAACACACCCGCAAGTGTGGGTACACTAAAACATAAACAATGGAGAGAGTATTTTGTCAGGATCCTGTCATTGGAAAAAATGTTTTTTTTCAAAATGAATCAGTTAATAGTGCTGCTCCAGCAGAATTCTGCACTGAAATCCATTTCTCAAAAGAGCAAACAGATTTTTTTATATTCAATTTTGAAATCTGACATGGGGCATTTCTCTCCTAAAGTGCAGGCACAAGTCACATGACTTGGGGCAGCTGGTAAATTGACAAAATGTCTAGCCCCATGTCAGATTTCAAAATTGAATATAAAAAAATCTGTTTGCTCTTTTGAGAAATGGATTTCAGTGCAGAATTCTGCTGGAGCAGCACTATTAAAGGGGACCCGTCACCCAAAAAAATTATTCAAAATCCTATTTTATCACATTAGTCAAGCATAATGAACTTTAATTACACTGTTTAAATGATAGCAAGCAGGGAGCAGCCATTTTGTGGACACTGTTTTTAAGGAAAGCCTTGCATCATCTCAGAATTTTGTTTGTGCACCAGAATGGTGGACCTGATATCCATCCCCATGCCCTGGCTACACAATTAAATGGTAAAGAGAACGGGGGAATGTGTGGAGAGCAGTGACACAGCAGTGACACAGAAATTTTTCGCCGTTTCATGAATTTCGCGTGAGATTCGCAAATTTTCCAGCAAAGCGAAATGTCGCAAATTCGCCCATAACTACAAATAGTGTTGTTTTCCTAAATGTGCATTTAAGGTGTTCTTGTCACATATTGGAATACAATATTTTAATTTGAAAGGCAATTTATACAGTATGCAACCTTGACAGGTCTAAGATGCCAGATTTTCTAATTTGGACTTTTTCCATCCTCAGGGTATAATACATTTCAAAAAATTTGTGATTTTTTACTATAGAATTGAACTTTTAAAACAATCATTAATTTTTCAGAATTTATTATACCCCGAGAATGGAAAAAATCAGAATTAGAAAATCTGGCATCCTAGACCCGTCGAGGTTGCATAGTATATAAGTCAATGGGAGAAGTGCCAAAGTTTTTTTGATGTGCACTGGGTTTTGTGCAAAAAGCAAAAGAAATCGGAGTTTTCGGGTGAAAAATCAGAAAAAAAATTTCCCCGCAAAGCTAATTTTCAGGACAATCGAATAATAAATACGCTGACAAAAACCATGCGGATTAGGTTGGAGTTTGTGGCTGGAAATGTTGAGATAAATTCAGACTTTGATAAATAACTTCCTATGTATCTTCCTAATGTTCTAATGTCTAATGTCCTAATGTGTTAGACTGCTTTGTAGTTGAACACAATTCTGTTGCAGCAGATTGAACTCGGAACTCTAACATCTCTTCAAACCACAATCTCAGATGCAAATCGCAAGAGGTGATTAATTGTTCGGGAAAAAGTTTTTCATATTAGAAATAATCATTACAATACAGAAAATAAAATAAAAAGAAAAAAAGGGTGAAGGGATCTTTATTTTTATTTTATTAAATATCATCCCCTGAATGTATTAAAAGTAAAAAAATAATCCTGGATCAGTGGCACTTAGAAGTATTATAAGAGTTATATTTAATAAAAACAAAAAAGGTATACAATTTCAATCTCTATATAAATAATAATAATAAAGGGCATATCTTTGCCTTGATTATATTTTGTTAATTTGACAGCATCTGTGTAACCAGCCAGGTATGAAAGACCGTATGAAAACAATGCTGTGGTTTGCATTTACAAAATAATACTAAACAGCATTAAGATTTATTTCTGTTAAATGCAAAGTGCCAAAATCATTTTAAAGTCATAATGGAAGAATAGGTAATAACAAAAGCATAACTCTTTCTCCAAACACCAACTTCTTGCGTGGATATATTGTAATTGTGCTGTAATGCATATTAACTCCATAATTCATGTATGTCTCTGAACATTTCTGCAGAGTTATAATTTTAATCAATAACTTAATGCTAACAGATTTTTTTTCAACAATTGCTGTATGTCAACTTGCAATTCCTCACAATCTACTTAAAGGCAGAACTATTTCTTCATACAAAAGGCTGTTTTGAACTGCATGGATTATTTGCTCACATCCTATTTCTCAAAGAAGAAAAGGAATAAAAGAACAAGAGGAAGAGTGTGTTTACATGTAACAGGGAAATCTAAAAAAAAAATTGTTAACAAAAATATTGACAATGCGAAAATTAGTGCCGGCTCAAAAAAAGTTCCTTGGCACAAACTGTTTAGTGACCATTTTCGCCAGTGGAAGAAAGATTGTGAATTTCATTGTTTTCACCAGTGTGCAGTCTATGTAATTACACTTCTTACTAAAAAAAGTTATTTTAATCCCAAAAGTTTACATTACAAGCAAGCACGCCTTAAAAGTGCACTATGGGGGGGGGGAATTCACTAAAGTGCGGATTTTCACCAGTGAACGCTCCACCACACTTCAGGCCACTTCGCCAGGCGTAAATTCATTACCACTATGCTAATTCACTAAAAAGCGAAGTTGTGTCTCAGCAGTCGAACATTGGCGAAGTTTCGCTAGTGTTAATTTGTCAGTGCAAGCATTTCTTAGCGATCTGTCGCTAGTGTTCATTTCTGCTTAGCGAAACTTCGTTAGTACTCTTACACTCTTACTTAGGTCAATTTGAATAAGGAGGATACATAAAGGTCGTATAGATGTCTTTATTAACAATGTTGGTTAAAATGCTTGAAGTGGCTACTTATTATGTCGAAGGAAGCAAAATAAAGATTAAAGAGATCCTCTAATGCCCTTTAGATTCCCACTTTAGTGAATTTGCAGAGTAACAGTTGTTTGCCTGAGCGAAAATGCTCCTGGCGATAGGGCGCAAAACGGTGCTAGTTATGGTATTTTTCACTAGCGAATTGTCATCTACACCTGTTAGTAAATTGACGATTGAAAATTTCTGGTGAATTTTCTATGTGCGATGTTTGTCTAATGAAAATTATTATATTGTGAAATGTGAATGTTTTTTTTAAATTGTGCACATTTCTTTCCATGACTTTTATTACATTTCCCCTTATGATTGTAAGGTTTAACATGGAGAACCAGCTGTGCTGTGCCGCTAGGTGATAACTTGCAATCCAGAAAGCTCCAAATTAGGGATGCATCGAATCCACTATTTTGTATTCGGCTGAACCCCCAAATCCTTTGTGAAAGATTCGGACGAATACTAAATCTGAACCCTAATTTGTATATGCAAATCAGGGAGGGAGAGGGAAAAAGAGAGCCGTGCACAGTATGTAGCTAAAAATGTTCTTACGTTCTTGTTTTGTGACAAAAAGTCACATGATTTTAAGAATTTGGCACAAGGATATGACCTACTCTGAATCCTGCTGAAAAGGGCCAAATACCAAACCGAATCCTGGATTCAGTGCATCCCTACTCCAAAGGGCTGATTTATCAAAGGTTGAATTTTAGAGATTTTTTTATCTGGAATGAATGCATATGACATCGAAACTCAAATGGTATCTTACTTAAGAAAAAACTTGAATGGCAAAAACCTGATTCTGCAAGTTCGAGTCCCACAACCCAAAAACTCAAATTGATAGAGTTTTTGATGGAAAAAAATTCGAATCAATCTAATCAAGTTGTGAATTCGAGTTTTTCGCCAAAAACCCTCCAAAACAATCTTAAGCATCAATCAGTCTGTTAACCTCTTCAAATGGTTCCAGGGACTTCTGCCATTGACCTCTACAGAACCTCAACAGGTTTTGGTGGTGTATTTTCAGATTCTAGCTATTTCCAGGGTTTAGGTATAATAAATCTTGAATATTCAAGTTTTTTATTAAAAACCTCAATCGATTTGAGTTTTTTTAAACACGAAAATGTGAGTTTTGACTGATTAATGCAACTCGAATACTCAAATTTTTGTGGAAAAACAACTTGAACCTTAATAAATCTGCCCCCAAATTATAGGATGACCATCTCCCATAGACTCAATTTTAATCAAATAATTCACATTTTAAAAAAAATGTCTTCCTTTTCTATGTAATAATAAAACAGTGCCTCTTATTCGATCCAAACTAAGATATAATTAATCCTTATAAGAATTTTAAAAAAACTGCCTATTGGGTTTATTTAACATTTAAATGATTTTTTCAGTAGACTCCAGATATGGAAATCCAAAAATACAGAAAGATTCCTTACCAGGAAAACCCCAGGTCCTGAGCATTCTGGATAACAGGTCCCATACCTGTATATCAAGTAACAAACTCTACTCCCTGTATGGCAAAAATAAATAAGAAAATATTTAGGAGAATTAAAATTCTCAGAGTTCTGCAGAGAAGAGCAGGTAACAGGTTCAGGTTCTGATTCTGAAGGCAAGAACAGTAATACACCTATCTGGCAGCCCAATGGAAAAAAAACAGTTTGACAAGGAAAATCGAACATTTAACCCAAGACTGTAAGGCCAATTGCACAATGAGCTGTGGATTGGCTTGCCATTGCCCTAAGGGCTAACTTTTCAGTTAATTCATGTGCTTATGTACTGTATATAATGATATCTACCACCCACTTGAATTAACAGCTCCCCATAGCAATGGAGAGGCTCCACAATCTAGTTTAAGGAATTGTTTGATTTATAAATAAATAAATGTAAAATATATATTTTTCAAATTGTGCATTTTTACTTTTTCATGTATGCTTACAGGGTTTTAAAATATATTTTGTAATAAGATGTTTTATAAGAAAATAAAGAACACAATCACATTTCTGAAGAAATTTGGGCATACATTTTTTAACTAATCACAGTAAGGGGCAGATTTATCAAGAGTCGAAGTGAATTTGAGGGAATTCTCAAATGAAAAAAATTCGAAATAATTTTTTGGATACTTCGACCATCGAATAGGATACTACAACTTCGACTTTGACTTAGTTTCGAAGTAAAATAGTTCGAATATTCGACCATTCGATAATCGAAGTAATGTCTCTTTAAAAAAAACTTCGATTTCAATACTTCGCCAAATTAAACCTGCCGAAGTGCTATGTTAGCCTATGGGGACCTTCTAGAGCATTTTTCTAAGTTTTTTGAAATCGTTCGATCGATGGATGAAATCCTTCGAATCGCTCGATTCGAAGGATTTCATTGTTCAATCAAATGATTTTACTTTGACCGCAAATGGCCAAATTCGATGCAAAAAAAACTTCGACTTCTATATGCGAAGTCGAAGTATTCCAATTCTATGGTCGAATTTTTGAAGCTTTTTCTACTTCGAAATTCGACCCTTGATAAATCTGCCCCTTAATGTCATCCTATGGAAAACTAGAAAAAATGTAAAGAAAATAATGAATGATTTAATGCATGTGCAATTAGTATGGTTTTCAACCTTTCTTACAAAAATTACATCTGCCAGAGAGATCCACAACTAAAATAACTCATTACAGCACAACTGCAAAAGCAACTGTGTCTCAGATAGTTTGCATTGCTTGAAATCCTACATTTTATTGTTTCGGATTTCAGCAAGATATTGTTTCCAACAGATAACTAATCAAAATTAATAGGAAATCCCACTCTTCAGTTATGCGTGTCACAACAACAGCTAGCAGGAGCTTCAACTCTGCTAGTCACATTTTTTCCATTGTGAGAAATTGTCTGTATGATTAGATTTTCTCCTAAGTGAAAATGAAAGTGGCAGTAAATCCTTAGATAACATTACCCGTCACAGAGAGGAGCCAAGATTTAATAGAATCAGAGGGCACAGTCAGCAAAGATGACATTTGGACTTAATGTAGAATGTATTCACTACTATCCATTCATGCACTGCCTGTCTCTATGCCTGGTAATATTTTTGCAATGTTTTGAAAGTGTTTCCCTGGTTCATTTCTGCCTTTATGCTAATAATTCTATGGAAAGAAAGTGATATCATGTTAAGTTATTGATATATTTTTAAAATCTATTAAATATGAGGTGTTTGATTCAAGTTTATATGTGGACAATTATACAATATGATATTTATGTATATCATAAGCAGTATATATATATGTGTGTGTGTGTGTATTGGTCATTTTGGGTTACAAAAACTATGACCAACACAGAACCCTAACCTACGCCTGCATGAGCCCATGGACCCTTACTTTGAACTGAACACCTGTCAGTGTTGTCATGGAGCTTTGGGGCCTGCCACTTATGTCATCAATGGGGAGGGCTTGTAATGCTTGGGGGCTCAAAGTGGCAGGTCTAGAAATACCAAAAGATTGACGTAGACCCACGTTTAAACCTGTGGGTCCCACAGGTATCAAACCCCTACATCACAAATATATATATATATCTTGCCTAGATTCCTCCAATTGAATATACTGGCATAAGTATTGAATCACCAGAGACTGGGCCAGAACTTGTCCGATTGCTGTTTTGGTGTCAGGAAGGAATTTTTTTGCCTTCCTCTGGATTAAGGGTCCCAAACCTTTTGTTTTACCTCTGAGCCACATTCAATTCTAAAAAGAGTTGGAGAGCAATAGTGATGGGCAAATTTCGCGCGTTTCGCTTCACCGAAAAATTCGCGAATTTTGCGTGTAATTCGCGAAACGGCGTAAAATTCTCGAAACGGCGTCTCGTTTTTGACACCAGCGCCCGTTTTTGATGCCAGCGTCCGTTTTTTCGAGAAAAAAAAATCGTGCCTGGCGAATAAATTCACCCATCACTAGAGAGCAACACAAGCATTGATTGACAAGATATGCCAGTTGGAAGCCCCTATGTGAACTATCAGTCTAAAGGAGGCTCTGTTTGGCAGTACACCTGTATTTTTGCTACCAAAACTTTCCTCAAAACAAGTAATTCAAAAATAAGCACCTGCTTTGAGGCCACTGGGAGCAACAACCAAGGGGTTGGGGAGCAACATGCTGCTCACGAGCCACTGGTTGGGGATCACTGCTCTAGATCAACTAGCAGTTAGGCAGGTTTTATATAGATCTAAAAGGCTAAATTTGATGGATTTTTCAACCTACTGTAACTTCCTACCTTACTATGTTATGTTACCAGACTAATATTCTGTAGATACACCTTTTGCAGCCAAAATAACTTTATTATTTTGGGTAAGTACATTGCTCAGATGTGATTATGACCCATGCGTCCTGGCAGGTTCCTTCCAGGTTGTTCAATCTAGTAGGGTGACACTTGTGCCCTTATATGTTCAAATAGTTTAGTACCAATGTTCAACCAATTCCTTCTTGACTATGGGGCAGATTCACTAAGCTCGAGTGAAGGATTCGAATGAAAAATACTTCGAATTTCGAAGTATTTTTTTGGTACTTCGACCATCGAATTGGTTAAATTTGTTCGAATTCGAACGAAATCGAACGAATCGAAGTAAAAATCGTTCGACTATTCGACCATTCGATAGTCGAAGTACTTTCCCTTTAAAAAAAACTTCGACCCCCTACTTCGGCAGGTAAAACCTACCGAAGTCAATGTTAGCCTATGGGGAAGGTCCCCATAGGTTTGCTAACCTTTTTTTGATCGAAGGATTTTCCTTCGATCGTTGGATTAAAATCCTTCGAATCGAACGATTCGAAGGATTTAATCGTTCGATCGAACGAAAAATCCTTCGATCGATCGATCGAAGGATTAGCGCTAAATACTTCGATATTCGAAGTCGAAGGATTTCAATTCGAGGGTCGAATTTCGAAGTATTTTTAACTTCGAAATTCGACCCTTAGTGAATCTGCCCCTATGTGTGCAAAAAATTATTTTGTGCCCACATTTTAAACACGTGTGTGCATTTTTAAAAAAAACATTGTGTTCAGGTCAGAATGGATACAAAATGCGTTCTCACACAAAATGATTTGCCTGCACCGCAATTTGTTGTGTGCACTGGCCTCAAAATTTGTGTGCATGGACATGAGCACACTTCTTAGAGGGAACATTGCTCAATACATTGCTCAATACATTGCTAATTGGATTGAAATCAGGGTTTTGACTTGGTTGTTTTTACATAGTTCTTTTCAAGTATTGTCTTATTTTCTGCTACTATCCCAAGATGGCCATTATTATAAGCTCTTGATATAATTGACTGGGTTGCATTATATTCTCTCTGCTTTCATCAGCAGACCTTGGGCATCATGTTATAACAGAACTAAAATGGATAATTCAAGATGCAGAGAAATACTACAAGAAAAGAAAAACAAAATATGTGTCATAATACCACTAGTGATGGTTGAATTTGTGGCGTTTCGCTTCGGCAAAAAAATCGCGAATTTCGTTCAAAACGGCAAAAAAATTTGCAAAACGGCAAACGTCTCGTTTTTGATGCCGGCGTCCGTTTTTGGAGCCGGCGGCTGTTATTTTTTACGCCAACGCAATTTCACTTGCGAAAATGCGCCGGTATCCATTTTTTTTTTGACTCTGGCAAATTTTCATGGCAAATTTTCATGGCGAATCGCGGGAATTTGTCGTGAATTTGCGCCTGGCTAATAAATTCGCCCATCACTAAATACCACTGTAAAATATGGTCAACAGACTCTAATTATAAAAAAGTTCCCAGTTTTAGAATTCTGATCTGCCAAAATAATATGTAAAACATATCTTCTAAATATGGGATTAAATGTATCATTCTGCAAGAAAAGAAGTGAAAATATTGCTCTCTTTCCATAACTATAATAATTAAACTAACCTATGCACTGCAAGAACAGTGATTACATTTGGAAAGACAAATTAAGTCTCATATATAGTTATATCCACACTAGGTTCTAAATTGCATAGACATGAGTGCACTCAACATGGGAAGTCAATTTGGGAAAACAACAAAACATAAAAAACTTTAAACATGAATAATTAATTAAATCGCAGACCTTAAAAAGGATTTTTGTACTTGCGTAGAAAATTAAAATTATGAGATTCTATATTCTTTATGTATTCTGCCACCTGTCACAGCTGTGTCAGTTGTTTCTTGGAAAAGCACAAAGAAATAATGTTATGCAGATTTTTTTTGGATTCTTACAAATTTAATGTGTGGAATATATTTATTTGAACTACTTTCCAGATTGGCATATATTTAAGATTTACACATACTGAATATGGAGTACAAATCTCTACACCCCTTGAGTTAATATATTTTTTTCTGTGTCATGCTGCTTGTAATTTTGAATAACTGCTTTTACCTGCTGTGAAGTACAGTTACCAGTAAGCACTATGCTTTATACAAGACCCATTTGTTGTTATGGAAACAGCAGTCCTACTAAACTTTCTTCTGTAGACGTTCAGTATGTTTCTAAGATTGGTTTGAGCCAAGGTTGAGACCTGGATAGTGAATTCACATATACACGACTCTCATTGGATATTCCTATAGAGAGGTTACCTTTTATAGATTATTCCCTTAACTCAATTGATATATTTTGTTAAAATTTGACTATTTTATTGTAAATACTGTCCAAACAATTTCATGGGGTTCAAATTGTTATGGATTATACATTCCAACAAATTGCATAGTTATGATTTTGTTGATAGTCTGAATGCTTTAAAGGAGAAGGAAAGATTAAAAACTGAGTAAGCCTTATCAGAAATGTCCACCTAAATATAACAATTAAGCCTCAAAGTAGTGCTGCTGTGAGTCCACTGTCAAAAGAAACACTGCATTTCTTTCCTTCTATTGTGTACACATGGGCTTCTGTATCAGACTTCCTGCCTTCAGCTCAAACCTCCTTGCCCCGGGCGTTAGCATGCTCAGTTTGCTCCTCCCCCTCCCTTCTCTGCTGTAATCTGAGCTGCCCAGAGCTATCAGTGAGCAGGGAGAGACTCAGGCAGGAAGTGATGAAACACCAAGCTAATACTGCAGCTGCTATCCTAAACAAACAGAGAGAGCTTCTAGAGCTTTTTACTCAGGTATGGTAAACCATTCTACAGAATAAATATAGCATTCTAGCTTGCACTATTGCAGCTAATCTATTGGCAATAAAATGCCTCCGTAGCTTTCCTTCTTCTTTAAAGAAACTACATTTAATTTAAAAAAACTTTTGATCTTTAGAAGATACAAAATATTCCTTTTGATCTTTAAAAGATACAAAATACAGCATTCTGATGTCAAAGCATTATTTGCTTTTGTATATGCAGTTGTAATATGGTTTACAACAAATACATACATTTTAAGGCCACTTTAAAACTAATGGTGAAATCAAAACTGAAGAGACCATCAGTCCATTTTTGTAACTTGTTTTCTTGACAGTGACATAAAAATGCAAAAATGCAGCTTAGTTGATGAGGTTTCTTTACATTGATGGTTTTACCATAAGAATGGAATAAATATAAATTCCTGCACTATATAGTCTAAATGTTACTCCTCTACTGAAAACATGTTGGTCAAAATTATCTGTGAAATACTTCATAAAATGCCATTTAATTAAAGGAACAGAAACACAAAAAAATAAATGTTTTAATGTAATGAAAATATAATGTACAGTTGCACTGGTATGGTGGGTGTGTTTGCTTCAGAAATACTACTATAGTTTATATAAACAAACTGATGTGTATGCACGGGGGCAGCCATTCAATCCTTGGTGTGGCTCCAGGGGAGATTGTGAACTCTTTACTGTTTAGCATAATCTGATGATTTTTTATTGGAGTGTGTTAAATTATGTGTAGGCCCTAGGGATGTAGCGAACCGCCGATAATGTGTTCGCGAACGCCGTTCGCGAACACCGGCAAAAAATGCGAACAGTTCGCGAACAGTTCGCGAACTTCGAACATCCGAAAATCGTTCGATTCGAACGATCGAACGATTTTAATCGTTCGATCGAACGATTTTCGTTCGAATCGAACGAAAATCGTTCGATTTTAGCGACCGAATGGTCGAATGGTCGAACGATTTTGACGCGAACGCCTATTGGCGAACGTCGCGCGACGTTCGCGAACTTGCGGCGGACGCGAACAGCCGATGTTCGCGCGAACAAGTTCGCCGCAGAACAGTCCGCGACATCCCTAGTAGGCCCACTCCAATTTCTATATGTAACCCTGTCTATGAATCTGTGTATTGTCTGGTTCAAAGAAATATATTTAAAGGGATTCTGCCATGATTGTTATGTTATAGTTTTTATTACTAAATTACACGGTGTTTATTGCAAGTAATAAATTCTACCATTTGAAATTTTATTCTTGAACCCATTAAATGTTTTTTTCTAGTTGTAATATTGGTGTGTAGGCAGCCATCTCAGGTATTTTTGCCTGGTTGTGTAATTTCAGAAAGAGCCAGTTTAGTAGCAAGAGCAGCTTGGCTACAACTAGGAGGGATAGCAAGGAGGTAGCTCTCCCTCAAGCAAGACTGGCCTGTATAGGGACACAGACTAATGGAGAATTAGGGCTAGTGAGTTTCCTGATCCCCTCTGTGAGGATCCAGGTCACTGTGCAGAGGTCCTAAATGGTGTATCTATCCAGGTGTTATGTTATTGCCTCGGGGAGTTTCACTGTGCTGTCTCTGAGGGACATGTAGTCATGTTGTGATATTCTACTGGGGTTTCTGTGGGTTGTAAGTGCAAAACCTTTGGATCATTTGTCTTGGACAAACAAACTGTTTTATTTTTGTTGCAAGAACTTCCTGGCACCCTTGTATTGTGCTTTTCATGCACAGTAGCATTTGAGAGTTATAGTTTCACTACACCCTTACTTCATTACTTCCACATAGTGAAGGCCCAGCCTGGTGTATTGGAGTCCAGTGTAACACATGCTCTATTCCTATGGCTGGATATTAACCCTTATGTGCTTAAATAGCCCAAAAACCCATTACAGGCATTTACTTGAACAAAGTGATTTGGATTTTGGAGTTTTTGTCTTTCGTTCTCAGACACAACTATTTTATTTCTCACAATAATTTTTTTACAGTTGACAGGTATGGCAATGTTTTTCATGAGACAAATCAGAGCACGTGGGACCCCAATAAGAATGACAAAACTCATTTATAATTTGTGGAATTTAGTTTTTTTGAGAGACAATTTACAAATCACATAATTTGTGATAATTTACTCAAGAGAGGGGTACCTTGAAAGGAAGTTATTGTGTGTTGACAGTAGGTGGCTTTTTAAACTACAGACTAAATCCCCTTATGATTTAAGTGATGAGTTAACTTTCACAGGCTTTCTGGATCATTAAACCTAAAACTTAGGGAGGAAATAAGTGCGGGGCCCTATTTTGGTTAATTTCATCTTTTGCATAATTTTGCTATTTTGCTATTTGTCTATAATGTCCTCTAATGTTCTTGTAAAGTGTAATCATGTCCCCTCGCAAGCGCCTTTTTTCCAGAGAAAACAATCCCAACCTTGACAGTCTCCCCTCATAATTTAAGTCTTCCATCCCTCTAACCAATTTAGTTGCACTTAGTCTCTGCACTCTCTCCAGCTCATTTATATCCCTCTTAAGGACTGGAGTTCAAAACTGCACTGCATACTCCAGATGAGGCTTACATTCTTCAGTGGACTGCTCTTCCACTGGTGACTTTAACTGGGACTCTAATCGAAACACCAGGAATTAATGGGCTTAGTTATGCATTTGTTTTTGTTATTATTTTGTGTTGTTTTAATTTGATTTGTAATAATGTGTATATCTTGTAATGCTATTTGATTTTCTTTGTAATAGGTAATGATGAGATTCTAGATTCTAAGTGAACCTATAACCCAGTTGACTCTATAGGGATTACTTGAAGATTCCCCTTTGATAATGATAATTATGTATAATCCACTGTATATTTTGGTGCACTAAGGTAACATTTGATGATATAGTACTGGGTGTACCATTATGGTGATGAATAAGGTTGCTTTTTTGGGTACACTAACATGACGGTGGGTCGCATATATGTTCGCTGAGGCCACGTGCAACGTGGTGACACCAGCAACTTCATGACTGGATGACATCATGACGCTAGTAATTTGATTTTGTAAAGAACATTGGGAAGACTTTGAATGTGCTGCTTATGTTGTGCACTGGTGGAAAGATTTTGGCGCCATTGAGAAGAGGATTTAAACACCCCAGATTATGTGAATTTTCCCCTGCAAGGAAACCTGTTTGGTGAAATGAGCATTGGGATTGGTAGGTGGTAGTAAGAGACCATGGCACATATATACTGTACATATTCGTGCCTCCCAGTGCCTTGAGATCCTCCTGCGCCTTACTATTGGTTTATATATTTGCTCATTCAGCACGTCGTTTGAGCTAGGGGGGCATTAAGTTCCCATTTGGTATGCATGTAATATGTGTAGGGAATCAGGTACATAAATTACTATTGATTGGGGATTTATTTACCATTGACAAATTTGTGTATGTCTTTTTAAATATTTGTACTTGATGTAATTATAAAATTCGTTTTTTAACATTATCATAGCTGTGTGAGCCCTCAATATGGGAGTTTTCCATTCTAATACGGTTCTATGTATATTTACTCCATTTTGTTACCCAGAGGAGCTCCCACTGTATTCACAGTTATAAGGTCACTGCACTTTATATTTGGTGCACCATTTAGCGGTGATAGTATTTCTCTGCTGGAGGAGTTCTATTAACTGACGTATTTTGTAAAAACATGTTTTCCAATGACAGAGTCCCTATCAAACAGAATGGAATAAAACCAACTTTGTATTTTAATGTATTTGGCTAAATCAGTTCAGTTCCAGCCTTTTTAATATTTAGAATTGAAAAAAATCCATTTATGTTAAACAAGTCTTACAGATCTAAATTACACAGAATATGGGATTTTGTGTATTTTAATATTTACAACATAATTTGTTATGTGTACATTGGCCTGGAATGAAGCCTATTCAAACATGAGTTTTAGCCAGTGTTCCCATTAAGGTTTCCTTCTGTTTATGTCAAAGTTAGCAGTACATTAAGGGGTATATTTATAAAGGAGTGAAATAAATATTTTTTCTATTATCGGGCACCATTCCAAAACTGAGATTGCTTTGCCTGTTTATTTATGTATATTTATGTGTTTTAAAATAGTTTACTAGATTTTATTTAGCTTCACTTATGTGCCACTTTTGACTCATTTTAATGGTCTAAACTATAAAGTCAATTTGTCATAATTAGGTCCGATATTTATGAAAACTTTCAACCATCAGTTTTTATAACAGGGACTCCATTATGCCATATCTGAGCTGCCAAAGCCCATTATACTGTATGTATCACTTGGTATCCAAGAGTGGATTGAATGGGAATATCATGTGCCAGTAATGCCAATGGAGAATGTTTGAAGGCCAGTTAACCAATGATTACTGTTTTAACACATGTAGGAAACACTGCAATTTTATGTTCATCTTACTTCAATTCAGACAATGCAAAAGAGAGCTTTACCGTGACTTTTCAATTAAAAGATTTGTTTGTTAGCTGATCTACATGGCCACCAAGCAGTTATCTTTCATTATCTGAAAAAAATGGAATAAGGTATTATCTGTGAAGCAGAAAATATTGGTCACATCATTTTTCAAAGCCATGAATGAACTCATTTTCTTGTATATATTAACCCATGAACTGAAAGAGATCACCAAGCAACCTTCAAGAAAAGTAAAATGCTCTAAGTTTTTTTTTCTTTTGTGTTCTTATTTAGTAGATGCCTATTAACTTGAAGTCCCGTAACTGAGCAGTAGTATGTAAACATCACCTTAGCTAAGGGAAAAGCAATATTCTCATTTTAGCACTAAAACTAGTCCCCTAACATTTAAGCAGCTCTATCTACATAATAATTAAAAGATCTAAATATAATTCTAGTTTTTCAGAAAATTGCTAGTGGAAAAAAAATACAAAAACCCTTTAAAAGTCTAAATAGCAGCTCCTATTGACTTCTAAGGGACAGCAACTGCCTTTACGCTGAGAAGTTTCATAATAAAGTTTTTTGTGGTTTTTACACTTAATAAATTATAAAGAAATAAATTTTTAGAGAAAAAAATACAATTTGTAAATTAAAAAAATCAGAATGTTAGTAAATAGGCCCATAAATGTACTTTGCAAAAACTGGATCAACAAGGACTCTAAGGGGACTATTTATTAACATTCGGATTTCCTTTTCTTTCACGAATTGTGTTTTTTTCTAAAAAAAAATTAGAGGTGAGGGGGGCAACCACTTCTTTTCGTACCTATAAATACTACATGTGTTGTAAAGCAACAATCAGGAAGGCAAAACTATAAAATGAGAACTGATTGAATCCCAAGTAAAGACTAAAGGGGTTATTTACTAACCCCCGAATGCAAAAATCACGAAAAATTTGTGATTTTTTTTCATAAAATCATGCTTTTAAAAATTCACAAATTTTTCGGAATTTATTAAACCCTGAGGCTGGAAAACTCAGAATCTGAAATCCTGGCATCTCAGACCTGTCGAGATTGCATATAATTCAATGGGAGAAATCCCAATGATTTTATTGATTTGCGCTGGGTCTCGTGCCAAACCCCGAAGTTTTCTGAGGTTTCGGGCATAAATCGGAGGTTTCGGTTTCGTGAAAATCGAGTGAAACCTCCAAAAAAAAATCGTGGATATCTGAGTATTTACCGCAAAGCAAAATTTCGGGAAAATGTAATAATAAATAAGCGTTAAAAACCCAAGCGGCTTAGATCGGAGTTTGTAGCAGCCGATATTGAGATAATTTCAGACCTTGATAAATAACTCCCCATTTCCATATTTTTTTTAGACATATCAGTAGTAAAAAGATGAAGGTTGAGTATGTGGCTCTATTAAAAAAGACTGTTGCAATGACAGAAACATTAGATATTTTACAGAAAGGGTTGGAAAGTACAAGTGTACTAAAATTAATTCTTAGTACAAAGTTGATCCAGGGTCTTGGGAGTCAGAAAGATATGTTTCCCCCTCAAAAGCAACTTGTATGTATGTATGTATGTATGTATGTATATTTTTATTTGTATAGCGCTCCTTGAGGGCAAAGCACTTGTACAGCAAAACAATAAATTAGTATTGACAAAGAGTCATTGAAATAAAAAGTAACAATAAGTGCATTATTAGAAATACAATTCACATAAATATAAAATATAATTACAATACAGATTAAGTGCTCAGTGTCAAGGAGACAACAGGCTGGAGGACCCTTACCCATAGGGCTTACAATCTAAATGGGAGGGTAAAATACAGACACAATTCAGAAGGGTCTTAAAGTTCTGTAGGTTACATGTTGTTACACTGTCATATAAGTGCTAGTTCCCAGTTCAGGTGCTCCCAGAGATAGTCTTTGAGTTTCGTTTGAGGATTGTTTGAGGATTCTCTCCTGAGAGATTCAGGAATGGCATTCCAAATATAAGAAGCCACAAGAGAGAAGAGTTTGATACGGGAAACAGCAGTAGTTGTGGGGGGTGCAATCAAGAGGTTGCTCTGAAAGGAGCGGAGGTTTTGGCCAGAAACATATAAAGAAACAAGAGAACCTTGAAAAGGTTTCAGACTTTTTCAGGGTATATTTCGCCTTCCTCTGAACTAACAGGCAGGTTCCACTTGACTTTCTCCAGATTCATAAATCCCAGCAGTGCATGTGTCTTGTGTGTGTTCCTCTTGAGAAACATACAAAAGAGGGGGTTACACATTCCCTGATCCTCTGTTACACTAGTCATTTAGTATCTATGCAAGTGCATAAATGACAAATGTCATTGAAGAAGGACTCTCTCCGGAGAGAGAGATTCAGAAATGGCATTCAAACTATAAGGAGCCGTAAATTCGCCCATCACTAATGATCACAACACTGACAAGTAGTGATGGGCGAATTTATTCGGCAGGAGCGAATTCGCAGCAAATTCCCGCTATTCACCCCCGGTGAATAAATTCGCAAAACCGCTGCGAAAATTCACCGGCGTCAAATAAAATGGATGCCGGCATCCGTTTTTTTTGGATGCCGTGCATTTGATAAGTAGTAGATAAGTAGCAGGGAGTAGTATAGTAGCACAACAGGAGCTCCATCTCTATATTGTTTTACCTAACTGGAGTGGGGATACTACTAGTCCACACCTCCAGTGAAGGAAACATTTTTTGATGAAAGATGCCCTTTAAGATAGCCACTGCAAACAAATTACAATCTTTGGCATTAACCTTACTGTCATGCATTTTATTTTGTATTTTAGTGGTATATATAAACTGAAGCTAAATAAAACTGTTACGCCAGTAGACCCTAGATTAAATAGCAACAGATAAATATGAAGTTATCAAAATGTATTTTATTTTAAAACTTATATATGCTGTAATACACATTATATAACCAACACACAAAGAACATTTTATTTATTGACTTTGCATATGCTGAATGCTTAGTTCACATTCCATATTATTTTACTACTGTGGACAATGCAGGCATAGGTTTTTAGTTGCTAATTGCCCTTCATTTAATAATAATGTTCATACATATATTGTCTATTTTCCTCTTATTTTTAGCAATGAAATCAATTTGATTTTGTGTATTTATATTTGTCCCAGCTTTACTCAGCATTTTGATACGTTTTCAAATAATGCATTTCATTAATAGTTTAGGACTTAATCTTTCAAAATGAGTCAATCAAAATTCAATATTCATGTGTCATTTACATAACGATAAATCATTCAAAGTGCCGCAAATGAAAATAAAACAGATGGAAAATAATCTTGTTTCAGTAGCATCTATAAGATTGCAGGTTTAAAAAGGATTATGTGACCTAAGCGACTTCAATGTTTCAAGATTGGATTACACACTGGATACGCCTGCATAATCTTCTGTGTGAATTCCAGGTGCACTGCCGTTTCATTTTCTTTGCAATTGTCAATTTAATTTTATTTCTGTCAAAACAAAGTAAACTATGTTATAGTCTGCTAATCCTATAATTTAAAACAAGACATATCACAAAAAAAGAATAAAGTAAACTTTGAATAACACAGATTATTTATTAAAATGTCCTGCATTACTAGAGAACTTTTGAAGGCTGAGGTTGTTAAGAAGCATCAACTCAGCAGGGCCGGAACTAGGGGTAGGCAGAAAAGGCACCTGTCTGGGGCGCAATGATGTGGGAGTGCTGGGCAGGCACCTGTTTATAAGTCTTCTGCCTACCCCTAGTCCGGGTGGTTCACTTCCCTGCTGCTCACGCCTCCATCCCCTCTCCTCCCCTCTATCACTCTTCCCTCCCTCCCTCACTACCCCTACCTACCTCCCTATCCCTGCCTTTCCCCTTCGTTGCTTTCCCCTCCATTACTTTCCCCTCCCTCCTTATGGCACACGTTTTGAGTGGTTTTAGAGGTTTTAGAAACCACAACTAAACTCACTTACAGATGTCATGAAAAGATCTGAATAAAAAAAAATACAAATGGAAAATAATGCTTAACAATACCTGGTGGATTTTTTTTATTAAAGGTTTTCATGGATTTTATGCTAAATAAATCACTATTTTTTAGAGATTTAAAAAAATAAAAAATGTGAATTTTGAGAGATTTTTAGAAAAAATAGAAATTTGATAGATGTTAGAAAATGGGCCCCATAATCTGCTTTTACTAATCATTGTGCATCCATTAAACAGTTACTTTTATCAGTTTCTTTACTTACTGGTGGGAAAATTGTTGACCATTGTTTAAATATAGCTTTTCCTTTGTCCCTTTGTCAAAAGCTCGGAGCAACCACACAGAGCAGCTTAAATCCTCTAGATACTCGATGCTTAAAGTAGAACAAAGTTTTAGGGTATCCTAATATACTGTTTGAACTATGGTTAACGGAAAAGGAAAGGTTAACTCTGTGGGGGATGCCAAATATTAGGAACCCCCGGACTGGTGCACCTGTTAGCTGAAAACTGCACTGGCCCACAGTTGCTCTAAGTGAGTACTCGCCCGGACAGTAACGTAACTAGAGGGGGGCGGGCCCTGCCGCGGGACATGCAGCCGGCATCCCCCCCCCTCCGTACGTCATTTTCTGCCGCCGGAGTCAGTGGCACGCGAGCTGCTGGGGGGCCCTGAGGGGGTGCGGGCCCTGGCCCAATCACACCCCCTGCTCCCCCGGTAGTTACGCCACTGGGCCCAGAGTATCTAGTAAGTGATTACAATCACTTTGGGGGTGACCAATATTTGCTCTCCCATCGATTTAACTTTCCTTCTCCCTTTAAAGGAGAAGGAAAGTTTAAAACTAAGTAAGCCTTATCAGAAAGGTCCACCTAAATATAACAGTAAACCTTCAAAGTAGTGCTGCTCTGAGTCCTCTGTCAAAATAAACACTGCATTTCTTTCCTTCTATTGTGTACACATGAGCTTCTGTATCAGACTTGCTGCCTTCAGCTTAAACCTCCTTGCCCCGGGCAAGAGCATGCTCAGTTTGCTCCTCTTCCCCGCCCCTCCGTTATATGCTGTAATTTGAGCCCAGAGCTATAAGTGAACAGGGAGAGACTCAGGCAGGAAGTGATGTCACACCAAGCTAATACTGCAGCTGCTATCCTAAACAAACAGAGAGCTTCTAGAGCTTTTGGTAAAACATTCTACAGAATAAATATAGCATTCTAGCTTGCACTATTGCAGCTAATCTATTGGCAATAAAAGGCCTCTATAGCTTTCCTTCTCCTAAATGCTAAATTGCCTGCCATCTGTTGTTTTTTTTAATCTATCTCTGTCTTAATTCTCAGAAACCTCGGTTTCAATATCTTGCATTGATGAGATTAAGTACAATTATTCTCTCTGCAAATTGTGACTCATAGCTTTGAATTTTAAGACTATGTGTGTTCTATTAAACCAGTTGTTCTGGTGCATAATTGATGAAAGAGTAATATGAATGTCTCTTAAATCCTGAAGTGAGGGTTAAAATATTAACATTTTTGTTTTAAGGCAATGATATATATGTAGCATGGGGCTTATTAATACTGTTGGGGAATGTAATATGTTTCGTTAGCACAAAAAAAAAGACCTTTGCAAACATACCGTAAGCCAGCAAGATTTTTATTGTTTGCATCCTTTTTGATCGACTTCAGACCTCTGCAACATCTACGTGAAATTAGTAGTTTTAGTATAAACCAGAACATTAGCACTGATCCCTTTTATCTTTTATTACTGAAAAAGGCCAGCAATTTTTAAAAATGAGTGTGCACACACACACAGAGGTACATTTAGCAGAAGGTAAAATTTTATGTGAGTTTTTTTAAACTCCTTAAAATTCAAATGAATTCAAAATTTGACTTGGGGAAATGTATTAATAAAATCGAAGTTTCCAAACTCGGACAAATTTAAACAACCCGAAAACTCAAATCGAATTTGATTCGATCAAACTCATTTCTAGTTTTTTCTTAAAAAAAAACAAAAAACTAGAAAGTCAAAAAGGCTGCAAACATCTCTTAATTGATCCCTGAACCTTTCCCATTGTCTTAAACAGTCATTTGGCAGGTTTTAGGTGCCAAATAGTCAGGGTATGATAAATCTCGAAATTCAAATTTAAAAAAAAAAACTAATCAAGTTTGGATAATTCCCGAGTCGAATTTTGTCAATTTTGACCTTGAAAAAAATTCGAAAACTCACATTCAAATTTTCAATTCAACCCTTAATAAATTTGCCCACATTGTCACACATGGACTGGCCAATTTATAATTTTCTCTAAACGGATTGCTAGAATAGTAAAGAAAAGTTTTAACTGTTAATCTCATTTAATAGCTGTAAAATATTAGACTCTAAAATCTCATTTGTTGATGCCAAGCTTTTACACATCACATTAAATTGTACAGATCTATATGGGAAAACTTTGAGTAAATGAAATATTTAGGTTTAACATAAAGGCAATTAATCAAAGGATACAATTGATTTTGGGTCTCGGCACCCCTACACGTTTCTCACCTGTCACTTTCTCATGGTACTAAACTGTAATATACCCTGAACAAAATATGTCCAAATGATGTAGACGTGCCAAGAGGAGTACTGGCCCACATCTACACAGTTTGAGAAGGTCAGAGTTTAACTCAGAACACAGCTGAATCACAGTTAGAAGCTAAGTTGGGTGATTGATGCATGCCATATTTCCAGTTTACTTTGCCAAATGCCCACTAGCAAACAGAACAGATGGAAATTATCAGCAAATAAACGCCAGTTTGATGGTAATTTTTTTTCTAAACATTTCTTTTAACCTACTGTTACTCTCCAGTGATAATATATCAGTTATTGTTAATAATAATACACCTGGGGCATACTTATAAAGATAATTTTATGTCCAAAAATGTGTAAACTTTGGGGTAAAATTGTACAATTGTGTTGATGTAGGTGCACATGTGAATATGTGAGCCGATACCAGCTTACACATCATCACACTCACTGAGTAGTGCGTTTGGGCACACCGGCACAGCAAGCAAAACAAATCTACCCATGCATCATTACACAAATAAGCTAGAAAAAATGCAGGTAAAGATAATACAAGATAATACAAGGCAGACTCAAAACAAGATGTAATTCAAAATGTCAGGGTAGCAATGTTCAGTATCTCAAGAGATATATCTTTTTGCACCAATAGGAAAACTCAGCAACCCTTAAGGGAAAACAAGCAGTGGCGTAACAAGCGCTTACCGGCCCCCCTGCCAAAATCTTTGAAGGGGCCGGTGCGCATAGTAACAGTCCCCCTTATCCCTCCCCCCCATCGCTTGAGTGTGGACGCCTTCTCGATGCAGCATGCATGCAAAATTTTCTGTAAGAGAGTTCCGAACGGAGATTTTTAATCCGGGCCCCCCTGTTCCCTGTAAAAACACTGGTTGTTCTTACTTTTCTGCATAACATAAAAATTACAAAATACAGATGCAAGGTAGCCCAGGGTTCCAATTGTATGTTGCACCTACACAGTACACACTTGCAACTAATGAATCACACATTAATATCATTTTCAGTGCCAAAGGATTAGCCATGCTGGAAATTATGCAATTGTTAAGTAGCGATTAGGTAGGGGGCGCTGTGGAGATTGATGGGGAAAGGGCAAGTCCTTGAGGCAGGAACTGTATGTGTCCACAGAACACAAAGGGAAAGGCAGGAACAGGGAGACGAAGGCATAGTCGAACTGGAACAGGTGCAGAGTAAAGCAGGACGGAGGGGCCGAAGGTCAGGACCAGACTGGACGATGAGGGCGTAGATCAGGAGACAGGACAGGATACAGACTGGATGGGAAAGGAGGTGCGGACGTAGATCAGATCAAACTAAGGATAGAGTGCAGAAGGAGACTAGCGCAGAAGGAGACTGACACAGATAGCAGAAGAGGACTGGAGAGCAGGATAGCAAGAGAGGACTGGAGAGCAGGATAGCGAGAGAGGACTGGAGAGACTGGAGAGCAGGATAGCGAGAGAGGACTGGAGAGACTGGAGAGCAGGATAGAGAGAGAGGACTGGAGAGCAGGGCAGCGAGAGAGGAATGGAGAGCAGGATAGCGAGAGAGGACTGGAGAGCAGGATAGCGAGAGAGGACTGGAGAGCAGGATAGCAGGAGAGGGCTGGAAAAGGCAGGGCAGGATGCAGAACGAGATGAGGGGGTACAAGGTAGGGTCAGGAAGCAAGAATCAGGAACAGTCAAGGCAAGGTCAGTACAAGGTGAAGTCAGGGAAAGGTACAAGGTAAAATAAGTTAAGGCAAGATCAGATTTGGAGCGAGGAACAGAGTAAGATACAGAATAGCACGGAAAGCTGGGCAGGGCAAAGTCAAGACAAGGTTAAAGCAAGGAGAGATCAAGGTTTAAAGCTGGACCGGAGCAGAACTAGAAAGGGAAGGTAAAGCAGAACAAGACAAGACAAGGTTCAGAGCCAGGTAGGACAAGACAGGGAAGAGTTAAGACAAGGCAAGGCAGCTAGAACTGAAACCCTTAGCTAGGAACAATGCCACACTGCTAGTCTGGGAAACAATGCTCTGGCAAGGAGTGTTTGGAGGGCTGACCTTAAATAGGGCAGAGTCAGCCCTAATTGACTGATTGCAAGTAAGCAGGCAGCAGCTGGGCTGGGGCTGCAAAGGCCAAACAGGCTGCAGCTGGGCTGGGGCTGCAGAGACCAGGTTACACATAGCGAGCAACCCTACAGGCTGCTCACCTGGCCAAATGGTTAAGGTCAGTGATGGGCGAATCTGTGGCGTTTCACCGAATAATTTGCGAATTTCCCACTAAATTTGTGAATTTCCAGCGACATTCATAAATGGTGAAAAATTCGCGAAACGGCATCCGTTTTTGACGCCGGCATCTGTTTTTGATGCCAGCATCCGTTTTTTTATGCCGACGCACATTAGCCGGAGAAAATGCACCAGCATAAAAAAAAAACGATGCACATATTAGTTAAGGTATTGAGCCAGAAACCCAAAGATCTCTGGCTCGAATCCCAGCAATACATGACACAATGACATGAAAATCACAGTTAATTAGACAAATATCTAATATTATCTCTTTTTAATCAATTAAAGAAGGTTCCCTAATATGGTTTACAATTGTTTAGTGCAAAATAGTTGAGTTTATTTTTGCTGGAACCAGACCAACCCTTCCTTCCTTCCAACTTAGCAAAATAATGCATTTACAATAAGGGGTCTATTTAGCATGTTGCGTAAAATGTGGAGAGAAACATTACAGGTGATGTTGCTCATAGCAACCAATCAGATCTCTGATTTTGTTTTCTAACTGTTGAAATGTAATTGCTGATTGGTTGCTCTGGTCAACATAACCTGTAATGCTTTACTACCACTTTTTACACAGCATGATAAATAGGCCCCTTGCGGTGAATTTTTCCAGTTACAGACACCAGTCTGACTGGTCAGTAAGCAGTATTTATTCTTCCACCAAATCATTTTGCACAATACTACTTGCAAAAGTGAGGAATAGATATTTTTTTATGGTGCTTTATTTTAAATTCTGGCACACACTGCACCATTAAAAAAATGCAATCAAAATGAATGGTGTACATTGGGCATCATATGAGCCAGATGAGAAATAAATCTCAGTAATATGTTACATCTGTACTTCTACTTTCTGTTTTTTACACGAGCACACGTATAGAAATTTTTATTCAATCAAGTGCCTAGAATGCAGCTAAAATGAGACACGGTGTAATTGATTATAACACAAACAAGGCATTTGATAGCAAGGATATTTGGTTTTTAGAAGCCCACATTCTGATTGCTCTATAGGCTTATTAATGCTTGCCCCATGCAGAACCATGATTTACTAAAGAATCTCCAGTCGGAAAAGAGAGTTTCTTACCAGTCTAAGCAAGACAAGTGACAACGTTTATCTCATCACATGTCTAGGTAATGGTCAGTACAGACACCTTGCAATAGTGGTGAAGAAAGGCAACAGAAGTATTTGCTATACAAGTTGAGGTCATGGCAGCCAATAGGCGTTGGTGTAATGGAATCTACCTCAGGTCGTCAAGATGGCGTCCAAGATGGCGACCACCTGCCTCACCACATGGCTCCTGCTGGGCACAGCTCTATGACCTCACCTTCTTCCCACTCCCGGATTGGTCGTCGGCGACGGAACGGACGCAGGCGTCAGAATCGGGCGCCGGCGTCAAGACGTCAGCGTGAGGACGCTGGCGTCTGCGTCTGACGCAAGCGCGTCAAAATTTGGCGCCAATCCAGAGACTATTTAAACCTACTTCCCCTTCCAGTCCTTGCCCAACTATAGGTTCCTGCTACAGAGTTCCTGGGTGTGATTATCTATATTTGATTCTTGTGTACCGATTCCTGCCTGTTCTTCGATTCTGCTTGTCTTCTGCCTGGTCTGACCTATTTGCCTGTATTTTGACGATTCTTTGGATAAACCCTCTTGTACCTCGAACCTGGTCTGGTCTCCTCTTTGGTCTACACTATTACTGTGCCTTCGGGCCCGTTACTGTATAGTTGGGCCATGGACCCTTCGGAGGAGACTCCAGCTCCACCTGATGTCGGTGGCGCTATCCGCGGTCTGGCTTCCCGCATGCAGTCATACGAAGCCCAGCAGTCACACTTCGCTCAGGCTCTTGAAGCTATCCTGGACAAATTGTCGGCATTGTCACCTGTGGCCCCGGTCCCTGTGGCCGTTCCTGCAAGCCCACTTCAGCCTTCGGAACCTCGCATTCCTGTGCCTCCCCTCTTCAGCGGCGATCCTGATGCATGCAGAGGTTTCATCAACCAGTGCGAGATCCAGTTCGCCCTGCTGCCAGGTCAGTTTGTATCCGAACGAGCTAAAGTGGGGTACATGATTACTCGCCTGCAGGGGAAGGCTTTGGAGTGGGCATCACCTCTGTGGGAGAAGGGGGACCCTTTGATTGACAACGCCAGTGCCTTCATCCGTGAACTTCGGGTCGTCTTTGATGCCCCTGGTCGAGCTATGGCATCCTCTGCTCGTCTGTTCCAGATCCAGCAAGGCACTCGCTCTGTTCCAGAGTACGCTATTGAGTTCCGCACCCTAGTTGCGGAGACCACCTGGAACAATGATGGGTACCATGCCGCCTTCTACAACGGCCTAGCCATGCGGATCAAAAACGACTTGGTCTCCCGGGAAATTCCTTCTCGGTGGGAGGATCTGGTGGCGTTGGCTATAAAGGTTGACACCCGGCAGAGGGAATTTCAACTCGAGCTCGACAGAGAGCGTTCGAAGAAGTATCCCCGGTTCCAATCCACCCTGGCTCCTCGCTTCCAGAGACCCCTACTCTTCAATCCGGCTTCTGCTTTTTCCTCTCCTACTCCTGCGGTTTCTGCTTCCTCTGCTCCATCTACTGAGGAACCCATGCAGATCGGACAGGCTCGTCTTTCCGAACAGGAGAAGCTACGGAGAAGGGCTGCCGGCCTATGCCTGTATTGTGGGGGCAAATCGCACTTCGCCCATGAGTGTCCTGTGAAGCCGGGAAACGCCAGCACCTAGGTAGGTTTGGGGAGACCTATCTGGGTGGTGTTTGTCATTCTCCCCAACCCTCTACTCAACGCTTCCTTCTTCCAGCACAGATCCAATTCGGTTCCCAGAAGATCCCAGTGCAAGCTTTCCTGGACTCTGGTGCTGCCGGAAATTTCATGGACAGAGTTTTTGCTGCTCGTCATGCGGTTCCCCTACAACCCTTGGCCTCTCCTCTGCGGGTGTTGGCTATTGATGACCGCCCTCTGTCTTCGGCCATTATTTCTCAAACCACCGCTGAACTTTCTCTTAGAGTGGGCACCATGCATCTGGAGAGATTGGCCTTCCTACTCATCGATTGCCCTTCAACTCCACTCGTTTTGGGACTTCCCTGGTTGTGCACCCATAATCCAGTCATTGACTGGTCCTCCTCTCAAGTCTCCCGCTGGAGCCCTTATTGCCAACGGAACTGTTTGCCTGCTGTACCCCTTATCAAGGTTTCTTCTGTTTCTTCCAAGTTGTCCCTTCCATTCGTCTATCAAGATTTTGCTGATGTCTTCAATAAGGGCTCTGCAGAGACCCTTCCTCCAAGATCGTCGCTGCCCTATTTCCCTCCTTGGCTTCGCAAATCCTTTCCGCTCAAGCTTCTGCTCCTGACAATATTCCTCTAGGGGTTGCCTTTGTCCCTCCTGATTGTCGCCAGTCTATCCTATCCCAGGCTCACAGTTCCAAACAGGCCGGTCATCCCGGAGTGGAGAAGACTACCGAACTCCTTTCTCGCCTGGTGTGGTGGCCATCCATGAGAAAGGATGTTAAAGATTTTGTTTCTTCTTGTACCATCTGTGCCATTTCCAAGTCTGGACATTCTCCTCCCAAAGGACTCCTTCTTCCATTACCCATTCCATCTCGTCCTTGGACTCATCTTGCCATGGATTTTATTGTGGATCTGCCTGTCTCCTCCGGTCACACTGTCATCTGGGTTGTCGTTGACAGGTTCAGCAAAATGGCTCATTTCATTCCCCTCCACAAACTTCCCTCTGCTCCTGAACTTTCCAAGCTTTTCATCCAACATATTTTTCGTCTCCATGGGTTTCCTGCCGAGATCGTCTCTGACCGTGGCTCACAATTCGTGTCTAGATTCTGGAGATCCTTGTGCAAAGCTCTCAACATTTCTTTGCAATTTTCTTCTGCCTATCACCCACAGTCCAATGGAGCTGCTGAGAGAGTAAACCAGGCTTTGGAACAGTTTCTTCGCTGCCATGTTTCCCTGTGCCAAGACGACAGGTCGGATCTCCTTCCCTGGGCTGAGTTCGCCCATAACAATGCTTTGCATTCTTCCTCGCATCAGTCCCCTTTCTTCTGTGTCTACGGTCAGAATCCTTTGGCGTTCCCTCAGGATCTTCTCCTCACTAATGTTCCTGCTGCCAACGATCAGGCTGCCCACATGATGGCTATTTGGGCTGCTGTTGCCTCTAATCTGCAGAAGAGCTCCCTGGTCCAGAAGAGGTTTGCCGACAAGAAGAGGGTTTCCGCTCCACCCTATGCTCCGGGTGACAAAGTTTGGCTTTCCACCCGTAACATCCGCCTGAAGATTCCTACCCCAAAGCTTGGTCCCAGATTCATCGGTCCCTTTCCTGTCATTGAAATCATCAATCCGGTGGCGGTTCGTCTTCAACTCCCTCCAGAGATGTGGATCCCGAATGCCTTCCATGTCTCTCTCCTTAAGCCTGCTGTGTCCTTTTCTTCTTCTTCTTCTTCCCCAGCTCCAGTCCTGGTCGACGATCACCAGGAATTCGAGGTGAAGAGGATCTTGGACTCTCGTTTTTCCAGGGGCACTCTTCAATATCTCATCGAGTGGAAGGGATTCGGTCCCGAGGAGTGCTCCTGGGTCAGGAGCTCAGATGTCCATGCGCCCATCTTGGTTCGTAGATTCCATAAACTATTCCCTCTCTCCCCTAGACTCGGTGGTCCTGAGGCCCCCCCTAAGGAGGGGGGTACTGTAATGGAATCTACCTCAGGTCGTCAAGATGGCGTCCAAGATGGCGACCACCTGCCTCACCACATGGCTCCTGCTGGGCACAGCTCTATGACCTCACCTTCTTCCCACTCCCGGATTGGTCGTCGGCGACGGAACGGACGCAGGCGTCAGAATCGGGCGCCGGCATCAAGACGTCAGCGTGAGGACGCTGGCGTCTGCGTCTGACGCAAGCACGTCAAAATTTGGCGCCAATCCAGAGACTATTTAAACCTACTTCCCCTTCCAGTCCTTGCCCAACTATAGGTTCCTGCTACAGAGTTCCTGGGTGTGATTATCTATATTTGATTCTTGTGTACCGATTCCTGCCTGTTCTTCGATTCTGCTTGTCTTCTGCCTGGTCTGACCTATTTGCCTGTATTTTGACGATTCTTTGGATAAACCCTCTTGTACCTCGAACCTGGTCTGGTCTCCTCTTTGGTCTACACTATTACTGTGCCTTCGGGCCCGTTACAGTTGGTTGCTTAGACTACACACGGGGGCCCATTTACTTAGCTCGAGTGAAGGAATAGAATAAAAAAAACTTTGAATTTTGAATTATTTTTTTGGCTACTTCGACCATCGAATTGGCTACTTCGACCTTCGACTACGACTTCAACTTCGAATAGAACGATTCGAACTAAAAATTGTTCGACTATTCGACCATTCGATAGTCGAAGTACTGTCTCTTTAAAAAAAAAACCCTAGTTCGCCACCTAAAACCTACCGAAGTCAATGTTAGCCTATGGGAAGGTCCCCATAGGCTTTCTAAGTATTTTTTGGTCGAAGAAAAATCATTCGATTGATGGATTAAAATCCTTCGAATCGAACGATTCGAAGGATTTAATAGTTTATTCGATCAAACTATTTGTGCTAAATCCTTCGAAGTCGAAGTCGAATATCGAGAGTTAATTAACCCTCGATATTCGACCGTAAGTAAATTTGCCCCTAGAAGGATATATTTAAAAAAGACCTCTTTCTTATGCAATAACATCTTCTGGCAGACACGTTGTCCGTCAACATCATTTTTGTGTTTCTTCAAATAATAGTCAGATGAAACTGCCGTAAAACAAAATCCTTGTTTTTCAAAAGCTTCTTATGGCAGTGGCTAAATAAATGGTTTATTTTTTTAGTCTTATATTTTAGGAACAAAAAAAGAGTGAGTTCTACTTTGGGACTGGGGACTGACATTATTCTCTTAAAAAAAAATGTAAAATACGAAAATGCAATTTTTTATTTTCTCTTATCTGTATATTTTTTTTCTGTTGATTTGTGACTCTTTTTTTTTTTTTTTGCTGTTGGTTTAAATTGTGTTCTTACATTTGTTACGATCTGAATAAGAAATGTTTGGCCTGTGGATTTTTAATGAAATAAAAATTGTCATTATTGATCAAAGAGATGGTTTCTCCATTAACCCTAAGGAATAGCAAATTTACTGTACCATACGAACATAATTTCCTAGTTTGATTTTCATTTATTATAAGCCCTTCTTTCAATGCGTATAAACATGATTTACAAAGGAAACCTAATTTTAATAAATATGTTCCAGATAATATCTAGAGAATGAGGGTCTCCAAATGATTTTTCTAATACTGGACTCATCCGTTTTATAGATATATTAATCTATCTTGAGATGAAGAACATATTATGTACAAGGTCACCAAGTTAAGGCCACCAGAGCACAGGAACATTTTATATATAAATTGTGATTACTTATTCTATTCATTTATCCACTGCATTATTCATGTTTTGAAGCTATGAATTAGAATTAGTCTGTGACTTTCCTTTACATGATATTGCAAACAACAAAAAGTTACAAAAAAAACCCCTCGAAATTTGAGATTTAGAATTGGCTGCAAATTGCAAGAAAATAAAAATGTACAGAGAAAGTAGAAGAATCCTACAAAAACATCTAAATTGATGAAGTTGATTATCTTAAAGACGCTGCTTTAAAATGTTGGTTCACCTTTAAAGGGGTGGTTCACCTTCAAACAACTAGTTGTTTTCAGATAGATCACCAGAAATAATGACTTTTTCCAGTTACTTTCTAGTTTCTATTTGTGACCGTTTTTCTAATATTGAAGTATAAAGTGTCATTTTTCACCTTCTAAAGCAGCTCTATAAGGAGGGGGTCGTCAACCCCCAAAACTGTTCTAAATTGATGCATTTAGTTGATACATTTCTTTGTTCCTGCTGAGCAAAATCTCTGGGTTTCATTACAGGCAGCTGTTAGAATTGATACAATAGTTGCTAATAGTCCAGAGATGCTGCTAAAAAATGTATCAACTAAGGGGCAGATTTACTAAGCTCGAGTGAATAGTTCGAATGCAAAAATATTCTAATTTCAAAGTATTTTTTTGGGTACTTCGACCATCGAATTGGTCAAATGATTCAAACAATTCGAAGTAAAAATCGTTCGACTATTCGATCGAACCTTTTGCGCTAAAATCCTTCGAATTCGATATTCAAATTCGAAGGATTTTACTTCAAGGGTCGAATTTGAGGGTTTTTTAACCCTCGAAATTCGACTCTTGATAAATCTGCCCCTAAATATTGCAAAAATTTAACAGTTCAAAATCTGCGCCAGAATTACTGAGCTGCCAGACTCAAACACCAGAGACACGAACATTCAACTTTAAACTTAGATTTTGGAAAAACAGTAAAAAATAAATAATGGAAAGTAAAAAAAGTCTATATTTCTCTGGAAAAATTTGAAAACAACTGAACTGAAAAAAGTGTTTGGAAGGTGAACAACCCCCTTAAGTTAACTTTTGGGATGTAATAGAATAACACGTTCCTAGCAACTTTGCAATTGACTTTCATTATTTATTATTATTATTTTCCTTCCTCTTCTACCTATTTCCAGCTTTTAATTGGGGGGTCACTGACCCCAGCAACCAAAAACTGTTCCTCTGTGTGGCTACAATCATATTGTTATTCTTACTTTTTATTACTTCTCTTCCTATTTAGGCCCTCTCCTATTTATCTTTAAGTTTCTCACTCAAACAACTGCCTGGTTGCTAGGATAAAGACCACGTAACTGAAAAAAATGGTCAATGCTTTTATATTTACTTTTATAATTGCAAATTGGAGAAAGATTTCACTGTGCTAGCCACTAGATCAGAAAAAAACCTTTTGTTTGGTTTATATTTCTTTTTACAAGTATTAGGATTTACCTATATTCAGCAGTAAAATTATCTCCATTGTTTTCTCTTTACCATGGTTTATGCTCTTAATTGTTTTGTATTACTCCGAAAATTCGCCATCTCAGACCTGCCGAGGTTGCATATAAGTCAATGGGAGAAGTCAAAAAGATTTTTTTGATCTGTGCTGCGTTCCGTGCAATAATCCTAAAATACGTTTTCGGGTAAAAATTCCGAAAGATTCATGAAATTCTGAGTTTTTGGGAGGAAATTCTGGAAAATTCGTAAAATTCTTATTGTTCATGATTTTTTCTGATTTTTTCCCACAAAATAAATTTCGGGAAAGTGCATTAATAAATAAGTGTGGATTTGGTTGGATTTTTTTCAGAAAATATTGAGATAAATTCGGACTTTGATAAATAACCCTCTAAGTATGTTATATAATGGCCAATTCTAAGCAAATTTTCAATTTGCCTTCATTATTTATTTTTTATAGTTTTTTATTATTTGCACTTTTCCTTCTGAAAATTTCGAGACACTGCTAAAAAATTCATGAAACACATTACAGTCTATGGGTGATTTTTTGTCAGTGTGACTTTTCTGTAGCAAAATATATTATATTCTATGGGGGGCTTTTTTTCTCACTTCAATTGCATTTAAATCAATGGGTGTTTTTTCTTAAGGAAAAAATTCGCTCATCACGAGTACAGGTATGGGACCTGTTTTCCAGAATGATTGGGACCAGGGATTTTGCTGATCTTTCCATAATTCATTCATACCTTACGTCTACTAGAAAATCATGTAAACATTAAATAAACCCAATAGTCTGGTTTTGCTTCCAATAAGGATTAATTATATCTTAGTTGGGATCAAGCACAATGTATCATTTTAAAAAATGTTGATTATGTGGATATAATGGAGCATTCTGGATAACAGGTTTCCAGATAACGGATCCCATAGTTGTAGTAACAAGTAGGGCTGAGCAAATTCTTTGCCTAATACAGATTTGCACCTGAATTAGCAATCTGCACTATAATTTTCCCATGAGTTTTGTTGGAAAATAAATTGTGACACCCTTTGACTCAAAAGCATTGGATGCGAAAAAAAACAATGCGGAGGAAAAATACCCATTGATTCCACTGATGCCAATTGACTCCAATGATTCACAAACAACTCAATGTTCATACATAGGGTTTAAGAAAATAGAAAAAAATATATAACCAACACTCGTTGGTTCAGGGTTTTTGACATTTCAGTAATTCTTATTTACAGTATTGTATATTTCTTTAATGTTATATTTCAGTGGCTGGTACTTTTATATAACTTCCCTCAAGCTCATCATTTTCCCTCATCCCCAATTCAAACGGCTCCACATCAGGCCTGATAAACTGAAATGCATCATACTTTATTGCACACACATCATAATATATTGTATTATATGAAGGCAGATCAGTACATACTTTGGGACTTTTGCAAGAAATATGTATCTTCTAGTTGCTTTCCATTTATCTTGCTAGCAAACAGCCCTGGGAGAGATGGAAACTCAACAGGCTAAGATTTACATGTGTACTCTTTGTTCTTTCATCCATTGCAAGAATATTTCCTGATCCTGATCTTGGTATTCCAGTAGTATTGTACCTGCCTACAAGCAGCTGTTTGCATAAGCATATGGCTCCATTCCATTTGTATAGACAAAATCACAACATCATTGAGTTGTAAGCAAATAATATATATAAGCAAAGGCAAATAAGCAAATATAATGAACATGAACAATAAGTTGGGAAATCATAAAAAAAAGATATGGGACCTGTTTACCAAAATGTAAGGGACCTGAGGTTTTCCAGATAATTCCATAATTTGGATCTACAAACCTTAATTCCGCTAAAAATTAATTTAAACATTAATTAAACCTGATAAGATTGTTATGGATTAATTATATCTTGGGATCACGTATAAGGTACTATAATTATTAAATTAATAAAAAATTGAATAATTTGTTTCAGATGGAGGCTATGGGAGATGGCCTTCCTCTTCAATGTTTTCTGCATAACAGATCCTATACCTGTACAATTTTACAACAATTTTTTTTGGCGTGCTAACAGTTTCACCAATGTATGGCCTCCTTTTTATTTTTCCCCTTGTTTGGGGCAACAAACCCAACAAACCAAACAAATTGAATAGCAAGACATAAATAGGAAATGTGAATCCTCATCATTTCCTAATCTATCAATGCATCATAAACTGAAAGATGTAGTATGCTGCCAGATTCAATTTTCAAACCCGCCTGATCCATGAACTGACCTCACTGTCGCTTTCCTTTAATGCTTTCAGTCTGTCCATGCGTCAGTCTTGTCGTTGTATTCGTTCAGCTTTCATCTTGAGTGGAACAACCCTGTTCCAGTCCCAGGAGGGCCCATGAGTTGCTTTTGGTTCTTTTTTCTACACCCGATTATTAAATCTGCTTTTGACACAAGAGAATATTGCTTTATTGCATATGTGCAAAGTACAGGAGCACCAGTGGCTTCAATAGACTACAGCAGGATTGAAGTGGTCAGGTTTAATTTTCATTATTAGTTTAGTGTAAATTAATTATTTCCTCTAACATGATACAGGGCGTTTATTTACACTTATGAGCAACAATGCAACTAATACAGCCACTGTTTCGCCATTTTTGGAGTAAAATATTTGAAGTTGATTTGTAACTATGCTCTTATGCCTCTCCTGTCATTTAATCTGATCCTCTATAAAATAAAAAATGGAAATCGTGTATTGGATCCTTAAAAGTCATCACTACCTGCAAGTGACTTTCTTTCCTGGAAACGACAGTACATTGCCGCAAGCTTCGAATTTTTCAGATTGTAATAATAAATGCTGAAGTGTTTCTAAATCTGCATGCCTGTTTTAATGTAATTACAGCTTATTGACAGACAACAGAGGTGATAGAAAAACAGGGCCTGATAGTTTATACTTTTCCACCCCCCAGAAATCCACTTCTCTAATGCAAAATAACATAAGGATTAAATCCTATGTATGCATAATTTTTATATGCCTGCCACTGGGAATACAAAATTAATCAAAATCATTGTTATTTCCCTTTTTAATTTATTATTTTAATTATTTGTTAAAGGCACACACAAGTTTACTGTGTATTGTGACAGCATTGCCCAAGGGCAGAATAATCAGCATTTATTAAACCTGTAAACATTTCCTTATGAGTTCAGTCCTTCATCTTGATATATCTTTTTTATATACTGTGACATAAATAATTTAAAAGGCTCTGTTCTACACAGATGCAACCTTCTCATTTACAAGCTTTTATTTCGGTGGCAGAGTTGTGCACTTAACAATTATGTTTACTAAGGTTGGTTATTTATTTATGTATGTATTTATGTGCATTAGGCTCCTTTTGAAAGCCAAAGAGGAAAAATGGCGAGCATCAGAGGAGAGTATTCCAGAATGAGTAATGTTAATACTGCTTCAATCTACTGCTTATAAAGAAGGAAATAATATACCCTCTTTTATATAATATAATGTTATTAAGAATGACAGAGGAGGCCCATGACCTTATAAAGACCTAATGGTTTTGTGCAGGTAATGGAACTGGGAGATGACTGTTAATATCCTCATATTTCTCACAATACACATTTCGATGAGTAATATGACACCACAGACATCTCTAAAAATCAATTGTAACTGATGACATCACTATGCATAATTTATAAGGATATATTTAACAGGTTATTCTTGGCTATTTTATGCAGTCCCTTTGCAAGCACTCATCCTGCGTAAAAGATGCCTTGGTGGAGCCATCAAAGAACCAATAATAATTCAGCAATTGGTATTGTACTAATATACACAGGGTGGTTCAGTTACTAACACTGGGCCTCAGTACAGATAAAAGCAATTGTAGCAGATTTTATTTCAGTATTCTACCTGTAACAGACTGATAAAGGCTCATTGATATGGGTAACTGCAGTGGGGGAAATGTGCTGAATGTCATTAAATGATCCCCAGTAACTATAGATCAGGTATGTCAACACATTAAATGGAAAAGTAAACCAATGATTTAAGCAAAGAACCACAAATGCATGTCTTTCTTCTTCACTGAAAAGGCATTTTTTGTTTTATTTTTTGTTACTTTTGAGATGTTCCATAGGTAAATTGTACCTGCTCTAGGCTTTCATAGGATATAATGTTAAAAGAGAGAACATTCCCCACCATGGATGTTACTACTCTGAGATAGTTCGCTGTAAGAGTTGAGACACTGTCTTTTTTCTTTTCTTTTTCTTCCTTGCCTTTTTCCCTTTTTTTCTACCTTTACTGTCCCTTGTTTTCCTTCTTCCTTCCATGGCACAGAAGTTCCTCAAGGTAACCGTTCTATTACGGCAATGTTGAATTGATATGCTGACTCTGTAATGTACATCTTTGTTTATATTGCATTTTGTTGGAAATTGTCATACTGCCAACTGTCAATAGTTTTTCTTGCTGCCTTTTTTTGCCTTCTGTATTTTCTTGAAAATTGAATAAAAACTAAAAAAGAGAGAACATTCCAAAAGTAAGGAAGGGTTAGCAAGAGTAGAGACATCTGTAGCCTTTTGAGTATTGGAAGCAGATATACAGACCAACAGTTTAGATACAGTGACTCTGTGGTGGCCACTAAAACTGTTGGTGGAAAGATATGAGAATCGCACAAGAAAAATCAGAATTTGGCGAAGAAGAGAAGATCGGCAGTTGTTCAATACATTGAGTTGTACCCTTTCAAAGAACGTATGTGCAACCAAAAATGAATTCCTCTAAAGGCAGAATCCTTTTCCTACACCATATTCTTATCTGAGGTATTAGCTATGAAAATTGCATAAACACTTTTAACATGCTGGTGTGCAGTATTGCCAAAATAAATCTTCATAAAATGTACTGGGCCATTGTGCACCAAAACAAGAGGGAATACAGGGATATGGAAGATAACTCATAGTACTAGTTGATCCAAATTGGAGAGGGTTTTGTTGCCTTCCTCTGGCTTTACATGGGGGTTGTTGCCTTCCTCTGGATTAACTAGCATTTAGGCAGATTATATATAGATTTAAAAGCTTGAATTTGATGGAACTGTGTCTTTTTTTCAACCTAGTTTACTAGGTTTACTAGGTTTACTAGGTAGATACAACAAAACTGGCCAGGACCAGTGAATAAATGTCTGTTATACATGCAAAGTTGAGCAGTACAGTTACAGTGCATCTATATGACAAATGTATAGAAAACCCTCAGTATACATAATATAATGACATTTGTCATAAACTACTTTGTTTACTTAGAAGCAAATTGCACAAAATTGCATTTGCCAAACATTCTTTGGAGTATTTTATTTTTTTATGTTTAAATACTTTTCATTTCAGAAACCAATTCCCTAACAACAGAGTGGCCAGAGTGTTTCACCTTTCTTCCATGGCATTATTATTCTTTCTTTACAACAGATCAGTTGGAGATATGTAAATAGCCTGTGACTAAGGCCAAATATTGTTTTATTTTATGCCGTATGTAATTGAAGGATATTTTCTCTATCCCTGAGATGTTGCAAGAATGCCAATTCTGATGTTTGATGTGGCAGGCCAATAGAACAAAATAGTCACCCTGGGGTAAAATTCACAATGCCCAACCAAGCTATTCATTTTTTCATAAAGTTCATTTTATGCCATTTTTCTTTAATATACCCATTTTTTAACAGGCCTGATTTAGGAAATACTGTTCTTTTCTTTGATTGGCAAGTAGTTTTATCCACATAGTCTATCAACTCTAAGTTAAAAATAAATATGGGCATGAACAAGTTCTAAGGTTACATTTATTCCTTTTGGAGTACATCAGAGATAACAATTTTTGAAAATATCAAGCCAGGTAAAAGCTGTGAGGTCACCTCTGTCTAGCAGTAAGTTCTTCACAAATCGATGAGAAGTCCATGGGGTGGGTTTCCTCAGTGACCAGATGGGTCAGATTCTGTAGAACGCATTGCAGTCATTAATCAGTGCACCAGGCTGTGCAATTGATTTCAAGATAACAGACAAGAATGAAAGAGTTTCCAGGCCTGACTGCATTTTGTCAATAAAAGATGTTTTCAGGACTGTGATTCAATGCATTTGCCAATTGAAAATTGTGCAACATATGTAACACAGAAACACTTGTTTTTGCCATTTTACAATAAGTAAAATTACTGCTCTGCTTCTCTATTGGGCAAATAGAACAGAACATTGCAATGCAATATACGCTTACTAGTCGCAGGCTTTTACACTCTTGGGGGCAGATTTACATATGGTCGAATATCGAAGGTTAATTAACCCTCTATATACGACTGCCGAATGTAAATATCGAAGTCGAAGGATTTACCGCAATTAGTTCGATCAAACAATTAAATCCTTCGAATCGAACGATTTGAAGGATTTTAATCCATTGATCGAACAATTTTTCTACGACCAAAGAAACATAGGAAAGCCCTTCCCCATAGGCTAACATTGCACCTCGGTAGGTTTTAGGTGGCGAAGTAGGGGGTCAAAGTTTTTTTTAAAGAGACAGTACTTCGACTATCGAATGGTCAAATATTCGAATGATTCGAAGTCGTTGTCGAAGAAGCCAATTCGATGGTTGAAGAAGCCAAAAAAAATTCGAAATTCGAAGTTTTTTTTTTTATATTCCTTCACTCGAGCAAAGTAAATGGGCCCCTAAATCTCATTGTCACATGCATTAGCGTTCAAGAATGGTTTGTTTTGAGGGCAAAAAAATGAGTTGAATTCCCAAAGACAATTCTATTACTGGTTTGTTATACAGGATCAGTATTGCATTTGGCATTCCAAGCTGACTTAACTGCTCTTGGTACCATAGAAAAATGACTGTATTACATTAACATTCAGTAATCTATTTAACTAATACAGGAATGCAACCTGTCACCCAGAATGGGCTGGACCTGGGGTATTTTGAATAACTGATCTTTCTGTAATTTGGATCTTGATACTTTTAGGAGGTTATTTACTAAACTCTGATTGCAAAAATCACGAAAAATTTGGGATTTTTTCTTATAAAATCTGACTTTTAAAAAAATCACAAATTTATTGGAATTTATTAAACCCCGAAGATGGAAAAGTCCGAATCTGAAAATCCGGCATCTCAAACCTGTCTAGGTTGCAAGTCAATGGGAGAAGTCCCAATGATTTTTTGATGTGCTCTTGGTTTTTGGCAATATCCGGAGTTTTCGGGTGAAAAATCTGAAAAAAACGTGAAAATCATGTACACATTGAATAAACCAATAGGCTGATTTTGCTTCCAATAAGAATTAATTATATCTTAGTTTGGATCAAGTACAAGCTACTGTTTTATTATTACAGAGAAAAATGAAATCATTTTTAAAAATGAGGATTATTTGGATAAAATAGAGTCTATGGGAGATGGCTCTTTTGGATAATGGGTTTCCAGATAATGGATTCCATACCCTTAAATATATGATAAGCGCCCAATGAAAACCCCTTAGTGAGAAATATTGGGGGGCTTAGTTAAGATTGCTCCAGTCTTCAGCAATCTTTAAGGAAAGGATAAACCAGCAGAGGGATATTGGGCACTCAGAAAACCTCAACAAGGGCCACCAAAAATAAAGTAGTATTTATTGTAGATTTATTAAAAAGGAACAGTATCACCATTGGCCCTACGTGTTTTGTGCCCCACAGGGCACTTAGTCATTGGCTATAGCTCTTAAGTCAATGATTTGGGGCTGGTGCACCTGGGCCACCTGTTGCACTTGGTGAGTGATTAATACATTATGTCCCATGCCCCCTTTTTTTCAGTGGTTCAATCTTTAAGGATTGAGTTAATGAGTTAATGAGTTAATGAACTCACACTGGGTTTCAATCTTAATTTTTTCTGCTGGCATTTTTCATAACAATGAAGATTGACAAAGTTATCAGGCCCAAAACGCAGTGTGAGTTCATTACCTACTTAAAGATTGCTAGAGCCCAAAAGCTTGAGTAATTTTTAATAGGCCCCATAATAACACAGCAACTGTGGCTGAAAAAGCACACATCCATTAAGTTTAAATCTTTGCTCAGAGGCCTTAGTAAAATTCTACTCTACAGCAAGCTGCAGAAGGGTAAACTTTCTTCCAGCCTCAAAAATTTGCTTATACCATACATTATCAGCTTCGCTTGTGTTGTGTCGCTTGCCTCCACTGTGCAATAATCAATTTCCTCTACCTCCATTCAGTCTACAGTTTTAAAAATGTCACCATGCCTGTGACATAAATACAGCTGTTCCCAGTAGCGATCCTAGAAGGGGGCGGACCCTGGTGCGTGACGCGCAGCCGGGCCTCGCCCCCCTCCGTACGGCCGCATTTGGCCGCATTTTCAGCGGCGAGCGGACTGCCGGGGGGCCCTGAGGGGGTGCGGGCCCTCGCACCCCCTGCTCCCCCGGTAGTTCCGCCACTGGCTGTTCCAGTTGTACTTATTGTGAATTTGTGCTGCCTCTAATTGAAAATGATCTGGAATATTCCACCATTGTTGATGTCAACTGTGACCCACCTCCATTTTAAATCCAGTGCAAAATAAGGTAAATATGTCTGGATGGCACAATCCCCCAACTTTTCACCATTTGGGAGATGGAAGGGGAATGTGGAGAGTCACAAGGATGCACAATTTCATTCGGAATGTGTTTGTTTTCTTTGCTGTCTGATGCAGTGCAAGAGTTCAGCAGCAGCTCTGAGCTCTAACACCTCTGCAAATCATTAATAATTTTGACAAATCCAAAAAAGAATTTGTTACACATGTAAATTTTAGTAAGAGCAACATTTTTCACCAGGGTTCACCATGAAAAAAAACACCCCTAGGGGTATATTTATCAAAGAGTGAAGTTAGAGATCACCACAGTCCACAGAGTGAAATACCGCCACTCTCCGTTTATTTCTATGGGATTTTTAAAGACATATTTATCAAAGGGTGAGAGTGAAAGTTCACCATTTGATAAATTGGCCTTTAAAAATTCCATAGAAATAAACGGAGAGTGGCGGTATTTCACTCTGTTGACTGTGGAGATCTCTAACTTCACTCTTTGATAAATATACCCCCTAGACTCCAATGAGTGAAAAAATTGTCGCTCTTCAACAACATTTTGTTGCCTACTGACTTAAATGCATTCAGCAAATTATTCACTGTTTTGCAAATTTTCTGCAAAGTGAAAAGGGCCAGATTCGCCCATCACTTGTAATTTCCAAACTTTTACAAATTGTGCCCTAAGGGTTAAAACCAAAGCATTCCACATGGAGTTGAATTTAGCCTATGAATTTCACATTGCCTTGCAGCTATAACTTTATATTTATATTCTTTTATAACATGTTTTAGGACTATTTTAAGTGACTATCTATAATCGGAATATACAGGAATGCCTTAAAGAAGAATAAAAAGATGATGAATTTCACGGGAGCTTTACAGCTTTACATTATTTTCATCCTTTCAGGCTATGGAAATAAAATCAGACCTATCTGTCAATAAACATCTGAAAGCCCTTTATTTGTCTGTAAGGAAATATAATAAAACTCCATTATTGCAATGTATTTGGTAGGAGCTTCAGAGACACCTAATTGGTTTCCTTTTAAGATCATGATTGTCCTGAATTATACTTTTAGTAGAACAATTTAGTCAACTTGTGGGAAATTAGTTGGCAAATAGATTATACTTTTTTTCTGTTCTTCAGTTTTACAGAACCTGGGATACTTTGGAGGAAAAAAAACCATGAAATCTCTTGACATTCTCTAGTTTTTGCAACATTTTTTTTTAATGTTTTTATTCTAAAGTTCAAATACCAGTATCTATTGGAGCAATGATATGGCCGATTGGAATGAAAATGCTTACTATTGTTGTCGGAATTCTTTATGAACTAATGTAGAAGGACTTTCTATTACATTTCTATTACATTATTACTAATCAATTTCTTATATGAATGCATGAGCAACTATAATTTATCAATATTCTCATTTAAGTGGTTTAATACGTTTTTGGAACGACCACTAAACTAATTTACTCTAAAACCATATGACTCCAAAAGTCTGAATGGCTAAAAAAAAAGGTCCGGTAGGATCAGAAGTCCCATTGACTTCGACAGGACCTTGCATTTTTACACTTTTTAAATTTTTTAGACTTTTAGAGGAATAAAAAAAAACACAAATGTTGAGAGAAAAAATTCAACTTGTAAAAAGAATAGAAATTTGAAGGTAAGTAAATAGACCTGCAATATCACACAGCGCCCTCGGTTGGTTATATGAAAGAATAACAGTGACTGCAATATCACACAGCGCCATCTGTTGGTTATATGAAAGAATAACAGTGTGCCCTCTGTTGGTTATATGAAAGAATAACAGTGACTGCAATATCACACAGCGCCATCTGTTGGTTATATGAAAGATTAACAGTGACTGCAATAGCACATAGCACCCTCTGTTGGTTATATGAAAGAATAACAGTGCGCCCTCTGTTGGTTATATGAAAGAATAACAGTGACTGCAAAATAACACAGCGCCATCTGTTGGTTATATGAAAGAATAACAGTGACTGCAATATCACACAGCGCCCTCTGTTGGTTATATGAAAGAATAACAGTGCGCCCTCTGTTGGTTATATGAAAGAATAACAGTGACTGCAATATCACACAGCGCCATCTGTTGGTTATATGAAAGAATAACAGTGCGCCCTCTGTTGGTTATATCAAAGAATAACAGTGACTGCAATATCACACAGTGCCCTCTGTTGGTTATACGAAAAATTAACAGTGATGGCAATATCACACAGCACCCTCTGCACATGGTAGTGGGACAGTGGGACAATGCACACAGTAATCCATTTGGCAATTCTCTGTTACCATCATCTTTGCAAAGAAGTCACTTTGGCGGAATGTGCGCTGCTGGAAGACAGGGCTGTAGTTGTGTCTAGGCTTATACTAGAGTCAATGCGTTTTCCCAGTTTTCGTAGGTAAAATTAGGTACCTCGGCTTATACTTGGGTCGGCTTATACTCGAGTATATACGGTATATGAAAGTAAATAAATGAGCTCTTCTTTTCTGTCTTCTATTGTTTCAGTAATTAGTTATATACAGATATACAATCCATTATCCAGAAACCCATTTTCCAGAAAGCTCTGAATTACAGCTGTCTCCCATGGACTCCATTTTTATCCAAATAATCCTAATTTTTAAAATGTATTTCATTTTTCTCTGTAACAATAAAACAGTAGGTTGTACTTGATCCCAATTAAGACATAATTACTCCTTATTGGAAGAAAAACTAGCATGTTGGGTTTATGTAATATTTATATGAATTTCTAGTAAACTTCAGGTATGAAGACCAAAATTATGGAAAGATCCATTACCCGGGAAAACCTTAGCTCCTGAGCATTCTGGATAACAGGTCCTATACCTGTAATATTATGCATTTCTATTCTGCATACCCACTATGTAAATAGTCTGCTTCAAGATTTGGCATGTGTCAAAATACTAACCAATACCTATTTGTAACAATTAGGAATACATGTTGAATATGTTTTTATAAGCATTTTGGTCTACCTGTTATATAGATATGGGATATATTATTATTATTATTATTAACACTTAGGGGCAGATTTACATAGGGTCAAATATCGAGGGTTAATGTATTCGACTGACGAATGTAAATCCTTTGACTTCAAATATCGAAGTCGAATGATTTACCGCAAATAGTTTGATCGAACGAACGAACGAACGAACGAAAAATTTTCTATTAAATCCTTCGAATCGTTCGATTCAAAGGATTTTAAATTCATCGATCGAACGATTTTTCTTCGATCAAAAAATTGCAAGGAAGCCTATGGGGACCTTCCCCATAGGCTAACATTGCACCTCAGTAGGTTTTAGGTGGCGAAATAGGGGGTCGAAGTTTTTTTTAAAGAGTACTTCGATTATCGAATGGTCGAATAGTCGAACGATTTTTAGTTTGATTCGAAGTCATAGTCGAAGGTCGAAGTAGCCAAAAAAAACATTTGAAATTCAAAGTTTTTTTTATTCTATTCCTTCACTCGAGCTAAGTAAATGGGCCCCTTGGGATCTTCACAGAAAAGGGAGCTTTTTGTAATGTGGAGCATTAAAAAACATCAACATGATTGTTCAACAATAATTAATGCAAGCTTAGTTATCATCAGGTACAAACTATTGTTTTATTAGTAGCGCAAATAAATCGATCATAACTTAACAATTATTTCTTTAAATAGGACACAATTGGATATAGCGGTGCTGTGTTTTGGTGCTTCCATACCTGTATAGGATTAGCTAAACTATTCATCACAATTTCATTATTAATATGTTATAAAAAGTAAATTGGATCAGCCTAAAGTAATCCTCTGTTTGCTCTGTGCATTAGTAAATGTCTACTGTGAAAAAAAGGGAACAATAAAAAGTGTTCATGGGACCACTAGGTCATATTGATATATTAGTGGCACTTTATTCAAACAAGGCTGCCGAATGTCTCATTTCCATTAATATGTAAATTGGACATAAATATTTGTAGGAAGTCTAATCCCAAATGAAACACTTTGAGCTGAGGAGGTTACAAAGGACACCAGGCAGGAAGGAGCAACACTGATCATGGGAGATAGAACACTGAGAGGAATAACCAGAAACTGTTTGCATGGAAAATATAAGTATGTATGTTGGAGTGCACTACTTTTGTGAGTGGCAGTTCTATTGTTGCTTCATGTGTATGCTCCCATTTTGCAGCTACCCTAAGCACTGCACAGAAAAGTGGGGAAGTACTTTCAATTAAGGCTTGAAATATTATGCTTTGTAGGAACATACAGGAGGTTATTTACTAAAATCCGAATTTATCTTATATTTTATTTAAAGAAAACCACAACCAAACTGCGGTGCCCGATTTTAGCTCATTTATTAATAAAAAAAACTCAATTTAATCGGATTGTGGAAAAACTCAACAAAATTGAGAGAAATTTGAATTTTTCAGGCTTTTTCCCAAATTGCTCGAATTTTTCGGGGCTTTTTGCCCCTAATCACTAAACCAAGATAAACTAAGATAGGTGCCTCTCCCATTGACTTATTATACAGGACCTCGGAAGGTCTGAGATCTGGATTTTTGGATTCTGGCTTATTGCAGCATCGGGGTATAATAAATCTCGAAAAATTTCTTTCCTTGAAGTTTTTCTACTGCATAAAAATCTATATTTCGAGATTTAAACACTTTGCATTTCAATAAATAACCCCCACAGTGTACAATGAACCAGGTGACATACAGTACACTGGGGTGTATTTATTAACATTGAAGACAAACATCATCGTCAATGTTGCCCATAGCAACCAACCAGATCTTTTGCTTTTGTTTCCTACCTTGAAGATGACTGCTTAACTCGTACTGACTGCTGATTGGTTGCAATGGGCAACATCACCAGTGATGTTTGTATTCAATGTTGATAAATACACCCCAAAGAGTATTATTTCCCTAGTGCTCCCTTATAAGATTTATGTGCACTGTAGAATGAGCACAGCTGATAACTCATAGCAATTCAGTTTTTTCCCTGGTTGTATCAGAATTAAGGATTTTGTTTTATTCTGCAGTTAAGGTTACTTAGAATTAGTTCTAGTGTTGTAAATTACCCCTCTTAACTGTGCAGGTTGTAGGTAGTTCTATAAGTATGAGACAGTTAAGAAGTAGTGATGGGTGGATTTATTCGCCAGGCGCAAATTCACAGTGAATTGTAGTGATTCGCCCCGAGCAATTAAATTTGTGAAACCGCCGCGAAAATTCACCAGCATAAAAAAAATGACAAAAAATTCGCAAAACAAAGCCAGCGTTCGTTTTTGACCCCGGCGATGTTTTGCGAATTTTTTGTCATTTCATGAATTTCGCTGGAAAGTCACGAATTTTTCAGCAAAGGGAAACACCCCATATTCGCTATCACTATTAAGAAGTATGCCATGTATGGCTCAGCTCATGTTCTGTTTGAAATTTTAAATTGGTGTTAGGCCTCATTTACAAATGCCAGTGCAGTTTCAAAAGTTTTTTAGCCAGAATATAGTGGTTTTCCCCATAAATCCAGCAAAACTGCAGTTTGCATGATGCATCAAAAAGTTTATAATTCCACATGCACATTTTTGAGAAATTGTACAGTATGGGGCAGATTTATCAAGGGTCGAATTTCGAAGTAATGTTAGTTTTTTTGAACTCCCATAACTTCAAAATTCGAAATAAAAAAAAAACAACTGAAATGTATTAAAAAAATCAACGTTTTTTTTTGCGGGTAAATAGGCTGCAGAAAAATATTTGGTCGTTTAAAAAAAAACGTAAATTTTTCAAAGTCCACCAATTGACTCTAGGGCGTCCACCATAGTCTAAAACAGAAATTCGGCAGGTTTTAGATGCCGAATGGTTGAAGTCAAAGATTTAAAGGGACAATACATGATAAATTTCAATATATGAATTTTTTCAAATTCAAATCGAATTTGGACTATTCGAAGTACACAAAAATAGCTCAAATTTTAATTTTTTTACTTTGAATTTTCACTTCGATCCTTGATAAATCTGCCCCCTTATCATTGCATGTAAATTTTGGGATTGCTCACCATCAAAATGACATCTGCACATGATTCTGTAGCCTCGTGTCTGTCCCCAAAGTGGGAACCCTAGAATTTTCTCTCCAGGATTCCACTGCCTCAATACACACAGTGTCCATTTTTTCACGACTGCAGTCATAAATGAGCTTTTGAAACAAACAATAACAGATTAAATAAAGAGAACAAATCAGATGTAAACTCAATACAATGAAAGTTGAAACAGCCACCTTTACTTTTGGTGCTCATAAGAATCAAGCTTTAATTCAATTCTTCTAAAAACAATAAATTACTTTGTTGTGGTGTGTGTGTGTAGCCCACCCATGGGTGCTCTGTAAAAGTGTAATCACAGTGTGTGATCAGGTGTATGCTACCATGTGCCCTGTGATTGAAGTAACAACTCCCAGCAACTCCTGGCCTCTGTACCATAATTTTACATTTAGCCTTTGTCACTCGGATGGATAGAATCAGCTGGGGAAGAATAACACTTTGAACAATTGTCAGTTAATAGGTGTAGAAACGATCAGGACCACAGATGCTTCTTGTGAACAATACGTTCTTTATTAACTTCCAGGCAAATTATCTTCTAGTGATAATTATCTTGAATAATGAAGTCAGCAAAACAGAGCACAGCTTATGTTGTAAGAGGGCAACAAAGTCCAATCATCCCTGGAGGTAACACACCACCTTCTGGTGATCCTATCCCCAGTGTAGGCTGTCCTCACTATGGGGTATTGCTCCTTGGCACCCTACCTGGTTCAAAATTCCCCACTCTTGTCCCTATATTAGCGGCTAAATCACAGCTGGGTCCTAACGCCACTACATTCCTCAATGGAGCTAAGAGCTGCTCAGCGACCTTCCCTGAGCCTACTTTTTGCTCCTAAAGGGACTATAACCAGGAGTTACTATCGCTAACTAAACCTTAACTAACCACCAACTCAGGCCCTGGAACTGTATATACCTTCCTGGCAAGGTGAGGTCCCAGGAAAAGACCCTGAGTGTATGGGTGTTCTACCTCTTATACAGAAAAATACTGCCACCTAATGGGCATTTCTTGCACTTCCATCAAATTACTCTTAGCCCCAGGAAAGGGAAGTTACTACCAAGGGTGAGACAAAGAACCACTTAAGGCATCCAAAGTATAGGAGAAACTGCCTGAGTAAAATGCAACTAAATTCTCAGAGTCTCTACATGTTTAAAAAAAATTCATGATTTTTTACTTATATTTATGACTTTTAATCATTTTATATAGAAGGCATCTCAGCGAGTAATCCAGCCTCTTTTTTTACTGCTCATATTTAAGTCAGTTATAGGAAGCCCTGTCCCTATATATCCACTGATCTTATTGGAATTGAATAAAAGCCATGAATTGCAAAAAAAAGAAACGCGTCCTAAATTGTTTTTAGATGAATCAAACAAAAGTTACGTTCTATTAAGTTGGATTCTCAAGGGCACCATTTTCTAGCAGCAGTTGTAAGTAAAGTGGCTGAAAGCACAGTGCAGATATTAATATAAGAGAGAGAGGATTTTTTTTATGATTAGTTGCATGTTGATTCTGAGCAAACTAGCTGGGAATGTGAAAAACTGCAAAGAAGCAGCAGGTAAATAAACTGAAGAAAATATGAAGTTGCCAAAGAAGACTATAAAAATAAATGTGAACTGAGAGATAATATTACAGAGTCTTCAAAAATGTATAACTAACACAGTAATAGCAAGGGCAGGTTAAGAATTAGCTTGTCATATTACATCTACTGCGTTTTCATGTTTTCCACCACATAAATACCAAGACTCCATTTATAGGAGTTGGAAACCTGCTGCAGTAGATATAGAGTTACACATATAAGTAACGTATTTGCAGCTCTGTTGCCACGAAAATAGCCGAAGTACAGAAGTGGTGAAAAGTCACGAAAACTGCCGAAATTGAAGTCCTGAAACGGCGAAAAGACTAGAAGTCACGGAAACAGCCAAAATTGAAGTCCTCAAGCGGCAAAAAGAACCAAAGTCATGAAAATAGCTGCAATTGAAGTCCTGAAAATACCCAAAGTCACAAAAGGAGGCAAAGTTGAAGTCCTGAAGCCACAAGTTCAATTCCTCTGAACACTAATGTCTGTTTTTTTATTTTTTTTAATCCCCTGGACACCAATGTATTATTTTAATGCTCTATAGGCCCCTGCCACCAATGTTTTTTTAAGAAATATTCTTTAGGGCCCCAATTTTTTTTTAACTTGTATATGGGGGCACTGGCGCCAATGCTTTTTTCAAAAATATTCTTTGGGGCCCCAATTTTTTTTTTACTTGTAAGAGGGGCCCTGGCACCAATGTTTTTTTAAAAAAAAAAAAAAAAAACTTTTATGGGGGCCCTGGTGCCAATGTTTTTTTTCTAACTTATAGGGGGGCCCTGGTTCCAAATAGATTTTTATAACTTGTGTAACACATTCATTTAGTTGCTCGAATTTATATGATACAACTGAGAACATTGCTACAGCACATGAGATGTTACAGAGGAGGTTTGGAGTTCACAAACTAGATAATAGTGTTCTGCAGTTTATGTAAATGTGTAAAAAGTACTCTACATTTTATAATCTCCATGATTTGTTAACTTGATGTAATCTTGTGTTCTTCATAACGACCAGAAAGATCAAAATTTGTGACCACGGGTTCTTCAACAATTTTATGCCTGCCTTAAACTGAGGCTCTTCTTGAAGGTTTTCATTCAACCAGATCATAGTATAAAAAATCTAGTAGTGAGAAGTCTAAAGCAAATGGACTTGCTAAATCATTTTTAAAAAAGTTTCACACCTTTCATAAGTGGCTTCTTCAGTTCATGTTGTCTAATGACAGTATTAATGACAAAATCATGACACATACGCTTGAAAGATTTCTGTGACAAAAATACCATTAAGTGTTTCTAATGTGATTATCAGCAGTATTAAAAATATCTAAATTCTTTGAATTGGAAATAATCAAGTACAGGAATGGGATCCATCATCTGGAAACCTGTTATCTAGAAAGCTCCAAATTGCAGGAAGGTTGTCCCCAATAGACTACATTATAATTAAATAATTCAAAATCTTAACCTATTTCCTTTTTCTCTGTAAAAATAAAACAATAGCTTGTACAGGTATGGGGCCTATTATCCAAAATGCTCAGGACCTGGGGTTTTCCGGATAAAGGATCTTTCCATAATTTGGATCTTCATACCTTAAATATATTAGAAAATCATGTAAACATTAAATAACCCAAATAAGCTGGTTTTGCTTCCAATAAGTATTAATTATATCTTAGCTTGGATCAAGTACAAGGCACTGTTTTAATATTACAAAAAAAAGAAAAACAAATTCTGAGCTTTCTGTATATCGGGTTTCCAGATAATGGACCCCATACCTGTACTTGATCCCAACTAAGATATAATGAATCCTTAATGGCGGAAAAACTATCCTATTGGGTTTGTTTAAAGGGATACTGTCATGAGAAAAAAAAATTTTTTCAAAATGAATCAGTTAATAGTGCTGCTCCAGCAGACAGATTTTTTTATATTTAATTTTGAAATCTGACATGGGGCTAGAAATTTTGTCAATTTCCCAGCTGCCCCTGGTCATGTGACTTGTGCCTGCACTTCAGGAGAGAAATGCTTTCTGGCAGGCTGCTGTTTTTCCTTCTCAATGTAACTGAATGTGCCTCAGTGGGACATGGGTTTTTACTATTGAGTGTTGTTCTTAGATCTACCAGGCAGCTGTTATCTTGTGTTAGGGAGCTGTTATCTGGTTACCTTCCCATTGTTCTTTTGTTTGGCTGCTGGGGGGGAAAAGGGAGGGGGTGATATCACTCCAACTTGCAGTACAGCAGTAAAGAGCGATTGAAGTTTATCAAGTCACATGACTTGGGGCAGCTGGGAAATTGACAATATGTCTAGCCCCATATAAAAAAATCTGTTTGCTCTTTTGAGAAATGGATTTCAGTGCAGAAGTCTGCTGGAGCAGCACTATTAACTGATTCATTTTGAAAAAAAAATTTTTTTCCCATGACAGTATCCCTTTAATATTTAAATTATTTTTAGTAAACATAAGGTATGAAGTTCCAAATTACAGAAAACCCTATATATTCTAAAATGTAGTATTATGTGAGTACTATTGTACATATTTTTTAAGGTATAGTAAATTTTTCATTTCTGGCACCAGTAAGCTGTACAAACTCACGTTAAAAATAATAATGTGAAATTCATGTAGCCAATGCAAAATCTCAGCATAAAAATGGAGTTACCTTGCAATGCTGTTCAAAAAGTGGAGAGCCACAACAATATTTTACACACACACCAATTTTCACTCCAGACGTTCGTGGCCAACTTTTGAACCATTGTTTTTTATTCTGTAAATGCCTTTCTTACATACAACTAACTCTAAGCTTAAGTGAGTTACTTCCTCTTGCTCCAGGCATATAGAACATATTTGGGCTTATTTATGAGTGTATAGTTCATTACACAGCACAAATGCTATTCACAAATGTACTTGCACAAAAGTAGCAGCTGTGTTGGTACAACGTGTAAAGTACAGAGCACCTGGACAGAATGGAGCCCTGGAATTAACATCTGCCTTAAGAAGGTCTTGTTCCCAGGGTCTTTGTGTGTTGCACCTACACATATAACTGACTGCCACTTATCCCACATTAATGCCATTTCTGGGACAATGAACATCACCACGTTGAAAAAATAAAACCGTTTACATCCACACTGAAATTTTAGCATATACAAAGCTGTTTAAACAACAGATGTCTTTTTCAAAAGATAATGTTATAAACTTAAACAAAACATTTTGCCTATTTTTTTCCGATTGACTGTCTATACAGTGTATCTATAGTGTGATTTTATATGTCCATTAAAACTGCTCGTAGGGAACTGATAAAATGAAACAATAACTCATTTCCATTAGGCAAGAGTGTGACAAAAGCATTGCACTGAGTAGTATGCTCAATGAAAACAAAGCTTAGTTAGTGTTGTAAAATGCATTGCAATGTTTTGCTGCCCCCTAATGCTTAACAAGGAAAAAAAAAGTATAAAAATACTTTTATTTTGATATAGTAGATCTTGTTGGAAAACCTTTTTAGATATTCATTCATAAAGCCCGAAGTGTTTTCTGTTGTGCTTTAAAATAGGAGTTGAATATAACAATTCAAAAATTAAAATACTTTATATTCAACAATATTCTAAGGCGTATGTATGATGTTTTATATGTAGCTGTCTATCTATCTATCTATCTATCTATCATCTATCTGTCTGTCTGTCTGTCTATCTATTCCTATATCTTCTATCTATCTATCTATCTATCTATCTATCTATCTATATATCTATCATCTATCTATCTATCTATCTATCTATCTATCATCTATCTATCTATTTATCTATCTATCTATCTATCTATCTATCTATCTATCTATCTATCTATATCTATCTATCTATCTATCTATCCTTCTATCTATCTATCTATTTATCATCTATCTGTCTGTCTGTCTGTCTATCTATTCCTATATATTCTATCTATCTATCTATCTATTTATCATCTATCTGTCTGTCTGTCTGTCTATCTATTCCTATATCTTCTATCTATCTATCTATCTATTTATCATCTATCTGTCTGTCTGTCTGTCTGTCTATCTATTCCTATATCTATCTATCTATCTATCTATCTATCTATCTATCTATCTATCTATCTATCATCTATCTATCATCTATCTATCTATCTATCTATCTATCTATCTATCTGTCTGTCTATTCCTATATCTTCTATCTATCTATCTATCTATCTATCTATCTATCATCTATCTATCTATCTATCTATCTATTCATATATTTATCTATCAATATCTATATATCTATTTATCTATAATCTATCTATCTCTATATCTATCTATCATCTATCTATTTATCTATCTCTGTATCTATCTATTCATATATTTATCTATCAATATCTATATATCTATTTATCTATAATCTATCTATCTCTATATCTATCTATCATCTATCTATTTATCTATCTCTGTATCTATCTATCTATCTATCTATTCATATATTTATCTATCTATTCATATATTGATCAATCAATATCTATATATCTATTTATCTATAATCTATCTATCTATATCTATCATCTATCTCTGTATCTATCTATCTATCTATCTATCTATCTATCTATCTCTATATCTATCTATCTATCTATCTATCTGTCTATCTAGCTATCTATGTATCTATCATCTATCTATCTATCTATCTATCTATCTATCTATCTCTATATCTATCATCTATCTATCTATCTATCTATCTATCTATCTATCTATCATCTATCTATCTATCATCTATCTATCTATCTATCTATCTATTTATCATCTATCTATCTATCTATCTATCTATCTCTATATCTATCTATCTATCCATCTCTATATCTATCATCTATCTATCTATCTATCTATCTATCATCTATCTATCTATATCTATCATCTATCTATCTATCTATCTATCTATCTATCTATCTATCTATCTATCTATCTATCATCTATCTATCAGCCTTTCTGTCTGTCTATCTATCTATCTATCTATCTATAAGACATAAAACGTCCCTCAAGTACTCAGGCCAGTGTCACTGAAATAAAATAAGCAAAATGCATTAAAAACCTGCCATAATTGGGTGTTTCAGAATTTGAACACACAACAGTCTTCTTAGACGGTAAACCAAAGAATCTTATAAAAATCATAAAAGGAAAACATGTTTGCTTAATAGGAATACAATTTGCATTATGAACCATGTTTGTAAGACAGATACTGCTTCCAGTCGCAATTACTGTACATTTACAAATAACTTTAAAATCATTGCAAACGTGTGAGTTAATGGATATCTGAAAGTTGTTTACAGTTATATTTTTTGTGCCAAAAAAAACTGTTTTTCTGAGGGCATGCCTTTTAAACACGTGCAAATGAAAAATTGTTGCACAAAGCATTTTCCATTATCGTCTTTAAATTTCCCAAAGAATACAATTGTCATTGGTCTTGCTTCATTAGGTGAGAACATTAGATCAATAATCATCGTTATTCAAGGGGTTTAATTCTTTATGATTACACCAGTGCAGTATTGAGAAAAAGTGGTTCTAAAGATTACAGGTTCTCCACAAAACAATAAACATTTCACCAATTTATTTATTTAAAACATTTTGCACCATTTTGAAAAGAAAGGCTTAAGTTTGTTCTGTTTCCCCCTATGACCTGACAGTTGTTCATAAAGATGTTCTGACATCAGAGAAAGCAGCACATGGAGAATAATGCTGACAGTACAGGTATGAGAGCTGTTATCCAAAATACTTGAGACCTGGGGTATTCCAGATAATGGATATTTCCATAATTTGGATCTTCATACCTTAAGTCTTCTAGAAAATCATGTAAACATTAAATAAACCCAATAGGCTTTTGCTTCCAATAAGAATTAATTGTATCTTAGTTTGGATGAAGTACAAGATACTGTTTCAAGGAAATCATTTTTAAAATGTGGATTATATGGGAGATGGCCATCCTGTAATTCGGAGCCTTCTGGATAACGAATCCCATACCTGTACAACCTTTCCAGCAATAGAATTTTCATCTACTTTTTTAGCAAAGTATAAGTATTGCTTAAATTACTGATAATTACAGATTGATTTTGTTTCCAAACTTTTGTTTTGAAACTATACGTGTGAGTAAGTGCTATCCGCATGAAATGCTCCAGTCTTTGTATTTACCCACCATGTAAATTAAAGATTTATTACTTGTTGCCAGAAAGTTTGTCAGTTTATGTAGTGGTTCTGGCTGTCAGAACATTAGCAATGTACTCGCCTCTCTTGTTACGGTTTTTACTTTACCCTTGAATTAATGCTGTGTTTGCCTGTTTGTATGTATGTAACCCTCTGGTTATTCCCATTTCTTGACTTTAAAGAAAATAATAATAATAAACCCTCAAAACTAATTATTGCAATATTGCTAAATGATAATGAGTTCTTCTGGGCACTTTTGTGATATCACATACAATTTTGAGTGCAAGACATTAGTGGCCTGGCAGTTGGATAAGTTCTTCAAAGGAAGATGAGGAAAGGCTTTTGGTTTTGCTCTACAAGGAGTGAAGAAGAGTCATCTGCTGTTTCTTTGCTTTTTCTCATCAGAGCAACATCAAAATATTTTTCTATTCTTCTGAAACAATTTTCTTACATTCAGGCCGGTCAGCAGAATGGAATAGCAGATGGAGCTGTTCAATTTCATTATATCAGCAGTTCAAAAACTGCTAATATGTTGAAAATGAAAAAATGAATGATATAAATTGCAAAAATGCTCAGAAGATCAGCAGTACATTCATTTGTTTTGAGGGTAACAAGTAGCATAGAAATACAGAACTGCTTTGGAGGTTTGTACCAACCCAAGGCAACAAAAACCTCTGAAGATGCCCAGTAGCTTCCCATTGTCTTTTCTGCTGATTTACTGCACATGATCTGTGTGTTGAACATGAATTTAAGGGCCGATTCATGAAATACAGGTATGTGATCTGTTATCCAGAAACCTTTTATCCTGAAAGCTCAGAATTATGAAAAAGGAAGTCTCCCATAGACTCCATTTTATCCAAATAATCATTTTAAAAATGATTCACTTTTTCTCTGTAATAATAAAACAGTACCTTGTTATTGATCCAAACTAAGATATAATTACTCCTTATTGGAAGCAAAAGCAGCCTATTGGGTTTATTTAATGTTTAAAGGATTTTCTAGTAGACTTAAGGTATGAAGATCCAAATTACGGAAATATACGTTATCCGGAAAACCCTATGTCCCGGGTATTCGGGAAAACAGGTTCCATACCTGTACTATATATGTATATATATACTTAAGCTATTTGTGCAAGTGTTCTCACTATTTAATTATCAGCCTGCATGGGGGTGTCCACATACACCACTATAACTACACAAAATATCAGAATGGGACTTATCCCCATAGGCCCAAATTATACAGAATTATCACATGACCATGTTGTAATTTAGGATAAAATGCAATTTTTATTAACTACCATGCCACATACTTATTAAAACCACTTAAAACATAGAAATAGCGCTGCGCTGGGTGTAGGGATCCCTGTACCCTAAAACCAATTTCTGAGGAGCTCCTATATATAACTATGATGGATATTCACTTATATGATGTGGCTAAACAGCCAAAATTCCACTTCAATATGTAAATGTAGGTACTTCAACTCCAATTGGTCACAGGGAAAGGAGATAAGCCATTTGTAATCCACACCGTCCAAATCAATTACAATGTTTCACCACGATATATTGCAACTTGTTCGTTGCTATTAAACAGTTCCCATACATCGGGTGTGGTAAGGGTCAATGCTCCATATATTGGGAGCGGAGTAGATTGGGGAGAGGTTTCTGGATGGCTCTACTTGTGGCCGAATTAGCCGTGTAGTGCTGTATGGTCTCGATAGTAATGGCCGCCCGCCGTTACCAGCGGTCGCAATGCGGCCACGGCCCAAGGTGATGCAAATTGTGACAATCACCTTGCGTATTAGCCCAATAAGTCCTGCCAATCCCAGCCTCTTATTGCCCAAATAGATTTATACAGACCGTTGTGATCACGTCTGCACCGTGCGTAACTCAACGCTCCCTTGTAGGTATGCTTTGCTGGAGAACCCTACGGCGCCTTCCAAGTCCCTGGTCGGGAGAGGGATCCCGTCTTACTCAGCTAGCAACGCGAAACCCCGACAGCTGTGACAAAGCCACGTTTGGTGGCGAAACAGCTGTCGGGGTTTCGCGTTGCTAGCTGAGTAAGACGGGATCCCTCTCCCGACCAGGGACTTGGAAGGCGCCGTAGGGTTCTCCAGCAAAGCATACCTACAAGGGAGCGTTGAGTTACGCACGGTGCAGACATGATCACAACGGTCTGTATAAATCTATTTGGGCAATAAGAGGCTGGGATTGGCAGGACTTATTGGGCTAATACGCAAGGTGATTGTCACAATTTGCATCACCTTGGGCCGTGGCCGCATTGCGACCGCTGGTAACGGCGGGCGGCCATTACTATCGAGACCATACAGCACTACACGGCTAATTCGGCCACAAGTAGAGCCATCCAGAAACCTCTCCCCAATCTACTCCGCTCCCAATATATGGAGCATTGACCCTTACCACACCCGATGTATGGGAACTGTTTAATAGCAACGAACAAGTTGCAACATATCGTGGTGAAACATTGTAATTGATTTGGACGGTGTGGATTACAAATGGCTTATCTCCTTTCCCTGTGACCAATTGGAGTTGAAGTACCTACATTTACATATTGAAGTGGAATTTTGGCTGTTTAGCCACATCATATAAGTGAATATCCATCATAGTTATATATAGGAGCTCCTCAGAAATTGGTTTTAGGGTACAGGGATCCCTACACCCAGCGCAGCGCTATTTCTATGTTTTAAGTGGTTTTAATAAGTATGTGGCATGGTAGTTAATAAAAATTGCATTTTATCCTAAATTACAACATGGTCATGTGATAATTCTGTATAATTTGGGCCTATGGGGATAAGTCCCATTCTGATATTTTGTGTAGTTATCTATATATATATATATATATATATATATATATATATATATATATATATAAATATCGATCCATGGAGAAGTCAGCACTCACGTAACAAGGTATAAGCGTGCCTGGGTGCAGTGTCCAAAATATTTAGAATTACAATTCAACAAAGAAGGTCCGCACTCTCAGGTCTTAAAAATCAAAAATGGTTTATTAAAAAAGACTAACGTTTCGGCCTCTCCGAGGCCTTTCTCAAAGTACAGATCGGTATACAATGAAAGCTTTAAATACCCTAGCTGGCGGGAAAGGTTAATTAGCTGACATCATTCTCATCATCATCATCATCATCACTAAGCGTCAAGTACTAGAGTTGTGAAAATACACATATAAAACACATTCAAATTCAAAACACTTTTATATTAAAAACCCCAATTCTACTGAATAAGGAAATAAAAACATACTAAGTAACAATATTGTTTGTAACTTCTTGTTATGCTACGCACAGTCAACCTGGCTGTATTGTTAATGTTACAAAGTATAAAATCTGAGTGTAGGTGAAAGGTCTGTTATTCAAGATCCCCCAATTGCAATAAAATATAGATACATAGAATCTAAAACATGAAATCTAGAACATGAATGCAATCCCTCAAGCAGGTCAGGTGTTCGTACTATAACTTAATTAATGTAGCGCAAGCCCTCTCACTTCAGTATGTCGTTGTATTTTTAAAATTAACCCATTGTTAATATATAGTGTAGGTGCCTATAAGATAACCATTTTCCCATCGTTAAAAGTATGTAGTGTATCTATAATGTGACTACCAGTATCTGTTATATAACCCCGTGTGTTGGGGATATTAACCCTTAGTGTGGCCACTACCCCTGTTTCCAATCTGTCCCATAGATTTTATGAACGGCCATATATACTAAATATGTGCATACAAATTAAAAATATAGCGTTACTCAGACTAGATGTGTGTCTAGTAAGATATTCAATAGTTATAAACGTGTAAAGAATAAAGCTAATGCATCCAAAATACATCAAAAATACATAAAAATAATACCCAAAAGATAAAAAATAAAAAATAAAAATAAAAAATAAAAATAAAAAAGACACCATACTGTGTGAAAACATCACCAAAATTTGTGGGACATATTATTCAATCCAAAAGTTCATATAATCAAACAACCATCTAATAGAAATAAGTATTTTCATCTGGGTTATTGTAGTTAGTGGCTTGCACTTGTGGGCGTCGAGACTGTAGTTGTTGCGAGGGTGGATATTAACTCATCGATTCATTACATGTTAGCAGATCAAACAATACACACTCCTCGACTCCCGTCACACGGAGTAAAGAGTGGACCTCCCGCAGTGTAAGGGCAGCACCGCCCCATATTATATATATAAATACATATATAGTACAGGTATGGAACCTGTTTTTATATATATATATAAATGTTACAATACAAGTGTAATAAGCAATACATTCAGATTCTTATTATATGGCATCTATCTACCTAATTTCTATCAAAACTGAATAATCAGCCCTGCAGCATCAGCTTCCATGACTTGTCTTGATTTGCGAAGCTTAGTTTCTCAACAGCTGCCCAGAGCACACAGTGCAGTATAACTAACACTCCTCACAAACTCCAAGAAGGTAAGCTTTTGTGCACAAGTTTGAAGGCCTGGATAGTTACTGTTATAGAGATGCTTAACCTTTAGGCTGGTGCAGTGTGTTCAGTATATAAAATGCAACATTTCTAACATATTCGTTTTTATAGTTTAGTTCTCCTTTAAGAATATGACACAATTACGTTTTTGCCTTTGGATTTAGTGCTGGTTCCATTATATTCAAAAAGGCCAGAGCTAGAGTAGAACAGCTTTCATTGTGATTTCTTGCAGCAGATGGTTTATATCATTCCAGAATTCAGTGATAATTGGACGGGTCCACCATATATGAATTGCTTCACATTCTCCCCAGTGTCTGTTAAACATGTTTTTAATTAGGACAATGCTAAACTATTGGCAAAATATTATTTCTGTTATCAAGATACTTACATTTTTTTTAACTCTAACTTTTTTTCACTTTTATTCCAGTTATCATTAATGTAATGGAAGCCATTACATATTCAATCTCATTCTAATCAAATTTACATTAAGCCTAATGTGACGAGGAAGCTATTTTATACAGTAGATATATATTGTTTCTCATTACCAAACCAATCAAACTGATCATTAAAACTAGTTTCTGAGAAGTTTCCAACATCTGCTATTGCATCATTGAGTGATACATTGATCTACTGTAAGAAAACGGATATACTTAAACTTTTGAAATTCGATTCTGAGCTTTTATTAAGTTTGTTTTTGACAATTAACAATTGCTTTAAACCATGTTGTTGCATTTTGGTGCCCAAGGCAATGCTAATTTAGATGCTATTGCGTTCGTCTAACTTTTTTCAGGGGTTTCTGTTCTAAAAGGCCAGTATGTACCTATATACACCTTTGCTCAACTTGAACACAATAACTAGGACCCCTGTGGAAAATGTTTTGTGTCTATTCTTTTCATTAAAAAAAACTTTGTGTTATGTTGTATAATAAAGGGAACATTGTTTTGTTTTTCCCTGAATTCCCCTCTCTCCCCCCGGTAAACAGAATAATTTGTTGAAATGGGAATATCTGTATAAGCAAACTCTTTCCTAATTGGCGACCTGTGTTACTATTCTTTCTTAAACAGTAACTAAAAAAGTTGGACAGCAATTCGAGAAGTGAAAGTGAACTCAGTTTCTTCTTCAGTGCAACGAATGACAATAAATAGGTATTCCTTAAAGGGGACTCGTCACCCAAGAAAATGATTCAAAATCCTATTTTATCACATTCGTCAAGCAAAATGAACTTTAATTACACTGTATAAATTACAGTATTAGAATCTTGTTTCCTTCAGTCTGGGAATTCATAATTATATCCAGCAGGCAGGAGCCATTTTGTGGACACTGTTATTAAGGCAAGCCTTGCATCATCTCAGAATCTTGTTTGTGCACCAGAATGGGGGACCTGATGTCCATCCCCATGCACTGGCTACACAATTAAAAGGTAAAGAGAATGGGGGAATGTGGGGAGAGCAGTGACATCTAGAAAGTGCTGAATGGAAAGTGAAAGTAATTGTCTGCCCCGCCTCTATACCTAAGGCAGCTGATATTTTTAAATGAGCTTACAACAGCTATGAATGCTTAAATAAAAAATAGAATTGGGATTTTATGTCTAATTTGAAAAGGACTTTTATTATACAGTTTTTTGTGTCTGGGTGACAGGTCCACTTTAATTTAAAGGGATGGTTCACCTTTCGGTTAACTTTTAGTTATAGAATGGTCATTTCTAAGCATCTTTTCAATTGGTCTTCATTATCTATTTTTTTTATAGTTTTTAATTATTGCCTTCTACTGACTATTTCCAGCTTTGAAATGGGGGTCACTGACCAGCCATCTAAAAACAAATGGTTTGTAAGGCTACTACTGTATTATTATTCTAATTTGTTATTACTTGTCTTTATATTGAGACCCTCTCCTATTCATATTTAGGGATGTAGCGAACGGCGGAAAAAATGTTCACGAACATATTCGCGAACTTGCGACAAAAATGCGAACGGTTCGCGAACGTCGCGAACCCCATAGACTTCAATGGGAAGGCGAATTTTAAAAGCTAGAAAAGACATTTCTGGCCAGAAAAATTATTTTAAAGTTGTTTAAAGGGTGCAACGACCTGGACAGTGGCATGCCAGAGGGGGATCAAGGGCAAAAATGTATCTGAAAAATACATTGTTGACACAGCGCTGCGTTTTGTGCTGTAAAGGGCAGAAATCACACTACGTCACTCAGGTGATGTTTCTGGACACGGAATGTGAAAAAGCTCACACAGCTAGGTGGCACTTGGTTAAAGACTGGGCAAACAATGCCTGCAAGGGCAACGTATACAGTAGTGGGTACGGAATATATTATTGCTGCTGTAAAAACATCACTCAGGTGATGTTTACAGACACGGAATTATTATTGTTATTTAGACAGAATGTGAAAAAGCTCACACAGCTAGGTGGCACTTGCATACCTCCCAACTGTCCCTCTTTTGACCACTCAACTCCCTGTCCCTCTTTTGTACTGGAAAGTCCCTCTTTTCTCTGAACTAACAGTTTCTAACTTAATTAGCTTTTGGCAGAGAGCTCAGAACAGCTAACAGGTGCAAATAAGATACTTTTTAACAATTTTGACTCTGGTTGGTGCTGGTAGTGGTGAACTACTAGGAGGAGCAGCACACCAGTCCCTCTTTTCTCTGAACTGAACAGCCAGAAAAAAAACAGTTTCTAACTTAATTAGCTTTTGGCAGAGAGCTCAGAACAGCTAACATGTGCAAATAAGATACTTTGTAACAATTTTGACTCTGGTTGGTGCTGGTAGTGGTGAACTACTAGGAGGAGCAGCACACCAGTCCCTCTTTTCTCTGAACTGAACAGCCAGAAAAAAAACAGTTTCTAACTTAATTAGCTTTTGGCAGAGAGCTCAGAACAGCTAACAGGTGCAAATAAGATACTTTGTAACAATTTTGACTCTGGTTGGTGCTGGTAGTGGTGAACTACTAGGAGGAGCAGCACACCAGTCCCACTCCCCAACACAGCTAGACTAATAGCACTGGGCTCTTATAGTAGCAAAGTAAAAAAACAAAAAAGAAAATAAAAGCAGTCCTTACAAGGACTATTGGGTTATTACAGCAGTCAGCAGATGAGATCAGAAGCAGTGCCCACTGCAGCTACATACAGAGCACTGCAGTAGAAGGTAGATTACTAGTCAGCAAAGCTAACTAACCTAAACTCACTGTCCCTCAAATCCCTGCAGAGTTCTGTCCCTACAATACAGAGCAGTATCAAGTAGATTACTAGCCAGCAAAGTTACTATCAACTGTCCCTCAAATCACTAAACAGCTCTCTCCCTACACTAGCTCTTCCAAGCACACACAGGCAGAATGAAAAAACGCTGCAGGGCTTCAGTTTATATATGGAAGGGGAGTGGTCCAGGGGGTGTGGGGGTGGTCCAGGAGGGAGAGCTTCCTGATTGGCTGCCATGTATCTGCTGCTCTGGGATGAGAGGGCAAAAATAAGCGCCAGCTAAGGCGAACCCAAATTGGCGAACGTCGCGCGACGTTCGCGAACATTCGGCGGACGCGAACGGTCGATGTTCGTGCGAATTAGTTCGCGGGCGAATAGTCCGCGACATCCCTATTCATATTCCCATCTTTCATTCAAATCAATGCATGGTTATTAGAGTAATTTGGACCCTAGTAACCAGATTGTTAAAATGGTAAACTGGACAGTTGCTGAAGTTAAAGGTAAATAACTTAAAAAACACAAATAATAAAAAAAGAAAACAATTGCAAATTGTTTCAGAATATATATCTCTACATACTACATACTTCATACTAAAAGTTAATTCAAAGGTGCACTTAAGTTTGTTCTGCACTAGAAATCACATTAGGCAGGCACCAATCCGGAACGTCCAAAAAAGAATAATGCCTGACGTGTTTCGTGTCACACAGGGACACTTAATCATAGGCTTACAATACAGACACGATATTTAAAGGATTGTCTGTATTGTAAGAAAATTAGCCTATCATTAAGTGTCCCTGTGTGACACGAAACGCGTCAGGCGTTATTCTTTTTTAGATGTGATGTAAAATAAAGTATCATATTTTATATATATTTTCTGGCTCTTGGAACCTACTTTCATTTGGACGTTCTGGATTGGTGCGTGCCTAATGTGATTTGTTGTGAAGTACTCCCCTATGCTGAAGGTCTGGGCCATGTGCACCCGGACCCAACTGGGAAAGCAGTAAGCTTATCCTAATGATACATTAAGATTTGTGCTTCTCGTGAAATTTTGGGATTTTTGTTCTGCACTAGACCTATTCAGTGATCTTACCTTTTTTTGTGTACTTCCACAACTTCTTTACCTGCTTCAAACTAAGAAACCATGCCGTTTGTCCTTTTGGAATTCAAAATTGCTCACTGGCACAGAAATAACAGTATAAGACCATGTGGATTCTAAAGATGTGCTTATAATTGGTGGTGGATTAGCGGGGCCACATTGACAGAGCAGTGGAGACTGGGAAGAGCAAAGAGCATTGAGGGGACCAAGTAATGTGGGTGTTGTGTGGACCAAAAGGACATGGGTTATATGTGTGAGTCTGTGGATAGGTGATATAGCTGTCAGGTCAGGGGAAGTTGGTTAGTGTCTTCTGACTGCTCAACAGTCATAATGAATGGACATAAATCCCAAAATATCCCATGTACTTTTCTGCTGCTTGGAAAAACATTACATTTTGTCCTGAAAATATTCCGGACCACTCCTCCTGCCAAGCCACTCTGCCAATCCCTGCACTGGCTTAAGCTACTATTTAGAATAAAATTCAAACAAATGACCCTCTCAAGCTTTCAATAACTCCACCCCACTCTACATCTCTGAATTGATCTAAGTTCTTTTGGGCAGGGTCCTTTTCACCTCTTACATTGGTTATTGTTTGCTTTCTTTGGCCAAGTGCTTTTATACAGGTCATGGAACTTCGAGGTGACTTATAATGTCTTCTTATTTTACAACAGGGGGTAAATTGTTTATTATATTATACAAGTTTCAGTGTCAGCGTGTTTCATGAGACTCAAATGACATCACTGAGCACTGATTATAACTGATGACATCACTAAGCACTGTTTATAAGGATATCATTTACAGGATGTTCATTCATCATGTGTAGATAGATAGATAGATAGATAGATAGATAGATAGATAGATAGATAGATAGATAGATAGATAGATAGATTGCTTATAATGTAGTAAGATAACAAATCGACATTCCTTTTCAAATAACTAAATCAGAACTAAGACAGCTCTACCCATGGGTAATTTTAGACTGATTGCCAATTATCTGTGGGTGTCAGCTGCAAAGTAAGCCTATGCTTTGACATGAGTCAACATGAAGCAGCCAACAGAGATCCAAAGAGGCAAGAGAGTTGTTATTTAAATTGAAAAAACATCACAAAAACGGCAAACTATTAAATGTGTAACCATCGTATTAATTTACGGCACTACACAGGACTAAAATAGATAAACACCTAAAGCCCAGCATCTTAACATTGTGTTTGCAGCTGTTGTTGGACTACAACTCCCAGCTTTATTCAACATAAGCTCCATGGATCACCCACAACCACCACTGTCCTATGTGAATACAACAGTATCAGATGCAGGCTGTGCTTTATTAAAATCAACCAAGGCAACCTTAAAAGCAAGTAAGTAATCCCTGTGTAAAATATATAATGAAGAAGTAGATATCTTGATGAATTAGAAGAATGTTGAGTGTAGGACTGGCCAGGCCAGGGATAACTTTGTAGTAATAGTAATGTATTGCAAACAATTGAATACTGCATTTTTAGAGTGCAGAGGACCTCTTAAATCTGCCTGTTTTAAGATCAAGGTGCGGGTCTATATGTTCACTTGTAGGAGTGATAAGACGTGTGACCCACAGAGCAAGGTAGAAAGTGCAAGAAAAGGTGAAAAGCACAAAACCACAAATGAGTCCCCATGCCATGATTATTTCTCATGCCTATAACAACAAATAGTAAGCCATTTTACAGAACAAGTTGTCCCCCATGATATTCCATCATAATATGAAGTACTGATGTTCTCCAAATCTGGCAGTTTAATTGAAAGCAATGCTAGATTGAACTGACCTACCAGCAGGGGGAGATGTGTTTAGCCTACGAGGAGGGTGTGGCTGGTTTATTATTTGTTGGAAAGGTGACATTAATACACTATTACTCCCTATACCTTACAACCAACTGGATTGTCTTATTAGTAAAGAAAACAGATGTAATGATATAAACAAGGAAAAGTGTTATTTTGCCAGCAATTATTAACCAGGCTGAAATGCCTGGAACAGGCAAAAAAAATCAGTAACATAGTAGCCAAATCAGTAAGCAAATGTGAGACCAAATGAGGTCCAAGATCTCAGATGATAAGATAAGCCAAGGGTCAGCAATAGAGGCATCCATGAGAACCAGGAAAGAACATTACCCTTAAAGCAAGGGTTTGGCATCTGTTTTACTAAATGACTCAATGACCCAAGTGCATCAGAAATCAAATTAAGGAGGGGCACGTGGTGTATGTAATGATGCAATGCCTACCATCACATGCCTAATAGTTGCCTAAAACAATTAAGAGCAGGTGTGTCCTAAAGATGCAAAGTGTAGACACTAGACAACACTTTTCTAACAGATTGCAATACTTTTTGAGTACTAAAATTCCTACTGCCTCTCATTTCTGCAAAGGGCCCCTTGTTTGGTTGCTTTATTCGAAATGTACTGCATTACGGGAAAATGTGAGACAATTTGGATGCTTCTGGTAATAATTTTAACTTTTATATTTTTTATGTGAGATATAAAAAGCCCCTATTCACAGATTATGTTATTACAGAATTCTGCATGGAATTTGTTCATGGTTACATTAAGAATATGTAGGGTTATATTGCAAGAAAAGTTAGGCAGGAAATCGAAAAATCTTTTAACTGTAATATGAATAATTTTGTTCTCAACCAACAATGTACAATAACTGCCAAACATAGCACAAAAGCAAGTAATGTGATGTGTATCCAGAAACATAACTAAAGATACTTTAAAGACTCATACCAGTAGTTTCTGTAGCTTTGATACTTGCTACATTCTTATTGTGTATTACATCTGCTCTTGTTACACTAATATAAGACTTTAGCCTCATCACTGTATTTTAAAATACTTGGGACTCATTTAAAAACACTGGATACATTGGAACCAGTGGCAACCAATCAAAGGTTTGCTTTCATTGTTCAACCTGCAGGTGGCTGAAAAAAGCCACTTACTGATAGTGGAAAGTTTATTTGTTCCCCTACGATCTTGTATCTTTTGTTTTAAATGGTATGTTATCATGAAAAATATTTCAGCCCCATGGCACACACAAATAGGGTTGCCACCTGTCCAGTTTTGACCCAGATAGCCTAGTAATTTGAAAGGCTGCCCGGGTCAAAACTGCCTGCCCGGTATTTTCAAATTAGGAAAACCGGATTCTCTAAAATTGACATGCGGATTGGCCAATCGCCGATTACCACATCATATCCCCGACATCACAGTCTATCCCCTCCGCATCTGGGCCCCACCCCCTATGCATCACAGCCCTGCCCCCTGCCCAGTCTCCACTGGGCTAAAAGGTGGCAACCCTACACGCAGAGCACTTCTGTGAGCCACAAATGGAAACCAAGGGCTTGGAGGAGGAGCTGCCTGACCCTGCTCAGTCTAATGGAGTGCCCATTGTGTAGAGTTGGGGAGGGGGTTAGCATTATAGGGAGAAATTAGGCTACATTTAGAAGTTAGGTAAGGAGGAAAAGGCTACCATTTTAGGTTGGCTTTCAAAAAGTAAGGTCTCTGCCCACACTCTCTAGAAAAGGGAGTGGCCTCAGCCTTGGAGGGCTGAGGCTACACAAGTTCTTAGGTAGTTAGTTAGTGGAGCAGCAGAGTTCAGTGAGACATAATTATCACAGCTCATGATGGGCCCTTGTCAGTCTGCCAATCGAAGACATAAGATGGTATGTGTTGGGCTGTGGTCTAATCACTAGTGAGTGAGTGGATATAGTTGGTCAGATTGGTAGCAACCTATTTCAGAAAGGTGGCTGGGCCTTTGTAAATGGGCACACCTATTGGGGTTTAAGATTTGGGGGGGCGATTCTTCTGAGCCAGTAGGTTGTCACTAGAGGACATCACTGGGCACCTTTGTGCACTGCATATTATGTGTGTGTGGCACCACATTTGTCCTGCCCTGTGCTGGCCCCTCTGATCTTTTATAGAAGATCAAGTTGCAGTCAAATTAGCACTGGACAGTTAAGCTTCACTGAGGGTCAAACATATTCAAGTAAGTATTTATGATTTGCATTGTCCAATTAAAATATTCACTGTTTTATTAACATCATTACATTTTTCATTTTTATTTATATTTTGCAAATCTATATTCTGTATTGGAACTCTGCTCATATCCCATTCAATTTAAAGTAAGCCATACCTTTTTTTATTAACATCCATTTCAGCTGTGGCTGCTGTTCTTCCAGTTGTTGGGATTCCAACTGCATAGTTGCAAAAAGGGAGTGAGGCTTTATTATGCAGTAATTCAGACTTTCCCTGGTAGATTTTAGACTTACAAATAGCTGACTTCTCTCTGCTGGATTTATCCCGTTGCACTGCTGGAGAACTGTATAAGCGGATTTCAGAAAAGTTAAGCAGTTAATCATCGGTGCCTTTCTTGTTGCTGCTTGCCTGCTACCATCCAAAAGGCCTCTTGTGCATGCTTACCTTACTACTTGCTGTGCTTGCTTGAACAGACTTCATACTCTCAGTGCCAGACAGCAGGTTTGACGTGAAATAGTATTCTATTTTTCATTTATAAAGTCCATACATAATACTGCATTTTTAATTGATATTATGTGCATGCCATATACGCGTGATACTTGTAGATTCAAAAGAAAAATGTTGTCTTCTTTCATAATCCTTTTTTGCACATATTTATATGGCGTGTGGTGTGATTATACAGAATTATGCAATTTAGGTTAGTACATTGTTTGATTGCCTTTGATCCAACTGCATCTGCCTTCTGTTGTTCGACGCAATAAAAGTAACATACAGCCTTCAACACTTAGGGGCAGATTTATCAAGGGTCGAATTGAAAATTAGAGTTTTTAATTCAAACTTATTTTAGTGTAATTTGACTAGGGAATAGTCCAAATTTGATTAAAATTTAAAAAAAAAATCAAAATTCGAATTTTCAAATTGATCATGTACTGTGCCTTCAAGAATTCAAATTCAACTATTCACCATCTAAAATCTGCCGAATTGGTGTTCAATTTGGAGTCATTTGGTGGACTTTTGAAAAAAAAAACATTTTAAAAACATTTTTTCAAAAAAAAATGTTTTTTTGGGTGAAAAGCCTCGAATAAAATTCGAATTGGCCGGTCGATTCTATTCACAAATTTTTATAAAAATTCTATTTTTTTAATTAAACTTCAAAATTCGAAAAAAATGACCAATCGTAATGTATTTAAAAAATCAAATTTCAACACACGAACTCGATTCAAGTTTTTTTTTTTTTTTTTTTAAAAATTTGATTTTCAAAAGTCCACCAAACTACTCCAAATTGATTGTAGGAGGTCCCTCATAGGCTAAAACCCTAATACGACAGGTTTTAGATGGCAAATAGTTAATTGGAATTCTTAAAGGGACAGTCCGGGGAAAATTTATCAAGGGTCGAATTTAGAGTTTAGATTCGAGTTAAAAATGACCAATCAAACTTTTTTCAAAAAAAATCAAATTTTTTCAATTTGGGTGAATGTGATCGACCCGCAAACTCGAATCGAGTTCGATTCAAGTTTTTTTTCTCCGAAAAAAACTAAATTTGAATTTTCACTTCTTCCCTTGAAAAAATAAAGTTGAATCGGACTTGTCATGGCCGGCACCCAATACCAGAAGAAGTGCCAAGTACCCTGGTCTCGGCTCGACCGGGGTAAGTTATTACAGGACTATTCCCTAGTCGAATTACACTAAATTAAATTCAAAATTAGAATTTTACAATTCAAATTTTCAATTCGACCCTTGATAAATCTGCCCCTTAATAATAATAATAATAATAATAATAATAATAATCAGATTATCAACTGATGGTTGAAAAAACACAATTGGAAACTAGGGTCATTGCTAAAGGAATATATTATAAGAAACGTCTCATCCACTAAGCTCAAAATACAGAAATGCCAGTTTAGCATGAGGCATGTAAGTAAATTGTATTTTAGTTGTTACTATTACTTCCAGTCACTAGGTGGAGCTGTGAAGCATGAAATCCCTGTGACAAGGTTAAGAGCATGTTCTTCTCTGTGTCACTCAGGAAGTAAGGGGATATACCTAGGTACCGAATATAAGAAGGAAGAGCAGTGCGTCACTTCCTGCTTGGCTGGTTAAGAAGATAAGAGAGGATGATGCTAGAGAATTTTGGGTCTGCTCCCTCAGAATTATATATTTAGGTTAGCTTAGGATAGATCTATGAGCTCAATGTAGGTGGTTAATAGCTTCTTCTACTGTTTTTAATTATCTTTATACGGCATTATGTGAACTCCTGAAAAGTGGAGAACCCGTGCTAGTGACTGTGAATAAAGCTGTTACTTTGTTCATTTCAAAGATGTGAAGCTCCAGCTTATTCCATTCTAAGGGGAAATTTTAAAGCACAAATATAGTTGCAAAAAATTCTTTGTGCACATAAGAATAGAAATGTGAACTTCACAATGTAAAATTCTTCGTTGGACAGGTATTGCATTGTAAATTTAAATTGTAAATTTTTAAGGTGTGCTTGAAGGTGGCGTAATCTTTTGCAATGAAAATAAGTACGATTATTCTTCCACTGGGGGAAGTCGTCGCCAAACAGTTTCCGAGTTAACAGTATTTTAAATTTGCGCAAGAACATATGTTTGCGTAAAGACATTTTTCACACTGTACATTCTCATGTTTTTTTCTTCTTGAGTGTTCAAATACAGTCCCCCCTAAATGGCCTTTGCTACAAAATATATTATTGACTGTGGTACACTATGTTACAATTATTCCTAGGGTTAAAGCCTTGTATTGCTGGTATATTCAGACTGATATAAAACTCTCACTGCTGAAAACACTGAAGAAAGATAAAGAAAGCCTGGAAGCTTAAGTGAGCAGGATAGGACATAGAGCAAAGCTGGAACTAGGGGATGGTTGATGAAGCATGTGCCTAGGGTGCAATGGTGGTGTTGGGGCACTAGACATATACCTGTTCTGTATCCATACCCCTAGTCCAGGCTCTCAATAACCCCCACCAGCCAGGCTGCCTAGGGCCCCTGGCCAACTTGGCCCGGCACTGACCTGTAGGGATGGAGAAGTTCAACAAAATTATTTCAACTTTGGCTGCACCATAAGAGGAATGTAAAGGTACTTACTTTGCTAGCTTGCTTTTTCCTTACTGTCACCCTTCGTCTGCCCTGATGCTAGATGCCCTTCTGGAAGTGACGTGAGAGGTGGCTCTCACCTGTGTGCCTCTTTGTCATTAATGTAAAGTTGACAATGTACCACTACTGCCTCGTCCTTCTGGTGTCTCCAAGACTTAGGCTTGTGGGAACATGAACGGACTCTTGGGTGCAGATCACGCAGCGCTCCTCTCCTTTTTACATTCAAGATTACTCCAGGTCCTCAGGTTAAAAAACAAACATGTGCCTCAGTTGAGACTAAAGCCTGATGTCTCTGCGAATTTCATCAGCCGAAAAGGCCTTTGGTATCTCGTCACCTCTTTATATTTGATCAGTGACATGCTCTACCCCTGAATGACAATGGATCACATTTTGCAAGAACTTCCCATTACAGAGGGATACCCTTTCAAGTTTGTAAAAAGGGGGTATTTCACAAAAAAAGGAAAAGCAACTAATCATTCCACTAGTAGAGGCATGCTTCATGTATCTCTTCCACTTATATAGAGGCAAAGCTTAAAACTGCAGGGCTGTGCCAAGCCGACTGGGCGCCATAGGTAACCCAGTCAGCCACCTTACTCCCCCACCCTTACTCCCCCACATGTGCCATGCCATCACACGGGGGCCGCAGTGACACAGGGGTGAGCAGAACATGGAACACGGACTAGGAGTAGGCAGAAGACCCTTCAACAGGTACCTGCCCAGTGCCCCCATATCATTGCGCCCTAGGCAGCTGCCTCTTCTACCTACACCCCTAGTTCCGGCCCTGAGCCACTGTATATCTGAGCATCTGAGTAATATTATTATTAAAGCACACAATAGACCAAATATCCACAGAATAAGCATGAACTCTATGAACAATAAACTTAGTTCTTCCAACTACTGCGCAATTGTGTCTTTTATGCATCCAGAACCAGAGTGGACACTGGACTGTTATTAAACAATGTATACCCTATGTGATTCCAGGGAGCAAAAAAAAAAACTATCTATTGTCGAGACATACCTATTCTTTGTGGACAGAAGAAAAAAAAAATCTAAAAAGTAATTTAAAAGAGGAGCCTTTTATGTCTCACTAGAGATTTACTTTTTAATTGAAATCTGCAATCCCAATTACCAAAGCTGAATTTATTGACCTAAGGGGAAAATAGCTGTCCTACACCACTATAAAAACAAGTTGCTGTTGCTTAAAAGCATTGCTTCATACAATACTAAACCAAGCCTCAATGCCTCGCCTTTATCACATAATTACCTTTAGAGTATCTAATATGATTGTTTTGAAAAAAAAAAAAAAAAACAAGAATTCTGTCATAATTAATGTAAGTGTCACATATGCAAATGTTTCATTTTATCCATCCTCCACGGCATTTAAGCACATCATTTTTAACGGGGAGGATAAAAAATATTGTTAGCAACGTTAACGCTTTCCCCTTAAATACGGAGTAACAATGACCTCAGCGCTTTCAGTCCATCTTTCATAACTCAATCATTTAATGTTGTCGAAAAATAAATGTTTTCTGTCAGATTAATACTTTACACAACTTTCATTAAACTGTCATTTTCAAATCTGCTTCAATTTCACCTTCCTTTCTGCTTATTAGTTTTACTGCCTCAGTATATCTGATGACATGAAAGATTGCTTTTATTCTTGATGCACCTGTCTTCTCAAGGCTTATCTGCCCTGACAATTCCCCAAAAGGTAAAGATGCATGAATTCACATATTAGTATAGTGGCATGGCTGAGGTATTAGACTTAACAGTGTCTTACTTTTCTGTGGGGAAATGTTTTAAGTAATAGATTTTTGACACCTTATACATATGTGAATTTCCCTTTCTCATAAAGCTTTAATTTGACATTCTATCAATTTAAAATGTAGCAAAATAAAGTCGTGCATATATTGTAACACCAAGGGGCAGATTTACTAAGGGTCGAAGTGAATTAGAGGGAATTTTCAAAGTAAAAATACGAAATTTGAAGTAATTTTTTGGATACTCCGACCATCGAATAGGATACTACGACTTTGAATTTACTTCGACTTTGATTCTAAGTAAAAATCGTTAGAATATTCGACCATTCGATAATCGAAGTACTGTCTCTTTAAAAAAAACATCAATACGCCAAATTAAACCTGCCGAAGTGCTATGTTAACCTATGGGGGCCTTCTACAACCATTTTCCTTTGATCGATCGCTAAAATCGTTTGAATCGTTCGATTTTTATTTGACCGCAGGTTAAAAAAAACTTTGTATTCGATATTTGAAGTTTTTTAATTTTATGGTCGAATTTCTAAGTCTTTTGTACTTCGAAATTCAACCCTTGATAAATCTGCCCCCAAGGTATCAAGGGTCGATTTTCGAGTTCATGTGAGTTTGTAAAAACTCCCATAAACTCCCATGAACTTGAAATTCGGAAAAAAAAACGACCAATCAAATCTTAAGAAAAAAAACGAATTTTTCAAATTCGATTGAATGAGATTGCAAACTTTAATCGAATTTGAATTGAATTCGATTTGTTTTTTTACCAAAAAAAACTTGATTTTCAGGATGTCTCCAAACAACTCCAAATTGATTTCAGAACATAGGTAGGTTTATGGTGGTGAATAGTCAAATTCAAATTCTTAAAGGGCCAGTACATGATAAATTTCGAAATTCACATTTTTTTTAAAAACTCAAATCGAAAAAATACTCTAAAATACTAAAATAAACTTGAAAAATCTAATTTTTCAATTAGAATTTTCACTTCAACCCTTGATAAATCTGCCCCCAAATGTTTCATTTTTAAATTGTATTTTTTGAGCAGGCATTTTGTCAAACAGGAATTTGGCAACAACTGTGCATGGTTCTTGTGCTGGGAAACCAATGTCCATATCTGAATAGAGCACATGGGCTGGCAAGGGTGGCCATGTCATGAGAAGAACATGACATGATGAATTGAGGTCTCACTGTAATGGTTTTGTTATTGTAAGGGACCCAAGGTAGTTAATTTATGCCCAGGGACAGTATGACCATTTCCTGCCCAGAGACAGTATGACCATTTCTGGCCTGTAGTAGTTCCTGCCTGTAGTAGTAGTATATTTAATAGGGATTACCTTTACCTACAGTAAAGAAACAAATATGTATTACAGTAGGTTCAATTTACTTTGGAGCAGTCTACATGTGATACCCACCACCAAATGACTACCTTATTAAAAATTTGAAATTTTAAAGTACTCAAATAAAGGGCCAGATTCAATTTAGTGAGAAAAGGGTTTATCACATGAAAAATCATGATACAATTTGAGATGCAATTCAATTCAGAAAAAGTTATCTCATGGTTCACGTAAAAACTCTATTGAAGTCTATGGGAAAAAACCGGAACTAAGAAAAGGTTTTTCTCCTAGAATTGAATCTCGTCCATGAATTTTCATGTGATAAACCATGAGAACTTTTTCTCACTGAATTGAACTTGGTCCAAAGCGTGGCTCAGCTGAATTTAGTTTTAATTTTCACTTTGTGTTTTTTGACCCAGGTGTTCATACCCCGGATCCATTACTTGATGGAAGAAAGCAAAAGAGAAGCACAATCCGGGACCTCCATTATGTAAGCATAACAGCAATTCAAATTCTCTTTGTGGTGAATGCCAATGCTAATGCTAGTGCTAATGCCCCAAACCCATAGCCAGGGGAGAAGTCCCAATTTTAATCCACAGATGGCTTGCACATCGGATTGTAGTTACAAAATTTCTTTATTCCAGATCAAACATTAAAAATTGGTGATTTTTTTGATGACAGGTGATTTTTAAGGTCGAAGTGAAAATTAGAATTAAAAAAATTAGAATTTTAAGTGAATTTTTGTGTACTTCTTTCTACTAGGGCATAGTTCAATTTCGAATCAAATTTGAAAAAAAATTGAAAATTTGAATATTGAAATTTATCATGAACTGTCTCTTTCTCTTTAAAAATTTGACGTCGACCATTCATCCTCTATATCCTGCTGAATTGCTATTTGGAGTCAATTGGTGGGCTTGAAAAATCTAAGGTTTTTTTGGAAAAACTTCGAATTGAATTCGATCAAATGTGCTGTTACTTCGATTTGTGCGATTTGAATTAGATCGAAAACGGACCTATTCAATCAAAAATGGACCTATTCACCCAAAAAAAAACGTTGCTAAATTTCGATTGGACTTTTTTAATTAGAATTATGGGAGTTCAAAACAACTCCCATTACTTTGAAATTCGACCCTTGATAAATCTGCCGCTTAGGGGCATATATATAAGGGTCGAATTTCGAATTTGAAAAACTTCAAAATTCAAAAAGTCCAACCGAATTTAAGTCAAAGTTTTTTGTGGCCGAATAGGTCCATTTTCGATCTAATAGGTCCGTAATCGACCAAATTCAAATCATACGATTTGAAGTAATAGCGCATTCAATTAAATTCGAATCGAAATCATTCCCAAAAAAACTTTGATTTTTCAGAGTCCACCAATTGACTCCAAATAGGTTCTAGGAGGTCCCCAATAGGCTAAAACAGCAATTTGGCAGGTTTTAGATGGCGAAATGGTCAATGTCAAATTTTTCAACAGACAGTACATGATAAATTTTGATATTCTAATTTTCAATTCTTTTCAAATTCAAATCGAATTTGGACTATTCCCTAGTCGAAGTACACAAAAAATTGCTTGAAATTCAACTTTTTTTCATTCGAAAATTCACCTCGACCTTTCATAAATCTGCCCCTTAATGTTTGATTATTAGGAATAAATGAATTTTTAACTACAATCCGGTGTGCAAGTCATCTATGGATTAAAGCATTCGAAATTTTAATCTTGTTGAAAATGAATGGAGCATACATGTAATTATTGCTGGTGTGCAACTTTTTTCTGTGAAAAAAACCAACAAACTGGAATATTCTGTCCTGTGTTCATCATAAGCTAGGGTTCGAGAAAAAAAGCCAAACAAGTTTTGTTGGGAGTGTTTTTTTTGGTTCGTGCTTTTTTCCCCTGATCTTAAAAATAAGAAAATAAGCCTCTAAATGTTCAAATTAATGGTTTGCAAATAAACGACTGCACTTTGCTTTACTGTGTGTCCATAATACATCAACTTGATATTCTTCTGTTTATAGCTTGAAAAAAATTTCACCCATTCCCATTTTTTATCTTTTTCCTGAAAAGATGCAGAAATCAGTTATACGAGTTAAATATTTTTCATAAAATAAGAGATAAGAGTGATCAGATTGAGATGACACCAGTGACCACTGAGGCTCATCCAAACTATTTTTCAGTCTGGAGACAGGAAGCAAGGTGAAACAGGCTCCATTTAATTTTATAGCTACCCAAGAGGTTTTTTTATTGTTCTAACATATTGACAGTATTTTTTCACATTTATAACAGAAAATCTCCCGGCAATTTCCTTTCTTTAGGCAGATAAGATGTTATGATGTGTCTTACTCAGTTGTTGACAAATAACTGCTTCTGTGTAGAAAAATAGTTGTCAACTGAAAGTTGCATCTTATCATTTATTATGAAATAAAGAGACTGTATATTTTTGTCATGTAGACCCTCATATGGCGAATATTTATTTATTTTTTTGAAAATATCAATACCTTTTTATTAGCTTTTGATTTTTTTTAAACACAAAATGGTAAGAAGCATGACATAAATATCATAATGTTAGTTTTCTTTAGATTTTTACAGATATTGTTAACTGCATTGTGTTTTATGTCCAGAATGCTTGCAAGCTGGCACTTACACTTACGTATGACTTTGTGATTAATGGTCTCTTCTTTGAAAGGGTAATGCCAGCCAATTGTGAGCTTTAATCAACAGACAATACACAAAGGGCAGTCATTGTCAATGTATTAATACATAATTACGGCAAATAAGTGGGTTTTATTGTTGCTTTTTATTAGTAAGGGTGTTTTGTTCATAATTTACTTTTTTCATACTTACTTATAGAATATACATACATACTTATAGAATGTATAAAATGATATTGAGATTGAATATCACCCTACGATATTATAGGGTATTGATAAAGGAATCAGTAAACAGAGAATCATTTCAATCACTATTTCCTTGCTAACTACAACAGATATGTAGGTATAAATGCATTGATGTATTCATTTCTAAAGGGGTAATGTTATATGTTTTATTAGTGCAAAATAAACTTGCAAAGTAACCTTGTGACCGTTTGCATTCTTTTTGTCTGATTTCAGACCACAGCGACTGTCTCAAAAAGTTTGCATTCACTATTGTCATCATAAGCCAAGTATCGTGATTGTTTGTTTTTGGAGGAAACCCATGCAAACACTGGGAGACTATAAAAAGCCATTACACATAGCAGCCAAGCTGGAATTGAACTCTGGACCCAGCACTGCAAGGCAGACCTGCTAGCTACTCAGCCACCATTGTGAGATATTCCCAATTTTCACAACATGCAATGCTGTTTTGGCACCTCTCCCTGGAAGGTTTAATAACACAGCAAGTCCAGTTGATTTGACCTATTTCTATAGCTATACCGTGACCTGGCTGAATGAGAACTTTCATAAACATAATACAAAACAGAGACGGTGGTATTGTTATTCATTGAAATACCTTGTTTACAATGGTGGCAGGTGTAGGTTGGGGTGGGGTTACCCAATTTATCTGTCTTTCAAACTGCAAATACATAAAACAATAACCTCAGGAACTTGTCGAGCTATAATATATCCAATTGATCCAGATCTCATCATATTGGGCCATGGTGTTATTATGCAGGGCTGATAAATATTCTGTTCTCTTAACTTCCTCAATCTGGTTATGGAGCTCGTCTAAGGTAGGGGTGGATACTTGTTTCCACCTAAGGCCTATAGTAGGGGTGCCCAAATGGTAGAGCGGGTTTTACCAGTAGACCTTTAGCTGGTGATCAGTAGATCTCAAGAAACTGCATGAATAAATTACCCTCCTATTTCAAGCTTTTCATTAAGATATTTATTATGTTAAGGTAACAGAAGAAATAGTTGTTTTTTAAATATAGCAATATTCGTATAAATCAATATTTAAGTAATATTTTGCATGGAACAGAATGATTTTATGGATGTAGATCATAATGGGACAACATCACTAAAAGTAGACCCCACATTAGTAAAGTATGGGCACTCCTGGCCTACAGTATAAGCCTTCTGGCTGATGTGAGGATATGTATAAGCAGTTTCTGAGCTGGTTTAGTAAACATAAGTTTAGGCTTACCCAGGAGATATGCCCAGAGGTCTAATGATAGACAATATTGCAGTATATTATACAACAAATTCTCAATTTGAGACCAGAACAGTTCAACCCAAAATTGCAAACTTTTTCTATATCAGTACACTAGGGCTATAGGGGTATCTTAAAGTTTTCCCAACTGTAAAAAGTTAACAAATTGCAGGGGTGAGAACATGGGTAGGGTATAAGAGAGGGGGAAGGAACTTAGCTTTTGTCTCAATTTTTCTCCTTGATAAAGCGCACATGCACAAAATGCGAGTTGAGGATTTACTAAATGCCATTTTGAACTGTTCCCTGGTGTACTCAGTCCCTTGAGCACCATATTGGGTGTGTGTGTGGAGCATTGGCGGGGAAAAAGAGTTTTTCTGTGCTGTGCAAGCAACGTTTGTGGTGGCAGTGAAGGAGAACAAACTCAGTTTTTAAGTTGCACATTCCTGGCCGGGATGTGTTTCATTTGCATTTTGATATAAGCAAGTTTCTTCTTTGTGAAGGATTACCATTTTTAGGCTACTTAGCATAATACAAATCCTAGTTGGTTTTGCTACTGTTTCCTTCCCCCCTTCATTTAATTTTAGAAGTGATATGCATTGATGTACTGACCCTTTACTTATTTATTCAGGGTTCTGATATATATATACTGCTTATTTTTGAATGAATTCTTGATTGGAAAATGGATTAAGCTCTCCTTTGTATATTAATAGGAATACCATTTATACACTGCAATTTGTTACTTTGTCGCACTTCCTCAGAACTGTATGGGTTTGACTATTTTAAGAAATTAATTAAAGATTTTTCATTTATGCAGTCTTTTTAATTCATTTGTTTTCATTATCTATTAATGAACTTTTTATATGTGAGTAAAACTGATTTTGAGCGGTGATCCTTATGTGATAGATTATACAGCTATAAAGATAAAGTGGCATTGGTTAAAGGACAAGGAAAGCCTTATTCACTGAGGAATGCCAAAATGTTAGGCACCTCCCAGTAAATAGAATCATTAGGTTTATGCCCTGGTTCACTGCTCCTGTTAGGAAAATAACCAGCCCAGGATCTTTGAATAGCAGAGCTTTGCTGGAGCAGGAGTGTGGTTTGGGTCAGGTGGCATGATGGGGCCAAGCCAAAAAACACCTGTAATCATCGCCCTCAATATGTGTCAGCAAAATGTAAAGGTTTTCATCAAGTTTGCACAATTATCAAAGTGGACATAATGTGAAAATTAATTACAATGGCCACAGTGGATGCTAAAGATACAGTATTTAGGGAATTATACAAAACTGAGATGTGAATAGAATAGATTCATCTGAAAATGTGGGTTTAAGATGATATTTGAAGGAAACTAAAGGAAATCAGAGTTATATGGAGCAAGAAAGGGAGTTTCAGAGCTTTGGCATTGCTATGGGGAAGTCCTTAAGGTAAGTATGAGAGGAGGTAATAAGAAAGAACAAAAATAGAGATGGGTGAAAAGAAGAGACCAGATATGGGTGATATTATAATACAAGAGCAAATATGTATGGAGCAAAAAGGATGTAGAGTACCTTTAATTTAGGTAACACTCTCTTGATTGAAACCTCTGCTCTAGATCAATAGCATTAAATGTAGTTTCATATAAATACTGGATATTCTATCCAGAGATGTTATTTTCAAACATTTTTAGTTTATACTTCCAATCTGAGGCCCAGCAACTAAAGGCCTCCTTAGCTCAAAACAGACATAGAAATATCACTGTATCATAGCTCTTAGAAAATCCAGGACAACAAATATGCAGTCATCCCAAAAGACAACTCTATCAGACCTTCAGTCTGGCCTTCAAGGAATATCTATTGCAGCAAAATGGCCAAACTTCTTACCTGTTGTTCTGGACCTACCTGTGGGAAGCCCTGCCATCTGGGAACCATTGCTTAAAATAATGACAAATATTTTGTTAAGAATTTATTTTTCTTTCTATTGTATAGAAAATTTCAAAGGACTCTCTCCTACATCTACAATTTAGTGTGTTACCAGAGAGATACCAATGCTGACTTCACTTGCTTGAACAACGGAGACATTTTAGATTCAGTTTGTGTTATAGATGATAGATAATAGGCTTGAGACGTTGGACAGTGCTTGACATTATTCTCTTTGTAGGAGAAGGTAGTTTGAGTGGATACATGTTTTACAACTTGTAATCTTCAATTATACCATTTTTTACACACTGGAAGGTAGAAAAAAACGAAAAAGAATCCAAGATTATACTGTAGTTCATTTTATAGTGTGAAGAGGAATACATTCTGCTTGAGGGGATATTACATTTTCTACACATACTGCTAAATGTAAGCAAGTACTGAAATGTGTTTTTTTAGAGCTTTAAACTTCATGTTGAATTAGTTCGAGTAGTAGGAAGAGTATTTTGTAGGACTACTGTGATGCTTCAAAGTAATGATATACTGTAGTTTACAAGGGGAGTATAAGTATAAATCCACTGTTTTGTTTGACTTAAATTCCAGTTCGAACATTTCACGCTATGTTAGGCAAAAGTAAGCAAATTAGGGTCCCCATGGACAATTATATATCAAATGCTTTGGTGAAAATTTAACATTAAAATTTACTTCCCCTATTCTATGCCCCACTAATAGTATACACTACTAAGGGGTTAATTTACTAACAATTGAATTTCGAATCATTCAACGAATCTCTAAGAATTTGTATTTTTCCAAAAAATTTTTAAATCTCTGAAAATGTGAGATGTATTAAGTGTCAAATCCATGAAAACCTCTAATACAAAACTTTGCAAGGTAAAGGTTGTCGAGGTCCTATAGAAATCAATGGGACTGTTTTAAATCAATTTAGGCTCTTAGAGGTTTTCACATTATATTGCTAGGAATTGTCTGAAAAACTCTTTGAGGTTTTAGAGGTTATTCATATTTTTTTTTTCAGATCACTCATTGTTATTTTCTACTTTTTAATTTGGATCTTTTAATAAATGTCATGACATTCGTGGTTTTAGAGAAAAAGAGTTTAGTCATGGTTTCAAAAAACGACTAAATTCTGACCTTTAATAAATATGCCTCTGCATCTTGGAAACAAATAGGTGAAATGAATGTTTCTAAAAAAAATGTTTCACAAATTCAAATTTTTCTGCCTTTGTGAAAATGTGGTCATTCTAATTTGATGTAAAACTCGTGAACAAAGATTCTGAATATATATCCTCTAAATGTTTATTTGGATTATGTTTTTACTTGAATATTTCATAAAATAATATTGCAGAGAAAGTTCTTCATTCCTTCAAGTCATCATACAAGCTATTTTTTGGACAGTACACCAAATACTGAGATACATTGCTTGGGGAGAAAAATATAAATCAACTGCCTGATATTATTGATATGTAATATACAGGATGGACTGCACCTGTACCACAATATCCAATAATTGTTGCCATTAAATCTCAGAAAACACTTAATTGCTCTCAAAGGAGAGAAAAGCAGTTTGCACTGTTGAAACAGATTGAATACAGGCTATGGAAGCTGAAGTTATGAAGAAGTATTGTTAGATCTTCAAGACAGCAGAAAAAGTGGTTCTCTGTAACTAATTTTAGTCTTGAGAATTATGAAGAGTAATTGTGGACAATAAAATAAAACTGTGGATTTTTTTTCCAAAAACAACAATAAAAGCACAGTTGCGTGACTGTCATAAAAACATTGAAAAAGTAGCTGATGAACATCTTAAATCTAACTGTCACACTAGCATGAAACTACCACGAACAGTAAAAAATGAAAATTCACATGCAATTACTAAGAATGTTCACTCTTTTTTTTTTCATCAAATGTAGTGCTATGTTCTATTTGACATATTTGCAAGGGCCTTTTATTGTTCATGGATTAATCCATTTAGTGGTTGTATTTTCCTTAAGCAACTGATACAGCATCCCTGCTTGACTTATGCATCTATTTGGAAACGGAGAAGGACTGGCCTGCCTAGATTCTGATTGTGGTTCCTTGAATCAGTATTATATAGGGTTAGGGTTAGAAAAGTGAATTCATAATGCCCTGCTACAGTTTAGAAAATATTAAGAAGCAAGTATCCATTTAAAATTGTGCTGTTCCAAACCATATCACCCTGCCCCTTATTCCTGCTGTTTGCCCCATTTACCACTGGTTGGGGGCAGTACAGGAAACACATAAACAAAAAATAAAACATGGAAGGCAGGGTACATAGTGAAATATATGGGCACAATTCACAATGTGTTTGCGCTTTGCAACCAGCCTCTTCAGTGCTAGTTGAATTGTTGTTGCATGTCTGTGCACTTACACTTGTATATATGAAAATACAGTATATACAGTACACATAACTTTACTAAGCTAACTATAGACCTTAAAGTCACTGTAGTCTTGGAAGGGAAGGCATTTGTGTCACTGTTTTGCACTTTGTGCCTTGACTCTCTTCATAATTAAGCCGGCAGTGTTTTAAGGCATTCATATATTGTCACCATATTGTTCCTCCAGAGACACCCCTTTTTCCATTTCTACATTGCACACCTATGAACAGATTTTAACGGGAGAGAAATAGGCATAAGAAATAATGTATTGCTTCACCAATGCATATTGATTAATGAGTAGAATTCTGCATACACATTGGGCACAACGTGAAGCCAGTGCTTGCTTGAAAATGTTTATTTATCACAACACAGATGGTGCAATAAATTTCATGGAATCTTTTTCAAATCTGTATACTTATATAAATTCCATTCATGAGCCACCACTGAACAATAAAGGCTGTGTGAAACATTCTACATCTGCAATTTATATTGCTTTCAAATTATATCCAGAATTTGTGGTAAACTTAAACTCTGTTGTCCACATGCTGTACAATATATAACATGTTTTAATATTTTCTGCCATTTATCTATTCTGCGTGGCGGCCAGTCAGAGAGATCTATTGAAATATATTTGGTAATACATTGACTGAGTAGGTAAAATCTTCCTTTATTTTCTTATAAACATGGTGTAAATTATGTGAACAAAATATTCTATAGTCAGATAACTGATTCCTATGAGTGGGGGAAGTTGTATTGCTTGACTTGGCCAGAGACTTAATAATAATGGTAAATTAATAGAAACCTAGATAACCTGAATGTGAATTCACACAGAAGACTCAAAGTCTGTACTCGAAAGTTCCTGTGAACTAAAAAATGTGATTATTAAAATAAATTTAAAACATAAATAATAAGGTAAGAATATTTTTTATGGCTTCACCTTTTCCTTCAATAGAATCAGATTTGTGGCAAGGCCACAAAGGCCCAGGACTAAGATGACACATAGGTGTGGCATGCCACCTAGCCACATCTATACAGTATTTCCTACTGGGCACCTGGATTGGAGTTATAGGGACAGGTGACATATTAACTTGCGCAGGTGTGCATGCGTTGGGGGGAGGGGGGCGCAGGAGTCGGTCGGCCTCGTGGGTGCCTTCTTTTGAAAATCCAATGCTGACTAGACTACTTATTTGTCACAGGCTTGGTTAGTGACAACCCCAGCAGCTCCAAGTAGAGAATAAATAAGAGTTAAATAAGACTCTTTTACTTGAATGGGTCATCACTCAAATAGTGAAGTAGGAGTATTGTAGCTGAATTACTCATGCAGTACTAGTAGAAAATATAACTGATGTTTGCCAGAGGTTATTAACCATGAACAATAGGGGGCCCATTTACTTAGCTCGAGTGAAGGAATAGAGGAAAAAAACTTTGAATTTCAAATGTTTTTTTCGGCTACTTCGACCATCGAATGGGCTACTTCGACCTTCAACTTCGACCTTTGACTTCAGATCGAACGATTCAAACTAAAAATCGTTCGACTATTTGACCATTCGATAGTCGAAGTACTGTCTCTTTAAGAAAAAACTTTGACCCCCTAGTTTGCCACCTAAAAGCTACCGAAGTCAATGTTAGCCTATGGGGAAGGTCCCCAAAGGCTTTGCCAGCTTTTTTGGGTCGAAGAAAAATCGTTTGATCGATGGATTAAAATCCTTCGAATCGAACAATTCGAAGGATTTAATCGTTGAATCGATTTTTCCTTTGATCGTTCGATCGAACGAATAGCGCTAAATCTTTCGACTTTGATATTCGAGCAGCATAATAACAAAAGTTATATTTATGTATCACTTTACTTAAAATAATCAGTTAACTTTTGAATTATTAGTTATATTTGTGCAGAGAGGATCTTTGATAAAATAATTTTATCGCTTACATTCTACATTCCGCTACATTCCTATTTTGCAGTTGGGGAATGTCTAGTAGGATTTATTTTGTAAAGGGAGGTTGCGTCTGGAAAAGGATTTAACTGGTGTTTAGACTTTTCTGCATATTTAAATGTATACTATTGTTCGCTGTATAAATCATATTGAAATTTCTTTATAAAGACACTTCTGCAAATTGCATGACGGTGTCAGTGAGGTGATGATTTTTTGAGAGGTACTTGAATACTTTCCTGGGAAGTTTAGTTACACAAAGCATTTCTTATCGAGCCCTATTCATTGAAGCTAAAATTAGAACGCTTGTATGTAAAAAGAGGAAAAAAAGAGGGACGCTTTATTTTTTAGGGTACGAAATAGAAAATTATGGATGTGAGAAAATGAAATAAAAGGATAGTCTTCCGTTTTCATGCATGTTATCGCACAAGAGTAAATTTCAGAGGCACAGTAGCAGACAATGGTTGGATTTGAGGTTTTATTATTTTTCTATTTGTATCTTTTTAAGCTATATAAAAATTATTTTTATACTGCTTATGGTAATATGGTCTCAACCAAATATGGTATTTTTAATTTATGAAAAAAAAAAAAAAAAGTATTCAACGGGGAAACTGTCTGGAATTCATTTACTTCATCCACAGGGCTCTAATACCAGCAATACCAGTACCAGCAGCAGGCTAATGATTATATAATTGGCCTGTACCCCTTACATTAAGGGGGTTATTAACTAAACTCCGAATGCAAAAATCACGAAAAATCAGCCTTACTGCTAACAATTTAACCATGATGTTAGTCAGTAGCGCATTGCTGACTCAACCATTTAAAGCAGGGGAAATGTGTCAATGACTCACAGCATGAATGTGTTGGCTGCAGCTGGAAGTAAATGTTAGGTTGAGGAACTCACAAATTGTTAAATATATAAACTACTGTAAAATAATTTATTATAATAACAGATTTATTAAACATCAACTACAGTTTAGTGGATTTCTATAACAGCAATGTTTCCTCTTTAACTGTTTTATGATTCTTTTCTATCCATCTTAGTATCACTGTTATGTCACCCTCTTCAAAGAGATACTGTAAGCTTTGAAAAACATTTTAAAAAATCAATATGAAGCAGATTCAGTGATTGGCATCAGGCTGTATATGGAGCCCCTGTGTGCTTCCAAAATAATTGAAATGGGAGCAAAAAGTGTCCCGTGCTGCTGTGAAAAATGCTAGATCTAAAATGAAGAAGCTGCTCTATGACCACAAAGGGGGTTTCAGTTAAAATCATTGACTTGCCCACAGAAGTAAACAAAACTAGCTTAACTGTCAACTGTGTTTTGTTTTTCTTTTATTCCAAACACTCACCTACTTAAAAAGTATTGCAAGTCAGCAGTTCCTCATTTCCATCGGGGTTTTAGTTGTTGTCATTGACTTAAACAGTAGAGCATTAGGAGAGTTAGGAGTTACTGGTTCTATATGACTTTTGTAATATTATCATTAACAACTTCCAGTGCATTGAAGAAATTTGAGACTTAAGTGAAGAACTTACCTTTGATGAAATTTTAATGGTTTAATTCCAAATTGTTACTCTGAGTATTCCGAGAATCTGTGACTGTATTTGGTTGCAGTTTTAAAACACATTTTTTATTCTTAAATTTGTACTAATCCTACTCTGTATTTATGTCTTCTGCTGCAGTGCAAACAATAATGCCTTTCCTCTGAGATGGTGGGCTAAGGAAAATGCAGTGACATGCAGAGCTTGTTGACACAAAGCGGAGTTCACAAGGCTTTTACATATTGCCTCCTGCCATACTTACATTATCAAGACATTTTGTCTTTCTGACAAACACAGAAGCCTGATACACAACATGCATTTCAAGTAAAATGTTCACTTCGTTCCCCTCATAATATGTGCAGCATCTGTTGCTCTGTATTTTTTTTCCCTTACCCCTCCCTTTGATAGATTTAGCTGCCACTTCATTTTCCCACCTTGTCAGCCTAGCTCTCGTAGTGATCAGTTTAATAGGGAAAAAACAAATTGAGAAATCATTATTTTTACACTTACCCATTAAAAAAACAAAGAAAAAGACAAACTGATACACTGTATTGCACTTCTTTTGCAAACCCAACTATTTTATCAGTAGTAGGACCCAAATATATGTTGTCAAGTTTTACAATTCTCTGAATTGCTGCTGACAATTAATGAAGGAACGTCTGTATTGCTATTTAGATTTGAAAAAAAGAGTTTTGGCATGGGGATAAGAGCAGAAGAAAATACTGTTTTTCTCCTATGTTGGGGCTTTTAGCAAGTTCTCAGGATACGTTGAGTGTAGGCCCACAAACCCTCTTATCCATCTTTCTGTACTCCATGACCAGTACAGTAATAATTTTTATTCCACCAGAGCAGCATGGTGGCTAAATAGTAGTTCCAGTTTGGGCAATAAGTTTGTATGTTCTGCCCATGTCTGTGTGGGTTTTGTCTGGGTACTAAAACATACAGGAATGTTAATTGTCTCCAGATAAAACAGACCCTAGAGTGTGTGAATGAGACCTTAGATTGTAAGTTCCACTGGAGCAGAGACTTATGTAAATGATGTGCGATATTTGTAAAGACGGGTGTAAATACACTGGAGCCATATAAATAACTGATAATCTGTGTGTAAACATGTGTTGGGGGTTCAGAGACTCCTTAGCTCTATGTCCTGAGGCCCTTCAGCTGATAGATCATCCAACTTCTACTGGACACTGGTGACATCTGGGTTGGTCACTGATGGGTAGTGATGCACTAAATCCACTATTTTGGGATTTGACTGAATCCTTCACAAAATAATTGTCCAAATACCTAACAGAGTCTGAATGCTAATTTGCATATGCAAATTAGAGATAGGAAGCATTAAAAAATGTTACCTTATTTGTGTGATGAAATGTCATGTAACTTTAAGGATTCGTATTCGGTTCAGCTAGACACTTGGGGGCCCATTTACTTAGCTCGAGTGAAGGAATAGAAGAAAAAATACTTTGAATTTGAATGGTCGAATATGGCTACTTCGACCATCGAATAGGCTACTTCGACCATCAAATAGGCTACTTCGACCTTCGACTACGACTTCGACTTTGAATTGAACGATTCAAACTAAAAATCGTTCGACTATTCGACCATTCGATAGTCGAAGTACTGTCTCTTTAAAAAATACTTCGACCCCCTAGTTCGCCACCTAAAACCTACCGAGGCCAATGTTAGCCTATGGAGAAGGTCCCCATAGGCTTCCTAACAATTTTCTGATTGAAGGAAAATCCTTCGATCGATGGATTAAAATCCTTCGAATCGTTTGATTTGAAGGATTTAATCGTTCGATCGAACGATTATTTCTTCGATCGTTCTATCGTAGGAATATCGATAAATCCTTCGACTTCGATATTCGAAGTCGAAGGATTTACATTCGGCAGTCGAATATCGAGGGTTAATTAACCCTCGATATTCAACCCTATGTAAATCTGCCCCTTGGATTTGGCTGAATTCTGCAGAAAAAAAAGCAGAATTAGACAGATAGACAGATGTGTCAGAGACAAATGATCCACAGGGTACTTACATCAGTACAGAGGAAATTGTAGAATATATAGGAACTCAGCTCACACAGAGCTTCAGCAGTAGATATAAGTGCATTCCCTGAGGATGTAGTCCTCAGGGAATGAAGTCAGTACAGCATACCTCCAGGCAGAAATACCATGGTCTGGATCCCACCCAGTGGAGAGGTCAGGGAGGAGAACATAAAGTCTGACACCCTATCCACTGTGGTCCCTTCACTGTAGGCAATCTTCTGGCCTGGGAAGCTACTCCCTGCTACACCTCCGTGATGGAGCACAAAGCTGCTCTTTCTCTCTTTCTTCTCTGCCTTACTCTCCTAGAAAGTCTATAACATTATATCCCTGCCACTCACTATGCTCATTCACAGGGTCCCTGCTTCCCGTGAGGTACTGGTTCCTCTAGAGCACATGGCTTTTCTGTGCCTTGCTGTACCCAGGCTCCCCTGTGCACACCCAGCTGGATCAGCGTCCAGCAGCCAAAGAGGAAGATCCACCCCTTCACTCTCACTATCTCAAAGTGTGACAGGATGTGGTCACAGTGCCTCCTGGCCAATAACTTGAATATGTAAATTATAACTAGCTACATGGGCATCTGCTCAGCAACCAGGGAGATCAGGAAGTGTAGGAATTTAAAACCATAGGGACACATTAACCCTCTGGGACCCTACAATAGATAGATTTGTGCCTTTATGTTAGCCACCCACCCACTTAGACTGTAAGCTCTAGGGGCCAGGTACCTCCTTCCTACTATGTCTCTTGCCACATACAATAGCACTTTAGCTCTGTGTCCTTAAATGAGCTCTGTGTACTGTATATATTTATTGTATTTATTGTATTTATTGTCTGACTTGGACTCCCAGTGTGTATTTTTACATATGGTACTTTTATTTATATTGTACTTTTATGCATTGTACGTCGCCGTGGCTCCATCACAGCACTTTACAAACAAAATTATACATATATACGTTGATAAAGGACTAATGAGATAGATACATTGATAGATACTGTAGATGAGAGAAAGATATATATAAAGATAGATAAACTGACAGACACATAGTCTATAATCTCTATAATCAATAATCTTTGCAAAATCAAAACAAATACAGTGTTATTGAATTTATGTTCTTGCCTTGCACAATGACCTGACATTTTGTAAATTAGATTTTTGTGTTTTCATAAAAGTGGTCTAATGTGCTCATTGTGCAAATTATAGATAAATTATGTTATTTTCTACTCTCATCATATTTTTGTTTCATTGTCAGCAGTGATCACACTGGAAATGTCAGCAGATCTCCTAAAGGCAGAAACTGAGACTCATTTCAATTTCAAACTACATTAATTCTAAATGAAATCCAACCCATACTCACATTTATTAAGGCATGCTAGCCCTTGTGAAAAATTGCAGATTTTTTTATTAGGGGCATTTTCTCCACCTTAGTTCTTTTTCCACAAGCATGAAAATAGTTTTCTCTCATATTTGGAATTTATCTGTTCATGTGAGTAACTCTCTAAAACAATGTTGCTCACATCTAAACTCCAAATTGTGTAAAGCACATATGGCTATGAAAACCTTATTGCTTTCTATTTCTAGATGCCGTCTAAACACATGCAAGAATTACTGGGGACCCCAAAAGTACAACAATCAATAGTAGGAATTTACAGTCCCCTGAATGCTGCAGGCTGCCCAATCATAGTCTAAAAGATATGCTAAAGTAAAGTTCATCTCAGGCCCAAATCAAACATAAAGGAGGTTATTTATCAAGTGATATTTATCAAGGGTCGAATTTCGAATTGAAAAAACTTCTAAATTCGAATTCAAAAAGAACAAGTCGAAGTCTTGGTTGAATAGGTCAGTTTTCAATCGAATAGGTCCAATTTAGGCTGAATTCGAATTGTACGAATCGAAGGAATAGCGCATGCGATCAAATTTGATTCAAAGTTTTTCCCAAAAAAAACCAATTGACTCCAAATAGGTTCTAGGTGGTCCACCATAGGCTAAAACAGCAATTTGGCAGGTTTTAGATGCAATTGGTCAAAGTCTAATTTTTAAAGAGACAGTACATGATAAATTTCGATATTCTAATTTTTGATTTTTTTTCAAATTCAAATCGCATTTGGACTATTCCTTAGTTGAAGTACACAAAAAATAGCTCGAAATTGGATTTTTTTTCATTCGAAAATTCACCTCGACCTTCGATAAATGTGCCCCATAGAGTTCTTATACCTCAAATGAATTAACTCAAAACTCGAACAAAAAAACCTCAAATGGTAAAAACCTGATTCTGTGAGTTTGAGTCCCGAATAGGGATGTCGCGGACTGTTCGCCGGCGAACTTGTTCGCGTGAACATCGGCTGTTCGCGCTCGCCGAATGTTCGCGAACGTCGCGCGACGTTCGCCATTTTGGGTTCGCCTTACCTGGCGCTTTTTTTTGACCTCTCACCCCAGACCAGCAGATACATGGCAGCCAATCAGGAAGCTCTCCCTCCTGGACCACCCCCACACCCCCTGGACCACTCCCCTTCCATATATAAACTGAAGCCCTGCAGCGTTTTTTCATTCTGCCTGTGTGTGCTTGCAAGAGCTAGTGTAGGGAGAGAGCTGTTACTGATTTCCCTGATTTCTTTGAGGGACAGTTGATAGTAAGTTTGCTGGCTAGTAATCTACTTGATACTGCTCTGTATTGGAGGGACAGAAGTCTGCAGGGATTTGAGGGACATTTTAGGGTAGCTTTGCTGGCTAGTAATCTACCTTCTACTGCAGTGCTCTGTATGTAGCTGCCTGCTGTGGGCACTGATCTCTTCTGATCTCATCTGCTGACTGCTGTAATAACCCAATAGTCCTTGTAAGGACTGCTTTTATTTTCTTTTTTGTTGTTTTACTTTGCTACTTTAACAGCCAAGTGCTATTAGTCTAGCAGTGTTGGGGAGTGGGACTGGTGTGCTACTGTGCTGCTCCTAGTAGTTCAGCAGCACCAACCCGAGAAATTTTTTTTAATATACATATAATTTTTTTTTTATTTTACTTATCTTACTGTTCTTTAAGGTGTCCAGTGCTGTTTGCTGTTCTTCATAGTAGTGCACCAATAGTAGTGCACTTGCAGGCATTATTTGCCCAGTGGCCATCTAGCTGTGTGAGCTTGTTCACATTCTGTCTAAATATCAATAATAATACCGTCTCCAGAAACACCACCTGAGTGACGTTTTTCAAGCAGCAATAATATATTCCGTATCCACCACTGCTGTAGTGTATACGTTGACCTTGCAGGCATTATTTGCCCAGTGTGTTCTTCATTTTCAAACCACTGCCACTTAGCTGTGTGAGCTTTTTCACATTCTGTCTAAATATCAATAATAATACCGTCTCCAGAAACACCACCTGAGTGACGTTTTTCAAGCAGCAATAATATATTCCGTATCCACCACTGCTGTAGTGTATACGTTGACCTTGCAGGCATTATTTGCCCAGTGTGTTCTTCATTTTCAAACCACTGCCACTTAGCTGTGTGAGCTTGTTCACATTCTGTCTAAATATCAATAATAATACCGTCTCCAGAAACACCACCTGAGTTGTTGTTGTTTTTGTTTTAAAAATAATGCCAGGCAAAGGCAGGCCGCCACGCAGAGGCACTAGGGGCCGTGCTGCTATGCTATCCTGTGGCCCTAGGAAATTGCCCAGTTTTAAAAAGGCAATGACCCTGAACTCCCAAAATGCTGAAGAGGTAGTTGACTGGCTTACACAGCACACCCCATCCTCTACCGTTTCTAACTTTACCACAACATCCTCATCCTCCACTGCTATGGCCACCCCACGTAACACTTCCTCCACCACCGGCGCCCCTTCTTCACTGGAGTCAGAGGAGTTATTTTCACATGAGTTTCTTGAACTGAGTGATGCGCAACCATTATTGGCAGAAGAAGATGAAGGAGATGAGGACGTTACACCAGATTTAATTCTGGCAGAGAACACAACAGAGATGGACATAATGAGTGATGATGAGGAGGTCCCCGCTGCTGCTTCCTTCTGTGAGCTGTTAGAAGAAATTGATGCATCTGAGGAGAATGATGATGAGGAGATTGATGTTTTGTGGGTGCCCAGTAGAAGAGAGCAAGAGGAGGATAGTTCAGATGGAGAGACGGAGAGTCAGAGAGGCAGGAGGAGAATAAGACTTAGAAGAAGCAGGGAGGACAGCTCGCAGGGAACAGTAGGGCAACAACATGTATCGGCACCTGTGGTCAGCCGGCCAACGCACCCGCCATTGCCGCCAACGCCGCCAACTTCTACTGTTACCGCCAGATTGCCAGCTTCAAAAAGGTCAGCAGTGTGGGATTTTTTTAATGTGTGTGCCTCTGACAAAAGCGTTGTAATTTGCAATGAGTGCAGTCAGAAACTGAGTCTTGGGAAGCCCAACAGCCACATAGGTACAACTTCTATGCGAAGGCACATGAACGGCAAGCACAAAGCACTTTGGGAGCAACACCTCAAAGGCAACAGGCAAACTAAAAGCCACCCTCCTTCTGGTCCAGCATCTTACTGCTCTACCTCTGCTGTCCTTGACCCGTCTGAACCACCCTCCACTCCGCCTTCCACCTTGACCACCAGTTCCCATTCCCAGTCATCTGCCCCCAGCCAAGTTTCTGTGAGGGCCATGTTTGAGCGTAAGAAGCCAATGTCTGGTTGTCACCCCCTTGCCCAGCGTCTGACAGCTGGCTTGTCTGCACTCTTAGCCCGCCAGCTTTTACCATACCAGCTGGTGGACTCTGAGGCCTTCCGCAAATTTGTAGCAATTGGGACACCGCAGTGGAAGGTACCCAGCCGCAATTTTTTTTCAAAAAAGGGAATACCACACCTGTACCACCATGTGCAGAGCCAAGTCACCGCATCTCTGTCACTTAGTGTTGGGCCAAAGGTCCATATGACTACTGACGCATGGTCCTCCAAGCATGGTCAGGGCAGGTATGTCACCTACACTGCCCACTGGGTGAACTTGGTCATGGCTGGGCAGCAGGAAATGTGTGGCTCAACAACGACAGTGGAGTTGGTGTCACCGCCACGGATTGCACGCGGTTCTGCCACCACCTCTACTCCTCCTTCGCTCTCTACCTCGTCTTCTTCCTCTTCTTCGTCCTCTGCTGCTGGGTCCTCCTCCTCCACACCTGTGCACCCCCAGCTCCCCCTAGGCTATTCGACGTGCCAGGTACGCCGTTGTCATGCTGTCTTGGGGATGACGTGCCTGGAAAGCAAAAACCATACCGGATCTGTACTCCTGTCATCTCTGCAGTCACAGGCCGATCGGTGGCTGACCCCACACCAACTGAAGATCGGAAAAGTGGTGTGTGACAATGGAAGCAATCTGTTGGCAGCACTGAGACTGGGCAATTTAACACATGTGCCCTGCATGGCACATGTTCTGAATTTAATAGTACAACGTTTTGTCTCAAAGTACCCAGGATTCCAGGACGTTCTCAGGCAGTCCAGGAAGGTGTCGGCCCATTTCAGACGTTCCTATACAGCCATGGCACGCCTTGCTGACATTCAGCAGCGGTACAACATGCCAGTCAGGCGTTTGATTTGCGACAGCCAGACTCGCTGGAATTCAACGCTCCTCATGTTGGAACGTCTGCTGCAACAACAAAGAGCCGTCAATGAATACCTGTTTGAACTGGGTGGTAGGACTGGATCTGCAGAGCTGGGGATTTTTTTCCCCCGTTACTGGGTGCTTATGCGCGATGCCTGCAGGCTCATGCGCCCTTTTGAAGAGGTTACAAATATGGTCAGTCGCACCGAAGGCACCATCAGCGACCTAATACCCTTTGCTTTCTTCCTGGAGCGTGCCGTGCGACGAGTGACAGATGAGGCTGTAGACCAGCATGACGAGGAGCAGGAAGCGCACGATTTCTGGTCGGAATCACCAGAACGAACCCAGGCACCTGCTGCAACGCAGGGAGAGGTGTCAGCAGTAGAGTCAGAGGAGGAAGGTGGCTTTGTGGAGGAGGAGGACCAACAGGAGCAGGCTTCCCAGGGGGCTAGTGGTGACCTTTTGGGGACCCCTGGTCTTGTACGTGGCTGGGGGGAGGAGACCGTGGATGATGCAGTCCTTGATAACGAGGAAGCAGAGATGGATACCTCTGCATCCAACCTTGTGAGAATGGGGTCTTTCATGCTGTCATGCCTGTTGAAGGACCCCCGTATCAAGAGGCTTAAGGAGAAGGACCTGTACTGGGTCGCGACTCTACTAGACCCTCGGTACAAGCATAAAGTGGCAGAAATGTTACCAACATACCACAAGTCTGAAAGGATGCTGCATTTACAAACCAGCCTGCAAAACATGTTGTACAATGCTTTTAAGGGTGATGTCACTTCAGGAACTCATCAACATTCCAGGGGCAGAGGTGCCAGTAATCCTGCCACGAGCGCACCTGCAAGGACAAAGCACTTTGGCCACTCTGTAACGTCAGACATGCAAATGTTTTTTTGTCCAAGGCAGCGGCAGAACCCTTCTGGATCCACCCTCAAAGAACGCCTCGACCGGCAGGTAGCGGACTACCTGGCATTAACTGCAGATATCGACACTCTGAGGAGCGATGAACCCCTGGACTACTGGGTGCGCAGGCTTGATCTGTGGCCAGAGCTGTCACAAATTGCCATTAACCTCTTGTCTTGCCCCGCCTCAAGTGTCCTCTCAGAAAGGACCTTCAGTGCAGCAGGAGGGATTGTAACTGAGAAGAGAACTGGCCTAGGTCACAAAAGTGTGGATTACCTGACCTTTATTAAAATGAATGAGGGGTGGATCTCGGAGGGTTACTGCACGCCGGAAGACTTGTTCTGAGTTTCTGATTCTGACTCCCCATGCAGCTGTCCTTCTCTGCACGCCTCATGACTCCACATACAGCTGTCCTTTAGCGTCCTCCTCCCTCCACCACCGTTACAAACTAGGGTGCAAACCCTACTGGTTTAATTTGAATCCAGGTAAATCCTGAGTTTTTCTGGCCTCTGTGCTTCAGTGGCTGCGACCAAAAAAACAGAATATTTTCAGCATTTATATGGCATATTTTTTCTGGCCTCTGTGCTTCAGTGGCTGTGACAAAAAAATGAATATTTTCAGCATTTATATGGCATATTGTTTCGGCCTCTGTGCTTCAGTGGCTGCGACAAAAATAAATGAATATTTTCAGCATTTATATGGCATATTTTTTCTGGCCTCTGTGCTTCAGTGGCTGCGACCAAAAAAAACAGAATATTTTCAGCATTTATATGGCATATTTTTTCTGGCCTCTGTGCTTCAGTGGCTGTGACAAAAAAATGAATATTTTCAGCATTCATATGGCATATTGTTTCGGCCTCTGTGCTTCAGTGGCTGCGACAAAAATAAATGAATATTTTCAGCATTTATATGGCATATTTTTTCTGGCCTCTGTGCTTCAGTGGCTGCGACCAAAAAAAACAGAATATTTTCAGCATTTATATGGCATATTTTTTCTGGCCTCTGTGCTTCAGTGGCTGCGACCAAAAAAAACAGAATATTTTCAGCATTTATATGGCATATTTTTCTGGCCTCTGTGCTTCAGTGGCTGCGACCAAAAAAATGAATATTTTCAGCATTTATATGGCATATTTTTTCTGGCCTCTGTGCTTCAGTGTCTGCGACAAAAAAAATTTATATTGTTAGCATTTATATGGCATATTTTTCCTGGCCTCTGTGCTGCAGTGGCTGCGACAAAAAAAAATTAATATTGTTTGCATTTATATGGCATATTTTTTCTGGCCTCTGTGCTGCAGTGGCTGCGACAAAAAAAAATTAATATTGTTTGCATTTATATGGCATATTTTTTCTGGCCTCTGTGCTGCAGTGGCTGCGACAAAAAAAAATTAATATTGTTTGCATTTACATGGCATATTTTTTCTGGCCTCTGTGCTGCAGTGGCTGCCACAAAAAAAATTAATATTTTCAGCATTTATATGGCATATTGTTTCTGGACTTCTGGTTCAGTGGCTGCGACAAAAAAAACATAATTTTTCAGGAAAGTACACATGCCTAATTTTTCAGGGTTCTGCAACAGTGGCAAAATCGCATCTTTTATGGTCACCGCAGGTGATCAATAAAGTAGACCAAAACTGGGCCCACACTGCAGAATCAGTGTTTTTTGGTTCACTTCACTGTACATTGAATTACCTCTGCCAATTACCAACAGGACGAACATCCTGGAGGTGAGAAGCAACTAGTAATTAAAAACTATTATTTGCTCACTTGACGGTATCATTCATTAAAGCTCTTTGCGTCTTTTTGCGTTGCAGTAAGCACCGCGTTTCGTCTTTGCGTGTGAACAGGCTGTAACCTTTACACGACTTGATTGGCATGTAGACGCCGGACGTTTTAAAGCATTTTATTACACAGGTTTAGAAATGTAGTGTGATTTCTGCCCTTTACAGCACAAAACGCAGCGCTGTGTCAACAATGGATTTTTTAGAAACATTTTTGCCCTTGATCCCCCTCTGGCATGGCACTGTCCAGGTCGTTGCACCCTTTAAACAACTTTAAAATCATTTTTCTGGCCAGAAATGTCTTTTCTAGCTTTTAAAATTCGCCTTCCCATTGAAGTCTATGGGGTTCGCGACGTTCGCGAACCGTTCGCATTTTTGACGCAAGTTCGCGAATATGTTCGCGAACTTTTTTTCCGACGTTCGCTACATCCCTAGTCCCGAAAACCGATTCATCTATTCAATTGAGTGTTCCTCTGGAAAATACTTGAATAACTTGAATAACTTGAATTATTCAAGTTTTCATGCGAAAACCTCCGAACTCGAACATCATGCAGGTTTTAACATCTTCAAATCGTTCAAGGGACCTCGACAGGTGTTAGATGGTGAATTTTCAGATTTAAGCTATTTCCAGAGTTGGGGTATAATAAATCTTGAAAAATTTGAGTTTCTTTTTAACCCGAATATGTGAGTTTTGACCAAAAACTACTACTCAAAAGCTAAAATTTTAGTGGAAAAAACAACTCGAACCTTAATAAATCTCCCCCAAAGTGTTTGTTTTTTGTAAGGGACAGAACTGCAGTGCCAAAAAAGCAGATATTTAGAATCTGTTGGCAAGCAGAATTTACCTTCTGGAGTTTCTATTCCCTGGGTAAAGTACCAAATCAGCTGCACCAGAGAAAAAAAACACAAGTTACAACCGTAATCTGGTGAAGGTCAGACTTGCTTGCACAAATGTCTCTACCTAAAGACAATACTGACTCTTTATAAGTATATTTTTATCTTTTACCCTCGGATTTCTATACTCAAGATATTACAGTGCAGTATTTTATTCTGCTCTTTGTTTCGTAAGACACATGCTCTGATCCTTAAGGCAAATGCACCCAGAGTCATCTGAAATCTTTCTAATTTGTCTTATATGAGGATCAAATGAAAGTGCCAGCATAGACATTCGCCTGAAAAGTATCTGTGTGTAATTTTATCATCACAGAGGACAATAAAAGTCAATTTGGCGTATTTTGATGTTGAATCGTTAATTAAGACAAACTGAGAGAACTTGACTTGCAAGACAAAGAGTAGGAAAAAGTTTTATCTATCTGAAAGGTTCCTTTATTTGTACTACATTGCTCTCTTACAGCGTCTTTGCTTTTAGTGAGTAGCTTGATTCCTTGGTTTAAAGCAAGGTGGGACAGTTACACATATAGGAGAAGTACAAACAGTCATATACAGTAAGTACCATAAATAGGGATGTAGCGAACTGCCGATTTGGTGTTCGCGAACAGTTTGCGAACTTCGAACACCGCTAAAATCGTTCGATTCGAACGATCGAAGGATTTTAATCGTTCGATCGAAGGATTTTCATTCGAATCGAACGATCGAAGCCATTCGATCGAATGCTTTTCATTGAATCGAATGCTTACAATCGTTCGAACGAATGGAAATCGTTCGATTTTTAGCGGTCGAAGGAATTCGAATGGTCGAACGATCGAACGCGAACTCAAAATGCGAACGTTCCCAAACGTTCGCGAACATTCGGCGGACGCGAACGGTCGAAGTTCGCGCGAACTAGTTCGCGGGCGAACAGTTCGCTACATCCCTAACCATAAATTACACTGCCCCATGAAGATAACAAAAGTCATAATTAATGATGAATAGTCAAATATTTTGCATGGATTTGTGGCTAAATTTCCCTGTTTTACATATTTTTCGGCGAAGTGAAATGCAACTTTGCTAACAGTAAGCTTTTAACACAATGCTACCTCACATTGTTTTCAGGTATAAGTAAACACAAGGCAAAAATTTTGAAAATGTTGGTTGTTGTTGGTGTTGCTCCCAGATAAAGTAAGGTTGAGTTACTGAAATAACAAAATGTTGGAGCAAGGCACTCAAGTAGGTCACGCATAGATCAGACTAATAATAGGGTTGTTATAGGGTTGTATAAACAACTCATGCCCAGCGCGTTTCGTGTCATTAGGATACTTGAGTGCCTTGCTCCAACATTTTGTTTTTCTACATACAGATTGTCCGCTCCCTTGAGCTGAGAGTCTGGGGCAGGAGCACCTTTGGTGAGTTATTCTACTGGCAACGTTTTTATGCTTATACATGTTTGTTTGGTGTGAGTTAATGAAATAGCCATATGTGAAAGTGCTTCACATACTGTATGAGACCCCAGTCATATGGTGTATAGTGTTACATCATACATAGAGTTATGTGAGCCCCTCAATAGATTAGATCAAACAGTATTTGTAAACGTTAACATCATAGATGGCCTAATGTGTTCTATGCCTGATTGGGCACTTACTCATAAACTATCATCCTCACCCCTGTACATTTCCTTTTAAAGGGGCTGTGACCAATAGAAACTTACCTCACATTCACCAATCAGGATTAAACGAGCATTGAAAACCAAAGTGGGTCACCTACTGTTGTGTACGCAGTGCAACACCATGTAAGTGCAGTGTCTAGTGCACAGGTCAATTTACACAGCAAATTAAAGAAGAAGAGGAAATAAAATAGAGAAGCGATTATAAAAATATAGACACACCAAATGCAAATAAAGTGTTGGAGAGTAATTTAGCACTAAGGCACTATTTAAAAACAAAACTTAGGGGCACATTTACTTAGCTCGAGTGAAGGATTGAAGAAAAATCGTTCGATTCAAAGGATTTAATCGTTCGATTGTTCGAAGTCGAATGATTTTACTTCGATGGTCGAATATCAAGGGTTAATTAACCCTCGATATTCAACCCATAGTAAATGTGCCCCTTAATGTATTCATATAATGTAGAACAATTGGACTTCTAAGATACTATATGGTAAGACTAATATAATAACAAAGACCCAAAGAAGGAAATATACAGGGGTGTGCCCATTAGCCTATGAGTTAGTGTCCCATTAGGCATAACACGTTTTGGGTGATATATTATTTTGTAATAAAATAGATTTAACTTTCACAGCTACTGTTTGATATACAATACTCTATTGAGGAGCTCACATAATTATTAATATAAGTAAGAACTTGTTTGGTTTTTATATGGTTCCTTTAATAGGCATATGTTTGCCCTAATTCAAAATAATACTTTCTTGCACACATTGTAGCATTTACCCTGGAGCACTGGAGCATACTATGCCTAAGCATAACTTCCACAAAAAGGAAGGAGGTACTCAGATTTCTCTTGGTAGGCCAGCAGAGTCCTATAACGGTACCTGGCGGTCTAGTGGGGAGGTGGGCTCTCCTGCGGCCATTGGCTCATCTTCTGCACACCAATGCATATGTAGGTGTATTTCCTGATGACCTTGCTGTATCCTCGACTACGCTCCCTGTTCTCTGTACTACCTATCACGCGTTACGGTTCCCTTGTCTGCCAAGAACTCACGTCTTGGTTCTCTCACATTAAAACCCCGCGGCATCTGAGTAGTGGAGGGGTCCTCCCGAATCGAAAAGCAACTGTTATAGGCAGAATCGTTAGCCTTGACCAGAGCCTTGGCGCTAGTTCTGGGTTCAGGGGATATCATACATGACAAGTCCTACATATATATATTAACTGTGTATAAACCATGTAAAAACATGAAGATATAACAGGGAGGTTGCCCTGACAGCTTGTGCCCTTTTCCAAGCACTCAGCTAATAAAACATATTGGGCTTTGTTCAGCCTACCAAGAGAAATCGATGTGCCTCCAACCTTTTGTGTATCATACTACATACCCACTCTAAGTTTCACCTTGGCTTTAGTTGCCTTTAAATATCAAGTAGCAAAATGACACATTATGCATCTTTAGCTACTGAATTACATACTCAACTATATTGTGTAATTGTTTATAATACAGCTACAGTTATAATCACCGAGCTCTGTAACATACTGTAAGTATAACTCGAGCCAATATAGGCAGCGTTTCTCATGTTTTGATAAGGTAACAACATCCTCCTAAGGGCTAATTAAACTTGACAAATTACATTGAATGAACATTTTTAAAATCTAGAATGGGAGATTATGTTAAATACATTATTTATGACTAAATCCCCAGAAAAGGTTGCGGAAATGCTAATGAGACAGACATCAGACTAATAAGGTGAAAATTCCCGGCACATCATTCTTGACAAAAAAAATGCTCCTTAGAAGCTTTACACCAGCAAACAGCAAACTGCTCATATATATACACTTGTTTTAACATTCAGAAATTTATGACAAGAATCTGATTCTAAATTGCTTTCCAGGCAGCTGAATGGATACTTAGTCAATAGCAATGATTTGTGTCTATTATTTCACACAGCCATTCGTGTAGCTAAGTAATTGAAATAGTGAGTAACAGTTTTCACCTAATGATGCCCTTTATCATTCCTCTTTTAATGCAGCTCTTGAACTTTAAAAAGGTTGTTCTCTGCCAAATGTCACTTCATTGCAAACTACAGCAACTGAAATGTATTTGCTTAATTATTATCACCCGATTGGAAACCTAAAACCTACACGTTTGTGCGGCTATACATTTCATGTACTTTTCAGCTAACATGTAACCTGTGCTAAATATCATATAATATGTTTTCTGTTATCTGTTGTCTGACATGCATTTTAAAACGATGTCCTTAATACTATATACGAATGCAAAATGGCCTTAACAGTGGTAAATGCATGCTGAAATCTGTATTTATTTCCTTATATTTCCTTTTATTTTAAAAAAGTTACATTTAGGGGCACATTTACTAAGGGTCGAATATCAAGGGTTCATTAACCCTTGATATTCGACCATCGAGGTAAAATCCTTCGACTTCGAATATCGAAGTCGAAGGATGTACCGCATTTAATTTGATCGATCGATGGAAAGAAAAATCGTTCGAAATCCTTCGAATCGAACGATTTGAAGGATTTTAATCCATTGATTGAATGATTCGAAGGATTTTAATCCATCGATCGTACGATCGAACGATTTTCCTTCAATCAGAAATTGCTAGGAAAGCTTATGGGGAAGGTACCCATAGGCTAACATTGGTGCTCGGTAGGTTTTAGTTGGCGAAGTAGGTAGTCAAAGTTTTTTTTTAAAATAGTCGAATAGTAGAACGATTTTTAGTTCGAGTAGTCGAAGGTCGAAGTAGCCAATTCGATGGTCGAAGTAGCCAAAAAAAACCTTTGAAATTCGAAGTTTTTTTCATTCGAATCCTTCACTCGAGCTTAGTAAATGTGCCCCTTAATGTTTTCATTATTATTTGCAGAACTGTGCATATCTGCAAAGGGGCAGACAATATCCTACTGCTACTTGGTAAAAGTATTTTGGTATAAGGCATTTTGAATTTATCACAAGTTGGTTGTGTATGTTCTGCATTCAAAGGGGTATATTTGTCAAAGAGTGAAGTTAGAGATCGCCACAGTCCACTAGCGTGAAATACCCCCTCTCCACATTCATTTCTTTGGGATTTTTAAAGGCGTATTTATCAGATGGTGAACTTGAAGTTTCACCCTTTGATAAATACGCCTTTAAAAATCCCATAGAAATGAATGGAGAGAGGAGGTATTTCTCTAACTTCACTCTTTGATAAATATACCCCAAAGGATTTAGGAGATTTGCAGAGACAATGCTTTCACCAGTCCGGTGACCCATAAAATTAGTAAGTGGCCATTAACAACCCCCGTTAGCAAAGTTTATGGTATAGAACACCTGGGGGCCCATGTACTGATAACTGAATTTCAATTTTATCCACGAATCTCTAAAAATTCATGGTTTTCAAATTTTTTTGAAAAGCTCTAACAATTCGATATTTATGAGGTGTAGAAACCACACAAACCTCTAATACAAAACCTTTCCAGGTAAAAGTCAATGGGAGCTGCACTCATCCTATTGGACTGCTCTAAATCAATCCAATGCACTAAAAAATACAAATACCTCTAAAAACCTCTAAAAAATTGAGTTTTTCGGACAATTCCTAATTCAATTAGCAAAGGAAAATCAGAAAACCTCTAAAAGCCGAATTCATTAAATAAGGTCCAATAGGATCAGTGCGACTCCCATTGACTTTTATACAGCCTTGACAACTTTTACCTGGTGAATTTTTGTATTAGAGTTTTTTTGCGGTTTTTACAATTAATAAATCTGAGTTTTTTAGAATTTTGAAGAAATATAGAAAAACCACAACATTTTAGAGACCCCACAGGTTAAGAACAGCAAGCAAGTCTAGGACTTAATGGATCCCTGTACTTACTGCTTGCACTATGCACATCTTATCCAACTATTTATTCATTTCATTGTGCATTGTGTAGCCAGATCCCACATGCAAGTACTCTTTGAATGAGCTTCTGAACCCATTAGTACTCATGAACACTTTGGCTTGAAAATAATCTAATTTCTATTTTTAAAATATATTTCTTTTTTTGTAATAATAAAAAAGAGCCTTGTACTTTATCCCAACTTAGATATTTATAATTGATACTTATCTGAGGCAAAACCATCCTATTGGGTTTAAATAATGTATAAATGACTTTCTAGTAGACTTTTAATATAGAGCTAGAGATAACAGAAAGCCCCAGGTCCCAAGCATTCTAACAGTCCCATACCTGCATTCCCATAGCTGCATAAATTATTTCCAAGATTATGCATTTTGGCCAAACCCTGGGTTTCCAGACTATTTGAATTAATTCTTTCATTTTAGTATTCTCACAAAAGGACCCATGGAAATAGTGGATTTATTGTTATGTAAATATGCTGCACTTTGTTAGCTTCCTTTTCATCTGAAAATTGATTGTCATTAATTTTACCAAGGAGAATTTAGCAAAGAAGTCAGCATTTTATCGGGGAAAACATTAAAGGTTATGAGGAAATCCTCTTGACACAAGTCACCAAGCCCTGAAGTCATTCGTGTTCTGGCTCAGCTCTGTTGAATCAACTGATATGTGTCTGAAATCCAACACATTTCGAATACGTACAGCATATGTTTTTGTATCCTGCAACTACTTCTACTGCTTCTGTGCGTTTTAAGCTCACAGTCCAGTAATTCTGTGAACAATCCTGGCAAAATAAGCTTATTGAATTCTTTTTTTTTTGTCACTCTTTCTCAGTTTTGCTATTATTCTGCTTTCTTTTCATAATTAAACAATGTTATACTCACACACTAATTGATACTGCCATTGAAACCAATTAAACTAGAGTGGCAATGTGTTGTTCAAATTATTATCAGATTAGAAACTGTAATAACATTAATTATGTTGTCCAGAGAATTTTTCTTCTAATGGAAAGCAAATCCCTCCATATTTTACTTACAAAATAATGGAAACATTTTAAACTGTCAAAAATAAACTGCAACCAAGCAAAATAATGAACAGTAGAATGAGTGGGTAGATTGCTATTGAATACAGGGCTGAAAAAAAATAGCATAGAACAAATCAGTTTATAAAGGAACCCTAAATACAATCTACATTACTTTGTGACTGAGAACAATGTCGGAAAGTGTTGATTTAATTTAATTGTTAAGTTTTTATAGAGGCTTTTATGCTTGCAGTTTTCCTGGTAAAGATGGTATTCTCTGCTTTATTTTCCATTGTGATTCAGGCTCATCTTTATGAAATTAGAAATTAGTGATCTGAAACCTTCTCTTGTGTTTTTTGGCTGATGTAGAGGCCTGCAGACTTCACAGTGCCATTTTCATTGAATTGCTACATGCCTACTGGACAATATGTCCAAAAGGCATAGGCTAAAGGTTGTTAAGAGTTTCTCAACTGTAATAAAGTCTCTTGTGAAACTCAGTCTAGGTCTCAGAGTTATTTTTGAATTGTTGCAACTAGTATTAGAATGGAATTCGGGGGTACCTTAACTAGTATTAAGTAATGCTGTTCAGAACTCAACTCTTGCCCAATAAACTGATATATACCCTATTGGTTTCTGAAATCTTCAAAATCATACTTATGTCATGCTAATAAAAACATTTTATCCAGTGTCGGACTGGGATGTCAGGCACTGATTTTATCAACCAGAAATGATCTCCACATGTCAATAATTTGTAGTACAGTATTTTATTAAATTTTGTTCTATTTTGGCAGACTTGACTGTAGCAATATTGAGAATGCTATGATACGTGAGAGGCTTGAAAAGCTTAAAAAGGCTTGTAGGTAATACAAAATACAAATGAAAATTAGAAGTCACTATTGATCTAGGTAGCTACTCTGCCAGTCAGCTGTTGGATGTTTGTAGCACAAGTCAAATTGGCAACTGCCTGTTATTATCCAATCAAAGGCACTCTTTATGATCATTGGTCATCCTAAAATCATTGTCAAGACCAGAGTACTGACTATCAGAACAGTCCCAGGTATGGGACCTGTTATCTAGAATGGTCCAGATAATGGGTATTTCCATAATTTCCATAATCTCCATACTTTAACTCTACTAAAAATTAACTTGAAAATGTAATAAACCCAATAGGCTTGTTTTGCCTTTAATAAGGATGAATTATATTTTAGCTGAGATAAGGCACAAGGTACTGTTTATTATTACAGAGAAAAAGAAAATCATTTATAAAAAATTTAATTATTTGATTAAATGTAGTCTATGGGAGATGGCCATCCCATAATTCTGAGCTGTCTGGATATCGGATTTCCAGATAAGGGATCCCATACCTGTTCCTGTCTTGGTATTATGCAAAAAAAAATTTATCCACCCCAGTTTACTGTCCTTCAGCATTAATCTCACCAACATCAATTATATACAGGATCTTGCTCCCTAAAAGTTGATTTTACATGCTCCTTTCACATTTTCATTCCAAAATCAACACTGCAGTCACTCCTAAACATATTTCATATTCGGAATGAATTAGACCTCTTCTTCTGCCTCTCAATAAAGACTTTAAATAGTAATAATGATGAAACATTGCCTTCTCTATGTGAACAATGAACATAATAAAAAGTGTATCACTAATAGGAACTGAATTGTGGCCAAAGGTACTGCATAATGAAGACTCTAATTATTACTGTATTAAGATATTATTTGATTGCGTTTGATTGTGCATTCTTGGGCACAGTCTGACCTTTTTCAGATTAAATTTTTTACAATCTATGGGAAAAAAAGTATCAGATCAGAAAGCACAACTTTTGTATATAAAAACTAACACCTGCCAGCTAAACTCACTTTGTTTTATAAGTTGAATTTCTGAAGTTATTATGTTGCCCAGAGGTTTCAGATTATTGTGCTTGTCCTTGCAGACCAAAATTCTTAGCTATTTTCCTCATTACCTTATTATTGATTAAATATTCTACGTTAGTGACAGCAATGCTAAATTTGAACCCTTGAGTATGGGAGTTTGATGGAGTGCACAGTGGTGTGAGCTAACCTTAGGAGTAAATGGAACATGTCAACATTTTGATCTCATTAATCAATATCTTTCACTCCATAAGGTTTAATTAATTCCTCTGGATACTCTTAATATATCAAAACAATTTACAACTTTCTTTATATTCTAGGCTGGTAGAAATGAACAGGGATGCTTCAAAATCTTTGATTCAATGGATATTGGTAAAAATGGGGACAATGCCCTATAATTTAATGCCTCTTGACAATATGAAGTAGAGGCTTTAGATTTTGTTTAGTTGACTCCAAAACTTGTTTTACTCTCAAGGTCTCTAAATTCTTTATACATTTTACAAGCAGTATTAGAACTATACGTAAGGCAACCTTTATAAGTTTGTTGTCCAGAACACCCGAATATAGGCAATATATACAGTATATTGCCTTTATAAAGCGTCATGGTCATTTTGTTTATTAGATGTAACGATAAACTAAAATGACGAGACTTAAAGGTGATATCTTGGCCACTGAAAAAAAATCTAAGCAATTTTCCAATATATATTCATTAAGAATTTTCTATGGTTTGAAAGTTATTTGTAAATATAATTGAAATCAATATTTTCCTATCTTCAGTGCTGGGCTTTTCTCCTGAAACAAAAAAAAGATAACAGAAGCAAGCCTTGCATGCGTCTTCACAGATCTGTTAATCAGCTGGAAACACAAGCGTAAAGAATAGAAACAGACACAATAATTCTGCTTTCAACAGCACTTGCATTTACAAATAACATAAAACCACTGCATATTTGCAGTTTCTGCACAATGGAAAGTTTCCTAGAATTATAATTTTACAAAAGATTTTTCTTTAAAACAGTTTAATTATAATAATAAAATATTAAATAATATATAAAAGTTATTAAAACAAGAAAATATCTCTACAAAGATAAAAAACATATTTGATAAAAATGTCTGCTGTTTATAACAACAGTAGTTTATTATACTTGGTTCTTCTGTAGCGGGCCTGACTTACAGCAAAACAGAAGACCCCCAGGATACTCACAATTGGAGCTTGAAAATCTCTGTAGATGATTCTTGATGTTCTGGAACACTGGAATAGTCTCTAGTGATCTAGTTTTAGCTACAATTATGTGTAGAAACAGCTTGGTCTCAAAATGAATGTTACAACATTGTTGAAGTAAAAAACATTTTGTTATGCTGTGTTTTTGAAGTTACAGTATTTCTAAATATATTTCAGATTTGAAACCATGAAGTTGCTAATATACTGTTAATTGATAACGACGATCTTCACGTGATCCAGGTATATAATTAAGGCAATATTAGCACAGGTATGGAATATTCTCTGAATTATGGGAAGGCAGTCTCTCGTAGACTCCATTTTATCCAAATAATCCACATTTTTAAAAATGATTCCCTTTTTCTCTGTGATAATAAAACAGTACCTTGTACTTGATGCAAACTACAATATTATTAATCCTTATTGGAGGCAAAACAATCCTATTGGGTTTAATTAATGTTTAAATGATTTTCTAGTAGACTAAGGTATAAAGATACAAAATTACGGAACGATCCTTTATCCGGAAAACCCCAAGTTCCGAGCATTCTGTGTAACAGGTCCCATTGCATTTTGAACAGTATATCAGGTATTTCATAATGTACTACTTAATTATTACTGCATTTGGATATCAGTTGATTTAGTTTGGTTGCTTTTCCATACTTGGAAATAGCCTGATATTTTTTTTTATTCCATTTTATGGAAAAAGACTGAACCTGACTTACTTTAAGCACTCTGATATTATGTGTATAAAATAGAAAAAAACAACAACACCTGCCAGCTAAACTTACTATGTTTTATAAGTTGCAAAGTTCCGAGGTTGCCCAGAGCTTTTGGATCATTATGCTTGTCCTTGCAGACCAAAAGTCTAAACTGTTTCCCTCATTACCTCTTTATTGATCTGATATTGTATGTTTGTGACAGCAGTGTGTAAAATTTGAACCCCTGAGTATGAGATTTTGATGGAGTGCACATTGGTGTGAGCTAACCTTATGAGTAAATGAAGCGTGTCAAAATTGTGATCCCATTAATCAATATCTCTCACTCCATAGGGTTTAATTAATTCCTCTGGACACTGTTACTATATCAAAACAATTTAAAACTTTCTTTAAAAATGTCAGTATATTCTGGGCTGGGAGAACTGGGACAGTGCTGGTTCTCAACTAAAAAACAAACAAAAAACCCTCGGCAATATCAAAGGTCTAAATTGAAATGATCCATGGTGGCAATTTTCTGTACAGTAAAGTCACATAATAACCAGATTTAATGATAGAGTGTAGCTGTAGTAATGTATACTGATGTAAAAGTTCATAGATTAATGCAAAAATGTATAGTTGTTATCAAGGTAAAAAATATATTGTATTTTTGTAATAAATGTCTTGTAGCAAAAATGATTTGAAATTTTCTAATTAATAGAATGATTGCATAATAGTATAGTTAAATATGTACAGTATATCTATCATCTGGAATGCTGTGGACCTTGGGTTTGCCAGATAAGGGGTATTTAATTGATAACTGTACCTTAAGGCAACTAAATCATTTTTTAAATGCTAAAAAAAACCAATAGGACTGTTTTGCCACATTGGTCCATTAAAAGCATCACCCAATATAAAACTGTGTCCACAGCAGACAGGAAGTCCACATCTCCCTAAACCAGCCTAATTCTTAATGTAATCATGCAGAGCTTATTTACTTAATGCATCTCTATTATTCCAAGTATATTACAGCGATTTGGAGTCTTTAGTTCTTCTTGTAACTTCCTGATTTCAGTCATTTTCATTGCACCTGCCACTTCCATCTCAGTCTTGCCTTTTGATTTTCTGTTTTTAAATGCACCATGATCTGAATTTTGTGTCATCCTTTTGTGACGTCCTTAGAAGCTAGGCTTCTAAGGACGTCAGATCCAATTACAAGAACAAATTGCTGGCTTCTAATCTCTAATGGACCAACTTGACAATAAATTTGTGTGCTTGCTACTCCTAATCACTTTAACCAATTTAAACAAATCGAGTATAACACTCTTCGATAACGATTAAAGTAGCAAGCAACCAAACGGTAATCCTCACCGCATGGGACAGGATGGCCTGGGTGTCCAAACCCCAGGCCCTTCACTTGCAACGAAAGCGATTCTACTTCAAATATACAGCTTAGCTTGGCACTCACCACGTCTGTCTGATGGCCCGGGTGCCGTGCCCCGAACCCGTAGTTTAGGCGAAACCAATCCTCAGAAATGACTATGCACGCACTCCTGCAGCCGTGACAATTGAGGTAAAAAGTGTAGCTTTATTTCTTCATGTTAAAAGCAGCGTCCTAACGCGTTTCGTATCAAAAGATACGTAATCATAGGCTCCTAACGCGTTTCGTATCAAAAGATACGTAATCATAGGCACATGTGCCTATGATTACGTATCTTTTGATACGAAACGCGTTAGGACGCTGCTTTTAACATGAAGAAATAAAGCTACACTTTTTACCTCAATTGTCACGGCTGCAGGAGTGCGTGCATATTCATTTCTGACGTCAGATCCAATTCATGTCAAACTGAACGGGCTGACATTTTACAAAAGTCACAGGCTTGTGCAGTGGATCAATAAGTTTCTTGTTTTAATCTTTAGCATTACATTGGTACTAGCATGTAATAAAATTACAAATCAGTAATATTTATAGATAAAATGTCAGTGTCCCTTTTATATATTTTGGGTCTGTGGTCCTTCGCAATAGCCTCTTTCTCTCAAATACTGGCTGGGTGCATTATCCCCCATAAAATGCCTGGGCATAGGGTCGGATTGGGCCTGTGGGACACCTGGAAAAAACTGTGGGCCTCAGCCATCGTGGGCCCCGCCAGCCCAGACCCACTCCCTGCAGCTGGCAGAGCCTTCACTCCTTCCTGACCTCCCCCTGCTGCATGAAGAAATAACATGTGTTGAAGAAGGTACAGAGGGGGATTTGAAGGGGGGGGGTGAGGGGACAGAGTGAAGAGGGCCCATGGGGATGGCAGATGGGGGTTCAGGGGCCCTGATGTGGCAGCCCCAGTGGGCCCAGACCCTACAGTTCAACGTTGCATGGTGACCCTTTAAATGAGCACACACAGAGGTATATTTTCAGATGAGTCTTCTTCTATCTCCATCCCATAGATCCCATAGTTATTAGCTCCAGCACACCAGTGTGGTGTTACTTACCTAGGGGTGTCTCACAAAGCTGAAGGGCAAAGAATATCAAAGAAGGAATTCAATGAACATGTCTCAGACAGAGTTGTGTACATCTACATTTATATCTATGTAATCTGAAAATGGCTGTGTGATCATAAAAATTGTATCACATCTTCAAATACAACATATAGACTAATTTAACATGGTTATAATTTGCTTTTTGTGCAGCAAATTAAAGACTCTGCTAAGACTAAAAGCCATTACAATTGAACATGCATCTAGAAAAAAATCAATAATATGGAGGTTATTAATATAATATCTACATTTTAATTAGATGATTTGAGGCATTTCCCAGAACTAGTGAAATAACTTAACAAAATGCCATAGTAATGCAATTAATATTCTAAATTACAGTACATACAGAATGATGAGGGAGCAGAACTATCAGAGTCTTTTTTTTTCAGCAAAACTATGTCAAACCATTTTTTGCCATCGGCCATATTTTATCTCAAGCTGAAAGATTTCTGTAGCTGCACAATGAAATTATATACTGTTTATACAATGTTTGAAAGTATAGTAATATGTGTGCTTGGTCGGTTTCAAAGACTAATGCAGTGTTATATGATATATATAAACAACTTTCCCTTGTTTGTTATAGTTATACAGGAGCAGTGACCAGCTCTATGTTGTAGCTCCCACCCCTCCCAGCTATAGTCAGGTGATCCCACTGGTGTCTAATAAAAGGGCAGCCAAGTTTGGGAGTTTTACTTTGAAAGCAGCAAGTAAGTTGCAGGTAAAACTTAGTCCCTTTGTAAAATGTATAATTAAGCAATAGAATTCTTAATGAATCAGATAAAATCGAGCATAGGACTGGCCAGATATGGGATGACTTTGACGTAGTTGTCCAGCTTAAATATATTGCAATATATGGACAATCAATACCTGTTTTGTTTAAAGGGTAAGGCATTTTTCAGTAGCTGTATTCACAAAATGTCTCTGTCTTAAATATATTGATAATGGGTTGAGTGCAGAACACTACTTCCTGCTTTGAGCTGCATGCTAAAGATCAATTGTAAACTCACTTAATAGTTATGTCACATGTGGGCCCCCTTAAAGTCGTTGACTAAGAGTTAGAGAGCAAAGCAGGAAATAGTGTTGTGGCTATTATGTTAGACATCCACACACACCAGCCTTTACAGATTATATTTTTGGATAAATATATATATTAGAAATATTATGTTAAAATTCTCATTCATCCAGGACATGGTATATCTATAGGAAACAAGTCAAAACAACTGGACTTTCTGTGTTTTTTTCTTGAAGACATTTCACCAGTCATCCAACTGGCTTTCTCAATTCAGAATAACTTGTAAACCGTCCACCATCCACTAGATCACAAACTGGGATCACAGAGCAGACAAGATCCCCACCAGCAAAGAGGCTAAGTTGAAAGAGATGAAACATCTCAGAGGGGCCCTGAAGACATGTGGGCATCCAGATTGGGCTTTACTGAAAACCGGTGGAAAAAGGAGCAATAACACCAAGACTACCGGTGAAGGTGGAAAACAGGACAGGAGAAAGAACTTGGTCCTTCCATATGTAGCTGGGGTGTCCGAAAAACTTAGAAGGATTTTTAAAAAACACCAAATCCCTATCTGATTTAAACCCAGCAACATACTGAGACAGCAACTAGTTCACACTGAGAGGATATATATTCTCGAAGGAAGATTAACAAGTTATTCTGAATTGAGAAAGCCAGTTGGATGACTGGTGAAACGTCTTCAAGGACGTCAGCAAGTCCAGTTGATTTGACTTATTTCTATAGATATATTAGAAACATTTTTTATTTTTCACAGCCTATCTATTTGCGCAGTTTTTATTTTTACACTGAACTGGGACAGTCACATATATTATAGTGAAGCCTAGTATCTAATCAGTTAACTTGTGCTTACGATATGTTAAACTTTTGTTCCTTATATACCTGGTCTATATGATATATGTATGTATATATATTAATATATTGTATATATTAACGATGTTTGATTTGAAAAAGTGTTATAACTTTATATGATTTTTACAATTTGTTGGAGTAAAGATCCAATAAGCCCAACAATTGTATTGTTTTTTTCTAGTAGATGGATAGAGGCAAAAGGCTGAATTGTGTTGGCATGTCTTACAAATAATATAGTATACAGCTCAGACCTGGTGTGTGAAGTAAAAATCTTATTATTGTGTCATCAGCTCTCTGTTAACTGCTGTTCCTCACCTTAGCTAATTTCCTCCCCAAAGTGTGGGACTCAGCAGTAAGGAGATGGCACAAGATGAAACAAATGAAAGAATAACATCTCAGCTTTAACAATCAGACAAAACTGTTCACATTATTGTTTATACAGAAAACCAGTGCATGTGCATAACAAGGAGATAAAACTGAATGCACAGAAACAGAAGAAGGCCAGTACAAGTCAACGCCCACATGAGCCAGGTTCCATCATTGAGGCCAACCCAGGAAAATGCTTCTCATGTTGTGTCTGATTACCCATTAAGGTGGCTACTTTTCCACTTAAAGGGATACTGTCATGGGAAAAATTATTTTTTTCAAAATGAATCAGTTAATAGTGCTGCTCCAGCAGAATTCTGCACTGAAATCTATTTCTCAAAAGAGCAAACAGATTTTTTTATATTCAATTTTGAAATCTGACATGGGGCTAGACATATTGTCAATTTTCCAGGTGCTCCAAGTCATGTGACTTGTGCTCTGATAAACGCCAATCACTCTTTACTGCTGTATTGCAAGTTGGAGTGATATCATCCCCCACCCTCCCCCCCCCCCCCAGCAGCCAAACAGCTCCCTAACACAAGATAACAGCTGCCTGGTAAATCTGAGAACAACACTCAATAGTAAAAAACCATGTCCTACTGAGATACATTCAGTTACATTGAGAAGGAAAAACAGCAGCCTGCCAGAAAGCATTTCTCTCCCAAAGTGCAGGCACAAGTCACATGCCCAGGGGCAGCTGGGAAATTGACAAAATGTCTAGCCCCATGTCAGATTTCAAAATTGAATATTAAAAAAATCTGTTTGCTCTTTTGAGAAATGGATTTCAGTGCAGAATTCTGCTGGAGTAGCACTATTAACTGATGCGTTTTGAAAAAAACATGTTTTCCATTGACAGGATCCCTTTAAATATTGTTGATTATGGATGACTTAAAGAACTCCACTTTGGAGCAGAGAGTATGTTTTTTGATTTTCTATAAGTGTGAAGGAGTTGCTAATCCACCCAATTTAGGACATTTATAGAAAACACTCCATATTTATATTTTGCATTTGGTGATTTACATATTACATACTCGTCTCAACTGAATACTATACAATTGAGAAAAAATGTCCAGTGGGAAAAATATAAAAATTATTTGATTTTAATTTTATTGAATTCATAAACAAAATGACACTCTCTGAAACCAGCTACTGCCAAATATAAAGTCTATTTCTCCATCTTTCTCCATCTTACTATTGACAAACAAAGGCTTTTTTACCAGAAGCATCACCTCCATAAATAATCTTTCTGTTTGAACAATCATCTTCAGACAAGCATCTTCACGAAGTTGTGGACTCAAGGTCAAAATGAATTTTAAAAAATTGTTTTTTATTTCAGAATTACTTTTATATTTATTGCTAATATGCCCCCAGCAGCCTTGTAGAGAACACCTAAGGATTCCACAAGCCCACCTAAATAAATTAGAAAAATTATTTATCTGAATCGAATTTGGACTATTCCCTAGTCAAAGTACACAAAAAATAGCTCGAAATTTGATTTTTTTTCATTCAAAAATTCACCTCAACCTTTTATAAATCTGCCTCCTAATGTACAACATTTTTAGCTTACTTCTTTAGTTAAGCTTTAGTTCTCCTTTAATGTTTGGAGCATTGCTTGCATTTGTACTCCAGGGTACATGAGAACACTCAGCTTGACTGAGAAAACTAGTTTAATAAAGCATGGCAGAACCCTTCAGTACCTCTGGAGTGGCAGTGGGTTGGACTAACAGTATCTGGTACTTAGAGTCGCAATAAGCTGTTATCACATAGCATAAAATTAAAGGTAGTGCTAAAGTAATTCTGTGCATTAAAAGGTATTTTCAGACCCAGGCTACTATGAGAAAAGGTAACAATTGCACACAATCCATTATGCATTGTTATACTGACAATACTAAAGCCAGCTGTATCAGAAAGAGGCCCATTCAAGGCCCAAATAAAACAGAGGCTCAGATGTAACAACACTATATAGGGTTGGATATCTTTTCTGTTTTCTTTCCAACAGTTGTATTATTATTTTCTAGCACATAAATACAGAAGGCTAATCAAGAGCTGCATATCTCTTCCATCAATGAAAAGCTGCTTTTTGAAATGAAAACCTAATGCATGCTTTTAGCGGTTTGTTCTTTAAAAATATACAGTAGGTATGCCGAGGCTGCATGAAATTGTGTGTTATTTCCATGGACACAGCTCCTAAAAAGGATTTCAGCTGCATTGTTTTGTTTCAGCAGTACAACTTCTTAAATGTAAAAGAAAGATTTATAAAAAGCCGTACGCAACACATTTGTCTCATGTTGAAAACAAGACAGAAATGGGTCTTTTTTTTCATAATAAAACAGAAGAAAGAGGAGATAAATGCATTTTATTGGGTTGACAAGTTTTGACAGTCTAGGTAGAAATGATTTACAGTAGATAATAAAACAAAAGGTTTTGGTTTCAATGATTTAGATGTTGCATAGGTCATTCAAACTGAGTATTTATTATACAGTATTATTCTTTAGGAGCACCTGGATAACACCTGAACTGGGAACTGGTACTTATATAACAGTGTGACAAACTGTAACCTACAGCACCTTAATATCCCTCTGAATTGTGTCGGTATGTTACCCTCCCATTTAGATTGTAAGCCCTACAGGGCAGGGTCCTCTAGCCTTTTGTTTCCTTGACACTGAGCACTTAATCTGTATTGTAATTATATTTTATATTTATGTGAATTGTATTTCTAATAATGCACTTATTGTGACTTTTTATTTCAATGACCCCTTGTTTGTTACTACTAATTTATTGTTTTGCTGTACAAGTGCTTTGCCGTCAAGGAGCGCTATACAAATAAAAATATACATACATACATACATTCAAGGTTTTTTTCTCTTTCGGCTTGATAAAAAATTTGGTGATCAATGAAAATAAAATTATGATTTTATTAAACTCTTGGTTTCATTTACATTCTTACTAGTGATGGACAAATCTGTGGAGTTTCGTTTCACAAAATATGCAATGAAGTCAATGAGCGTCAAAATTTTTTTGATGCGCAACAGTTTTAACGTGAGGGACAATTTTTATAAGCGCGACTATTTTGTCCAAAGGCATTAAAGTCAATGGGCGTCTGAATCATTTTGACACGCAACAATTTTATGCGTGCAACAATTTTGACGAGAGCCAATTTTTTTTTTAGTTGCAACGAATTCACAGTTTAGCTAATTTATTCGCCACAAATCCATGCCTGTCTAATTTATTCGTCCATCACTAATTGTTACATAAAGATACAATTAAAATTTGTAATTGACATCCCAGTAAGAGAAGCCTATTTAGAAAAGAGTTTACACCTGATTTGGTAAAACTGTATCTCTCTAACGCCCTGGGAGCAACCCCTGCCCCTCCTGGATGAAAGAGGAAAGGAGAAGAATAAGGCTTTTGAGAATAGCATTGAATCCCAGTATTTAGAAGGATCCCTGTAGGAGTGGGCTGTGCACCACAGGGCTAAATGTCCTAATACTTTTTTGTTATTAAAGGGATCCGGTCATCTGAAAACATGCAGTGCTACTCCAGCAGAATTCTGCACTGAAATCCATTTCTCAAAAGAGCAAACTGATTTTTTTACCATGTATTCGTGAAAATTTTCACTGCAGGTCAATGCATAAATTTTGTGCCAAAACCATCATGAGTGACTGAAGGCACTCCAAATTAAGAGTTAAAGTTTATTGTTTCAAACCTTCATCCTCTAAAAGCCTTCTTAAAAAAGATAATATAAAAGCCTTCTTAAAAAAGATAATATTCACATGCCACATGCGACACACATACAGTAGCACTGCCTAAAACCCTAAAAATGAGAACCGTTAACCTATACTTTATATAGGTATATATGAATTATATACTTATATATGAATTATAAGTGGAGAAATGCACATCAATGCTTACGGTTCCTGTGGCCAACCATGCGTTCATAATCACTGGATTAACAGCACAGATACAGGCTAATAGATCACAGGCATGTATCCACACTTGCAGACAGCCGGTTTTGATCACCTTAGATCTCATTAGTGAAAGATATTGGAATATGGCTTCTAAAGGGGTCGGACTTGGAAAGCTGTAAAGCAAAAGAACCATCTAAAAACCTCTCTGCCATCTAGGGTTGCAACCAGCCTAGCCAGTTAAAACCCTAAAAGGAAAACTATACCCCCAAAATGAACACTTAAGCAACAGATTACATCATATTAAGTGGCATATTAAAGAATCTTACCAAACTGGAATATATATTTAAGGAAATCTTGCCCTGTTACATCTCTTGCCTGGAGCCACAATTTTGTGATGGTCTGTGTGCTGCCTCAGAGATCACCTGACCAGAAATACTACAACTCTAACTGTAACAGGAAGAAGTGTGGAAGCAAAAGACAAAACTCTGCCAGTTAATTGGCTCATGTGACCTAACAAGTATTGTTTGTTGGTATGTTTGTATGCACAGAGAATCGTAAGATCCCAGGGGGCGGCCCTTATTTTTTAAAATGGCAATTTTCTATTTATGATTACCCAATGGCACATACTACTAGAAAAGTATATTATTATGAAAATGGCTTATTTACATGAAGCAGGGTTTTACATATGAGCTGTTTTATGCAATATCTTTTTATAGAGACTTACAAAGACTGTCAAAGTTGGGGTTGTTTTTCTGGAAAAAAGATGCTTACGAGGGGATGATTACACTTCACAAGTACATTAGAGGACATTATAGACAAATAGCAGGGGACCTTTTTACCTATAAACTGGATCACCGTACCAGAGGCCACCCCTTCAGACTAGAAGAAAAGAACTTTAATTTGAACTGTTCTTCACAGTCAGGACAGTGAGGTTGTGGAATGCACTGCCGGGTGATGTTGTGATGGCTGATTCAGTTAATGCCTTTAAGAATGGCTTGGATGACTTTTTGGACAGACATAATATCAAAGGCTATTGTGATACTAAACTCTATAGTTAGTATAGATATGGGTATATAGAATTTATGTGAAAGTAGGGAGGGGTGTGTGTATGGATGCTGGGTTTTCATTTGGAGGGGTTGAGCTTGATGGACTTTTTTCAACCCGATTTAACTATGTAACTAACTACTGTATGTAACTATGTACATTGTTTGGGGGGTATAGTTTTCCTTTAAGTTGAGCTTCTCGCCCACACACTAAAAGGAATTGTTCAGTGTAAAAATAAAACCTGGCTAAATAGATGCTGAGGATCAATTGCAAACTCACTAAACAGATATGTACCATGCGGCCCCCCTGACTAACTCAGACTAACTCCAGCCTTTATACATTACATTTTTGGCTAACTAACTATATTAGAAACATTATTATATTTTGCACAGCCTATCTATTTACAGTTTTTATTTTCATACTGAACTGCTCCAATTCACCCCAATGCCTCCATTTTCTCCACCTCAAGCTCTTTATAATCTGCCCTTGATCCTCAACTGGTTTAGTGCTCTACCCAATTCTTCATTGCCCCTTATGTCCTACTCCTGCCTCCTCTTCTCATCACCCCCCACAGCCTGCAGGTAAATCTTTATTAAAAACATGGTAACCCAACTTCCAGAAAAAAATGTAGGGGTCAATTACTAAATGCAGGGAAAGGTGCAAAATGTAAAAAATTGCCTCAGTCTGCCTTGTTTTTTGCACTTTGCCCTGCCGGGTAGCAGAAGTCCTAGTTCAAGATAAAGTAATTTTAAGCAAAGCACCTATGAGTCTTCTTGGATGCTGAATGATGATAATGCTATTAGACGCATAATCAGTTGCAACAAAGCACCACACAAATAAATATTTATCAGCAACTCTGCTTCAACATAATTGTAAGGTTATTTACCAGAAAGCTTTTCTGATATCAGCAAAAAAAATGTTATGTTTCGAAACACTTAAAGGCAGAAATAGCAGTTTACTGCAAATGGAAGAAAAATAATATCATTTACATAATTCGGATATTTACATGCTGCTCTAAATATGGCTTTCTGCCTTTTTTTCTCTAATCGTAGAGATATTTTGAGTTTAGCACAAAAAATTATTTAATGGAAAACAAAATATAAAAACCCATGCAAAAAAAGCTGGATATGGATATTAACTAAGTTTAAAATTCGGAAATCTCTTATTAATCGTTACTTACTTTATACACTGTGAAAAGATTGTTTCAATGTGGATTGTTGTGTTTGCAAGTGAAAGAGCTTTTATTCCTTATCTAAAGAAATCTAAGAATAAAATTTAAATTAGCTGTAATTGCATTCACGCCTTTTTCATCCAAATGTGATTTTAGCAGTCTGGCCTAAACTCATTTTCATTTGTATCCCATTTCGCCTCATAGATAACGGTATTTTAAACCAGTAAGTTTTTGTCTCTTATTCTGTGGCAGATATACAGTAAAAATGAAGATTTGCAAAAAAAACAACATACATTTTCATTTGTTTTATTGCATCCCTGTGTTAAAAGGCATTCCAGCAACACACAGTTTTAAAATAAATCTTGCCTTCCAAAAAACTTGATTTCAATATTTCAAAACTGGGATTATTTATGATAAGGAACATAATTAACTTTTATTAATGCCGGCAGATGATATGGAGCCTTACTGACTGTAAATGACGCTTGCCATCTGGTGATCTACTGTTTATTTTTTGTTGTGTTCATTTATTAATGCTGATTATAGCTGTAAATTGTCTTGATATATACTGCAGATATTACACCGTATGTATTGTTCTATACCTGTATAGTTTGCACAGCTTGGTGAGTGCATTAAAGGGAAGTGTACAGTACATTAACTGGATCACTGTACACTGGAAGGTCCAACAGACTGATGAACAGAAGAATAATTAGAAACAGTTGTTCTTGAGGCCATTGGGCAGTTTTCTAGTGCAGCATCATATTGGTCATATACGGTATCAGCAGAACGGAGAACAGATTGCAAATGAAGTAATGTCTTTATAGGTCTGAGGCTGGTAACGTGATCATCCTTCCCTGCCTTTTTTTAAGTTTACTATTCATTTTTCATTATGCTGATACCCTCTGTATCAAACCTTTAGCTACAAAGCATCGATATTTTAATATATGGATTTCATGCCTCAAAACCCCAATATAGCTGCATATATAGTGCATTCTCAGCACTATAAACCAGAAAACTGCCATGCAAAGAAACCCTAAATTCAACTGAATTAGGTCAGTCAAATAACTGAAACCCCCTTTCGAAAACAATACCAAAAATTAAAAAAAAAAATCCCTAGCCACTACCACCAGAATATGAGTGTGGGTAATCCATTGGCAGGTACTGCCACTGCTCTACACTTAATAGTGTAGAGCACCCTAACTTCTAATACTGTCAATTTTAGCCAGGCCTGCTGGGACATGGGGTTTTACCTAGCGGGACACTTTCTGGAACACAGTGCATTAGCTTTTTCATTAGCCTTTTCTACCTTTTCCAGGTTTTGCTTGTTTTCATTTATTTACAGCAAGAAAGAAAGAGTTAAGGTGGCCATACTAGGGATGCACCGAATCCAGGATTCAGTTCAGGATTCGGCCAGGATTCTGCTTTTTTCAGCAGGATTCGGACGAATCCTTCTGCCAGACCAATTAGGATTCAGATTCAGTTCTGTATTCGGCCGAATATTTCGAGAAGGATTCAGGGGTTTGGCCAAATTCAAAATAGTGGATTCGGTGCATCCCTAGGCCATACAAAGGAAGATCCACTTGTTTCAACCTGTGCTGTTTGTCCCAAATACATTCTGTATACAAAACTATCCCTAATACACAGAATGAATGTCTCTTATGGTATATAAGTATTTGTGACCATACACAGATAAAAAAATATACAAAAGACTTATTTCTATTAAAGAATGAGAACAAAATCTGGCTAGTGCACAAAAGGATGTCATTATATCACTAACTCCATTCTGTACAGTCTCACAAATGTATAACCTCCATGTAACGGACGCACTTATGTGCAAAGTTACTTACAGAATGAATTATGTAAACAAAAACTTGGACATAATACATAATAGTATAACTAACTAGTGCTTGTCAAGCTAGATTTGAATGACAAAATAGATATTTGTGACAAAAAGCAAGATTTTATAGTACAGGATTCATTCTTTCTACAAAATGAAAGCTCAGTTTCACAAAACAGATAAAATATCCATTCTGTGAATCAATACTGTCAGTCACATTCCTGAACCAATAAGAACAAAGCTTATTGCCATATAACAAACAAGATGAGAAGTTGCCAGCTCTGCTCCACATGGCTGCATCATCCCTAAGGCATAGTATCTGTCCTGCTATAGAGGGCGCCCTCTAATGTCCCCTGTGCTGCATAGTAATAAACATGAACAAACATTTCCTAAAAGGGCTGCTGTTAAACACTACAAGTTCATAATTGGAAGTTCTTACAAATGGCTGAGAAATATAATGCTGCACTTATAATGATTGTAGAGAAAGAAAAGTATGCAAAACATAAATATGATCATTTTAGGTGATATAGCTATTCTTATTGTAGTAACCTGCTTGTGTGGCCATTTTGGTTAAGGGCATTCCTGCTGTTTTGCCATTGTTTTATGATCCACTACTGTTCCTGTTTCCCTCTTCCTGTCTAAGCTGAGAGCAATAATGGGACAGGCCACACCCACCTGCCAAGTTGTAATAAATGTACCTGAAGCTGGGGGGTAACTACAGAGGAAGTAGACCCTGCGGGTGCAGGGTAGGCCAGGAGGTATAGGGGCCCCAAGATTTTAAAATCTTGCTTTTTGTCAGAAATATCTATTTTGTCATTCAAATCTAGCTTGACATGCACTAGTTAGTTACACTATTATATATTATGTCCAAGTTTTTTTTTACATAATTCATTCTGTAAGTAACTTTGCACATAAGTGTGTCTGTTAAATGGAGGTTATACATTTGTGTGACAGATTGCTTGTTAAAATGTACAGAATGGAGTTTGTGATATAATGACATCCTTTTGTGCACTAACTAGATTTTGTTCTCATTATTTAATAGAAATAAGTCTTTTGTATATTTTTTTATCTGTGTATGGTCACAAATAATTATATAACATGAGAGACATTCATTCTGTGTATTAGGGATAGTTTTGTATACAGAATGTATTTGGGACAAACGGCACCCCATACAGCTACCCACATAGAATTAGTCCTGGATGTGTCTTACCGGAAGCTGCCACACTGGTTCATGTGATATCCTTATGTATCAAATATTCAGTGAACTGGCATCTTGTGATCAAATTGTTTTGCAAAAGAGTTCCTTGGCTATATGAACACATTACACTTGAACAATAAATCTCCCAAACATGGGGATAACAGTGTGTTTCTTAGCAAGAAGAAATGTAAGATTATTGGTAAACAACACAATAATACAAGTGATGACCTTTTTCCCAGTGTGGTGCAAGACCTTTTCAGAACCAGGGGATGAGTAGTAGGATAAATCAGAAAGTTTAGCCAGCAAGATCAAGATTATCCTGGTTACGTTGAATTTCTTCAATTCATCCATGTTTGCCAACCTTTGGCTTAATACATGTGTAAGTACAAAAGTAAATAATGCAGCCACTAGACTTATAAGTGCATCATCCATTTGCTTTTGCCATATTTCTTTTGAAAAGTACATTGTTTTTTTAAATTGCTCCAAATGATTTTAGTCTTTCAAGAGTGGTTTATTATTATTGAACTAAATGCATGGAAATGTGTTTTCTACTTGAATAACTTGGATGTGCAGTGTCTCCGCTATTTGTATTCAGAACATTTTGTGTTTGCTACCAATCTGTCCACTAAATTTATGAAGTCGTAAGTAATGAGCAGATGTTTGTATGGGTGACAGAAAAAGTAATTGTGCTCAGAGTAATAAAATAGTTTTATTTCACACATAAAAAAGACATTTTAAAGGAAATTCTAATTTTAGAAACAACAGACTCAACACAACTTTTATGTGATGAAGCATTAGAACATTCAATATGAATAACAACATCATAAGTAGGGAACTGGTTTCTGCCATTAAATCAAGGGTTACCATTAATGCTGGGATAAATCAAAATAACTTAAACTAGGAACTGTCTGTGCAAAGCAAATATTTATAAAAACACCATTTTTATAATTAATTATGTCGGAACAGAAATAATACTGGAACAGATACACCAGTTTTCCACTGACTGGTGTTTTTATAGTTTCTCATTCGCATATACCCTAAAGAATGGGGTAAGAACCAATCACAGCACTGTGATTTTTGTCTAGTATATTTTAATGCAATACACAAATAAATACTGCAATCTTGGTTTATGCTGCATGAAAGTGATCTTTTCTGATGAATATGGGTGAGACCTGAAAAGGAAAATGGCCAGTTAAACTTTCCTAATGTTGGAATATGTGTTTTGGTGTAGGCTTAATTTTTCCTACTATTTCACAACTTTCTGAGTTGGCCACAGCCTAGTAACCTGTGTTGTAAGGACCCACTATTAAAAGAATACTAATTGGAGATTATAGGAGGAGTTTGGATGATACATCATAGTAATTTACTAATTTAATAACGTCACAGTATGTATTCTGAAGCACTAACCCAATAGAATTATTATGGTACTACAATTGTCATTTTACCCGGCCATCATCATGTCAGTCTTACTACAGGGAGCTCCTCCATCTTGACCCCAGGCAGAAGTCTGTCCCCAAGTTAAAATTGTAAAGCTTCCTCCAACCCAGGTATTTTTTTTCTTCTGCTTAGGAACTCAGGCAGTCCAACTCAGCAGGCCTCAACCAGAAGGTGGCCTTTTGGAGAAGTCAGGTATTTGGTTGTCTGTGAAGTCTGGACTATGGACTCATTGAATAGGTAAGATAATATTGAATTTTGCATTTAGATTCTGTTTTTGATAAGTAAGATGGATCCTTTAGACACTGATACCTTGTTATGTTTGTATGTTGCATGCTGGTATATGTGCAGCTGAAGACAAGAATTACCAGGCACCCTGAAAGGTCTTGGCCTCACTGTACTTCCGGGCTGTGTTACCCTCAGAAGTCTCTGATAAGAATGTTTTATCCTTCCATGCTATAAACTAAAGAGGCGCATCCCTTAATTAGGACGTTTTTTCCATGTGTGATTATTATTATCAAGGTTCCAGATGAAAAGCAATAAATAATCAGGCACCTTATTGTTCAGTCTTGCATTAAGCAGGTCTCTGAAAGCCTGTATTTCATACAAGAATTGGTCTGGGATTTATCTCCAGTTCTGGTTCCCTTGCTAAACATGCTGATAATACTGCTAAGCCCTAGCTAGCTGAACTAATTAGGCACTTACCTGGAATACTTGCCACGGCTTGCAGTGGAGGAGCTCTGGTTACAGGTTTCTGTCTCTCAGTTTGCTTTCAGTCCAGAGGCAAAGGATTGAATTAAAGCAAACAGTCCTGTTTTGGGCATACTGATGTTATTTCTGGATCAGCATTTTTAATTTCGCTTTTGTGAGTATGCGCATCTCCCTTTATTTGGTGGAGTGCAAATGTTTTTAGGTATTCCCAATGTTATATACATTGCTGCTGCTATGATTTACAATCTAGACTTGTTAATTCTGTCTGGATTAATGTACTTTAATACTATCTAGTCAGTTTGTGTATAATACCAATTGGCCCTGAGGAAATACATAGTGTATTTGAAACGTGTTGGGCTTTTTAATCCAATAAAGTTCAATTAATTTATGTTTATTGAGAGTAGTCTGGCTGATTCACAAAAATTGGGTTGTGATTTTAAAAAACTGCTCCCACGGAACTAGCATAGTCCCGCAGAGTTCGGAGAGGGCCTGGAGACTGGAACCATTTTGGAGCTGGGACCCACGAGGAAGAAACGCCATCAGGGAAGGGAATACACCATAACGTTTCAACAAAAGCTACAAATGCGACCAGCAGAGGAAAAACTGTACATGTTTTCCTTACCTAAGTGCTAATTAACCGAATGTGAGTAGCTTCAATCAATCACACAATTTCTGTATTTTAACATTATTACACTATCAGCGCATTCTCTCCCCAACAGACACACTTCAAGTCTTCAAAGCGCACCGCTATTTTTCACTTGCTATTTTCACTTCAGGGATAAGTGGATCCCATACATTAAGGGGCATATTTATCAAGATCGAATTTCGAATTGAAAAAAACTTTGAAATCCAATTCAAAAAGACCAACCAAAATTAAGTCGAAGGTTTTTTTGGGTCGAATAGGTCAGTTTTCGATCGAATAGGTCCATATTCGGATGAATTTGAATCATATGAATCTAAAAAAAATAGGCCATTTTGATCAAATTCAATTCGAAGTTTTTCCCCAAAAAACGTTGATTTTTTAAAGTCCACCAATTGACTCCAAATAGGTTCTAAGATGTCACCCATAGGCTAAAACAGCAATTCTGCAGGTTTTAGATGGCGACTGGATGAAGTTGAATTTTTAAAGTATATACATAATAAAGTACAGTACATAATAAATTTCGATATTCTAATTTTTAAATTTTTTTTCAAATTCGAATCGAATTTGGACTATTCCCTAGTTAAAGTACACAAAAAATAGCTTGAAATTCTGCCCCTAAGTTGGTGCTGCAGGGAAGTGATTTTTTGCAACAAGCGCAAACCCATTCGCTTATAATAATCAAATTACTTTAATTAGATAACATTGTATATAAATACCAATATTGCTGCAATATATAATACACTTCTGTAGAATGCATAGTTGCTTATACGTAACAAAATTTGACAAAATTGCTACACGAGCACCATCTTTTTCCATAATGAAGTACAGTAACTGAGTTTTTGGCATGTCGTTTAATCAACAGCTGCTTGGGTTTTAGTGCCTAATTATTGACTAACTCTGTGTTACCTGCCACAACATACATCGTACTTAACAAAGATGCCAAATTGTTGCGTTCTTACCACTCGTGTCCTGCCCCTCACATCCATTCTGTAACAGACCCCCCCCCCATGCTCCCTGCTTTGGAAGATAATAGAGGACTACAGGGCAATGACTTTTTGCATGCAAATTGCTGACACTGGGTGGCGGACCTGTTACTATAGGTGAGGGTGCCACCCGAAGAATGCAGGTGAGTTGACATGTCTGACATAAAAATATTAAGGGTTAAAGGGACCACATACTCCACTTCAATCAGATTTATGTAGGTATTTATTTTTTATTTATTGTAAGTGACCAGATGTTCTGTCAGGGAACATTAATAAAAGACAACACTAGGGGAACGATTTACTAAAATTGGGATTTCCTTTTTTTCATGAATCATATTCTTCTGTTTATTTCTCTAAAACTATGAGATTTATTAAGTATAAAAACCACAAAAAAACGTATTACAAGACTGCTCCATGTAAAAGCAGATGATGTCCTATAGAAGTCAATGGGAGCTGCTCTGATCCTATTGGACTTTTTTTTAATCATTCAGACTTTTAGAGGTTTTCAAATACTTTTTTCACTAATAATTGTATGAAAACATACATTTTTAGAGGTATTAGAAATATTCGTATTTTTTTCAGTTTGTATTTTTCTATTTGTATTTTTTAATAACTTTCATGGCATTTTCATACTTCCACTGTATAGAGCACTGGTAAGGCCCCATCTAGAATATGCCGTACAGTTTTGGTCTCCATCACTCAAACAGGACATTATTGTATTAGAGAGCGTCCAGCTGGTAAAAGGTAGGGAAAATCTTAGCTATGAGGAAAGAATGGCCAAATTGGGGATGTTCACGCTGGAGAAGAGGCTTAAGGGTTGATATGATAACTATGTATAAATATATAAGGGGATCATATAATAATCTCTCTAATGCTTTATTTACCAGTAGGTCTTTCCAGCTGACACAATGTCACCCATTCCGATTAGAAGAAAAGAGGTTCTGCCTAAATATTCGGAAGGGTTGAGAGCTGTGAAGATGTGGAATTCTCTCCCTGAATCAGTTGTACAGACTGATACATTAGATAGCTTTAAGAAGGGGTTGGATGTCTTTTTAGCAAGTGAGGGAATACAGGGTTATGGAAGATAGCTCATAGTACAAGCTGATCCAGGGACTAGTCTTTTTGCTACCTTGGAGTCAAGAAGGAATTTTTTCCCCCTCTGAGGCAAATTGGAAAGGCTGCAGATGGGGTTCTTCGCCTTCCTCTGGATCAACTTACACAGAGGTTATATATGAATTTAAAAGGTTGATCTTGATGGACGTGTCTTTTTTTCAACCTAACTTACTACGTTACTATGTTGTGATTTTAGAGAAGATATGAAATGCTGACATGGAGTTGTCCCTGCAAACAAATCACACTATGCTCAGTTTCTGAGTTTCATCCCAAACATCCCTAACAGTAATTTAACCCACTCATATTATACATATATTTGGAAAAAGAGAATTACAAATGATAAATATGGCTTTACAAGTAGAACTAGTGAGCAGTAATGTTTAATTAATCACAGTTACAACGTCAACCTTTTATGTTTACAAACTTTTCATATTACAGGTTCATATGTATCACAATATCTTCATATAAAAAAACTAATACACCATTCGGCAATTGCTATCAGCTGAGAACAATATTTAATATGTCTGGGTATGGTACTCCATAATACACCAATTTCTAAAATGCTCGCTGCTTCGATTAATCATAACATTTTGCATATTAGTTTACAACACAGGCAGAAAAATGTTATAAACTAGTAAAAAATGTATCTGTCAGGACTGCCAGAAGTACCCGACGGTGCTGTTTACATTCCCGGCGGTCACAGTGAAGATCCAAGATGGCGGCGCCCATGCTGAACACATGGCTGCAGCGTCGCTGCATGATGATGTCATCACTGGTGCCGGGATCTCGTCATAAAAGGGCGCCCAAAACACTGTGATGGCGCCCAAGAATAGGATTCAAATCACTACTGATCCTGGGTTCCTGTACTGCCTGTTTTCCAGCCTTGATTCCTGCTCCCAGCCCTGATTCCTGCTTCCAGCCCTGATTCCTGCTTCCAGCCTTGATTCCTGCTCCCTGTCCGTGATTCCTATTACCTGCCTGTGTTATTGAACTTTGCCTGGACTTTGGACTTTTGCATCTGATCTGCCTGCCCTCGTTAACTCCTGACTGTGACCACTACTACTGATTCTGCTTAACCCTTCGGATACCGCGACCTTGCTCCCACTAGAGGGCTTCCTCCTTGATCCAGACAACCTCCCTGGAGGGAGCTCCCGGCTCCCTGACAGTATCACAGTGTCATCAGTGTTAAAAATGCATGCTCAGCTATCACCAATTGAAAGGTTGCTTAGAATTAGACATTCCATAACATACCAAAATTTAACTTAAAGGTGAACCACCCCTTTAAAGGCTGTGGAGTAGTATCTGTGTCCATTTTTATATATAAGGGACAGGTATATGAAAATCCAAAAAGGTATTGTGTTTTATTTTACACAGAAAAATAAAACAACTCAAATTCATGTTCATTAGAGTGTCGCCATCCTAAAAGCTCTGAATGCAAGAATAGGAGTCAGCTTGGTATGTTCCAACTTGATGAACAAAGGCAAAATGATTCCTAATTCTCATTTAGGGTAGAACTATACAAACGCTTTTACCTGCGATAGAATCCGTTGATCTGACACGTCACGACTGCCGGATGAAGGCGCAACGCACAGTCGTGTTGTGTCAGATGCACGCATCAACAACGTGCGACATTCCTATTACTTACCTTAGATCCAGCGCATTTGACGTCACGCCTGCGATTGATCTCAGTGCGTCGGAACGGATGCTATCACAGGTAAAATCGCTTGTGTAGTTCTACCCTTAAACTGCTGAAGAAATGCAATGCTTTTGCTTTGCAGTTTGTCTGTTCCATTTGTATTCAGCAGACAAAACCCGTCATAAAGACTTAACATGCCTTTGGCAAAGAGGGTAAGCTGATCAGGTTGATGCATTTCACATCATTTCCAACAGTTAACATTTCAGGCAGTGGCCAATACTGAAACCTCACAGCAACAATTTTGATCATACTGTATATATGTTCCTTGCATTGGCAGTAGGAAAGCAAAAAATATGTTAATGATATGGATTAGTGTCTAATAATAATATATCATTTATTTATGTGTTAATTTATGCCAAACTAAACACAGTATTTCATTATAGTAGTTATTTAAGCCACACAGGGTAAAACTTTATGCTTCATTGAAAAGGTGCCATAAACCTAACATCACTATTCTAAATTGCACTGTATGTACTGTATCTCATTAACTGGCACTCCCATAAATGTCAGTTTAGTGAGCTAGAGGCCTCACTGCCCACATGCTGATGCTGCACCTCCATAGGTGACTGATTATTAATTGATGTAAACTTACTGTTTGACATGAGCGCATTCAGTTAGGGTGTATGTTGAAATGGAGCATAAGCTGTATCTGAGCTTCCAAAAATATAAATATGTTTTTTTTACATAGACCTACATAATTCATTAGATTGATAGGAAACATATGAAAAATATGAATATAATGTGCATTTAACCTAATAACAAATTAAAACTCACCTGTAGAAATGTGGGGTCCAAGTGCAAATGCCCCAGACCTATAACTCAAGGAGGTCAGTGTAATGGATAAGTGAACAGTATCACTTTATTGCAAAAACATTTTAGGGGCAGATTTATCAAAGGTCGAGGTGAATTTTCGAATGAAAAAAATTTGAAGGTCGAGCTATTGTTTGTGTACTTCGACTAGGGAATAGTCCAAATTCGATTCGAATTTGAAAAAAAATGCAAAAACCATTTGCCATCTAAAACCTGCCAAATTGCTGTTTTAGCCTATGGGGGCCTCCTAGAACCTATTTGGAGTCAATTGGTGGACGTTGAAAATCGAATGCGGTATTCTTTAGATTCGTACGATTCGAATTTGGCCGCATACGGACCTATTCGACCAAAAAAACGTAATTTCGGTTGGTCTTTTTGATTTCAAATTTCGACATTTTTTCAATTCGAAATTCGACCCTTGATAAATATGCCCCTAAGTATCCAGACAAACTACAGGCTCGTTGATCTGTCAGTGTCTGCTGCAATCTGTTGAAATTTACTAAGCACCATTTATATGGATATATTTGACAGATTGTTGGTGGCTCGTGTTCATTAAAAGAGTTTTCATTTGGAAAACACTAAGGGGCAGATTTATGAAGGGTCGAAGTGAAAATTCGAATTTGAATTTTTGAGTATTTTTAAGTGAAATTCGACTAGGGAATAGTTAAAATTCGATTAAAAAATGTATCATGTGCTGGCCCTTTAAGAATTCAAATATGACTATTCGCCACCTTAAACCTGCCGAATTGCTGTTTTAGCCTATGGGGGACGTCCTGGAATCAATTTGTTGTTTGGAGACATCCTGAAAATCGGGTTTTTTTCTTAAAAAAACTAGAATTTAATTGGATTCGAATTGGATTCGAATTGGATTCGCATTGGATTTGAATTTGGTTCGAATTAGATTTGAATTAGATTGATTAGATTTTGCGGGTCAATCCCATTCACCCGATTTTGAAAAAAATGCTTACAAAAAAAAAAAGTTGCTAATGTTCACTTCTGCCTAATGTGCAATACCAAACATAAATTGTTAACAAGCAATATTTAGCTTTGAGCAAAAATCTGTGTGCATTGAACATCCATTTAAATATGCAACTGTACATAAAGTGAAAGAACAGTGAAATTGCACTCAATAATACACAAAGCAACATCTAATAGCCACTCTTTCCCACTTTTATATAAATCAGATTCAAAGTGCTTATTGTAAAGTAGCTAGAAACAGGGGTGCAGAGTAAATAATAACTTTGGGAAAGAGCAGTTCTTTTTTAGGAACTTTAATGTTGCTAAATCACAGCTTGGAAGAAAGCATTTATTGAATTATTTACAAAATGATCAGTAATAGGTTGTCAATCATTTTCCAGTTGTCAGTGTTATTTGCTACAGGACGAATATAAAGGTCATTGGGTTCTGTACAAAAGTTACATGTCACTCCTGCCCTAAAATTGCTGTAATGTCAGAGCTTTAAGAGTTTTTCTAAAAGGGACAATATTTGTCCTGATGTCGCGAAAATAATTTGAGCATATGTATTCAGAAAGTTACATCTCAGAAAGCTCTGAATTATTTGCAACAAATGTTGATTTCCCCAGATTTTGAAGTATTAAATAAAAATAATCACATTTACCAATCGTTTAATCCAAAATGTAGAGTTTATGTAATTAAAATCGCAACACAGACAAAGCCTTCAATAGAAACTCATATGCACACATACTGCACTTGCTAAAATGTTGGGATTCATATGATCCACTTATTTAAAAGCTTCACCTTCCACACCTGCTACTTTTATCAGCCAATAGCCTTAATTTTGACACATTCCGACAAAATTGTCTGTTGTCTCCCTTGCTAATTAATTTAGTTGTAGATACCCTTATATGGCAAATAACTAGGGATGAACTGAATCCACTATTTTGGATTAGGCCCAACCCCCTGAATCCTTTGCAAAAGATTTGGCAGAATACCGAACCAATTCCAAATCATAATTTGCATATGCAAATTAGGGGTGTGAAGGGGAAAACATTCTTTACTTCCTTGTTTTGTAACAAAAAGTCATGCGATTTCCCTCCCTGCCCCAATTAGTAAATTAGGATTTGAATTTGGTTCTGCTGGGCAGAAGGATTCGGCCGAGTCCTGGATTTGTCCTACAATTTGTTGCATCCTTGCAAAACAAACACAATTTACAAGATTAAAGGGAACGTAACAAAATTTTTTCCTTTGCCAATGTTTTCTGCAGTTCCTCCACTGGATCACCAAATCAAGATAAAATTAAAGATCAGCGCCACAGACTATGGAAAAAAGAACAAATAACAGAACCTAGCAAAATATTGTGAACATTCAGTACAGTCACCAGGGTGTTTTAACACAATTCTGTGTGTGTCTTGAACCATAGAAAGTATATGCACAGATTTTTCCTGTGCATTCTAAAGTGCTATAGTGATTTTTACAAAGTGCTATCTCCAAAACAAGGTGCTTATAGTGTTTTCTTCAAAAAGTAGAATGAATTAAAGCAAGGTGCATTGGTGTTTTCTTCAAGTAATAAAACTCATTATGTGGTGGGATTAGCAGTTTACAAGATTCCTGACTTCAAAAGAGCATATCAGTGTAGCGCTATAGTAAACTGACTTGCGTGAGGGCAGTTTTGGCTACTTTCCTTTGTGGGCTGATACCACAGATGAGCTCTCTTTCTCAGGGGTAAGCCCTCGCAACGCGGTGGAGGCAGGGTGTAGTGTAACTGTAACCAGGTGCGATAGCACAATGATGGGCGCCAGTAGTTCTTTAACGTTGAACATAGAATTGTATTTATTGAACAATAGCACATAGATCATTCAGCACATTGATCCACAATGGAGTATAGAACATACACAGCAGCATAAAGCATATACTCAGCACGTATAGGCTGAATCCCCACAGGCTAGGGAATATACAGCAGAGAGTAAGTTGACAGCATGTGATGGGTATTGCCCAGTTTTCAGGATATCTTCCAGTGGCAGACTAGGGGAACTCCTATCATCCCTATCTCAACACTTGGTCCTTACTCCGGGTCAGTAATACCCTGGGATCTTAATCCCTCTAATCTTCTCGGCGGAGCCTTGAGCTGCTCAACTAAAAAACCTCTATATCACTCCTAGAGTGATCTATAAACGAGTATAGCTGTCTAATTACTAGGGCCAAGGCGCCATTCCCTTCCAGCCTGCTTGGTTGGGCTAAAGCAATGGACCCAGACCTTATGGTTCCTAAACCTTTTCTGGCACAGTGCCATCTGGTGTACACTGTGTGAACTACAGGGGTTACATAAGCACAAGGTCCCCATAAGGACCTTTTAGGCGTCCATATAACTAGGGATGTGCCTGTCTGTAATGTGTAAGGGTGTCTAAGATTTTCACATCCCTACATCAGTATCAACTCCAGGGTATTTCTTTTTCTGTAAAGATATTAAGCAGCAGGGGCAGTGTCCATAGTGTGATTTGCCTTTTTTAAAAAGGTTTAAAAACTTGCACTTAAGTAATTCTCACTTCTGAGCACATATCAATCACTTTCTTCAGTGTTATGGTGCAGACTGTGGAGGAGAACCTTTTCCATACAAACAGATTCTGCCGGTGTCTCCCTCTCTCGTTTGTTCCACCTGTGCATCCACTAACTGCTGCAACCAAAAGTGATGTCACACCTGACAGCTTTTTCAGAGCTGAATTTCCTTTCCCTGCTAGTTTCCTTATTTTGCTTGAGTTACCCTTGAGTTACACTTCACATTCCTTTTGCAAGTCCATTCAATGCTCTTGTAACCCCTCCCCCATAAAGTCAATATGGGCACCGGGTTAAAAAGGCTGTTTATACTGCAAAAGTGCTTTCTTAAATTTGCCTTTAAGGTGCAGGTTCACTTTCCGTTCACTTTACCCGAATATATATCTGTTAAGGATAAGTAAACCTTTTTTTCTATGCTAGATGCCAGAGGTTCTTGAACATATAACAAAAAGGTTTATTGTGAAACACAACAGGGGTTATTGATGGATCTTTGAGGTCTTTTCAGATACAATCAAGGCAGAGATTAGCTATATGACACCACTGTGGAGATCTAAGATATACATTAAGGGCAAAGACACATGCTCAGATTCGGGTATATAAGTCGCCCAGCGACAAATCTCCTCTTCTTTGGGGGCGACTAATCTCCCCTAACTGCCTCCCACAGGCTAGAATGTAGATTGCCGGCCGAGATGGCAATCAGCGTGCTTCGTTTTCTGAAGTTGCCTCACGAGGAAACTTCAGGCGTCATTAACTCTATGGACCAATAACAAAGATATCCCATATAGATCATTCAGATACAGTACCAGGTACTATGGGATTAGCAATTTGTAGAGGTCTGGTAACCCTATGTGTCCCTACACCTACTAAAAAAATGTGCACATATTCACTATACAGGTATAGAAACTGTTATCCAGAACCTGGGGTTTTCGGGGAAAAGGGATCTTTGTGTAATTTGGAACTTCATACCTTAAATCTGCTAAAAATTATTTAAACATTAAATAAACCCAATAGGGTTATTTTGATTCCAATAAGGTTTAATTAGTTGGGATCCAGTACAATGTAGTGTTTTGTTATTGCAGAGAAAAAGGAAAACGCTTCCTGTAATTCAGAGTTTTCTGGATAACGGGTTTCCGGATAACAGATCCTATACCTGTATCACCATTTTTATGAGATAGAACATGTGCAAGTCTTCCAAGGACACATTCCATATCAAATATTTTATTTGAAGCATAATTTGGAGTCCGACAATGTTACGTCAATTGTTGTATAACACTAGTGAGAAATATTACTGCAACTAATAAATTAATGTATCAGCCTGGAGTGACTTTCAACAAGTTTTTTCTCAAATACTTTGACAAAGAATCCATGGACATAATAGACTCCTCAGGTTAGTCGGCCAAGAAAGCTCTTAATATACTGTAGTGTGTTAGTTACAACTACATGGAAAAGCTGCATCATTTTTAGGATTTGTATCTGTTAAAATATATTCAAAGATTTGAATGCCTTTATTTCCATATGATCAAAAGGAATGAAACACTCCATTAGACATAGATAATCTAAGATGCACGTCTGTAATACTGTAGCATTTGAATGAATGAATTTATAAAATACTGTATTTTCCCTTACATTATAATATGAAATTTGCTGAGGGTAAATTTGTTTTATTTCTCATGTACCAAATGTTTGGTGTGAAGAGTTATATGAACGCTTGTTGCGAAAGATCAATTTAACACATGGGATAGTATAACTTGAGATAATCAACACTTATAATTTGTTGAAAGATGATAACTTTCCAGACAGAACTAACAAGCTCAAACTTCCACATATTTGCCATTAAGTAATAATATAACAGAAAGCAGAACAAGGAGACTCACTATAATGTATAGGGATGAGTAACTAATTGCCTCAAGCATAAGAAAAGTAAACAAGTGATGCAAGAAAACAAGGAAACATATTATCACTGTGTCATTGTTAAAGAGAAAAAATACTGCTATCTAGCAATAACTTGCACAGACTTAAAAGAACTCTACCTAAGGTAGCAGGATGGGATGGAGGGAGAAGGGAGAGGGATAGAGGAGCAAACTGAGCATGCTCAAGCCCATGCCCCGAGGTTTAAGCTGAAGGAAGGAAGTCTGGTACAGAAGCCCATGTGTACACACACAGAAGGAATGTGATGTTTCTTTTAGCAGAGGAATCAGAGAAGCATTACTTTGAATGTTTAATGGTGTATTTATATAGACCTTTCTAATAACACTTAGGGGCCGATTCAATAACTTCGAGTGAAGGATTCGAAGTAAAAAAACTTCGAATTTCGAAGTTTTCTTTGGGCTACTTCGACCATCGAATGGGCTACTACGACCTTTGACTACGACTTCGAATCGAACTATTCGAACTAAAAATCGTTCGACTATTCGACCATTCGATAGTCGAAGTACTGTCTCTTTAAGAAAAAACTTCGACCCCCTAGTTCGCCATCTAAAAGCTACCGAACTCAATGTTAGCCTATGGGGAAGGTCCCCATAGGCTTTCCTAAGTTTTTTTGATCGAAGGATATTCCTTCGATCGTTGGATTAAAATCCTTCGAATCGTTCGATCCGAAGGATTTTATCCTTTGATCGTTCGATCGCATTATTTGCGCTAAAATCCTTCGACTTCGATATTCGAAGTCGAAGGATTTTAATTCCCAGTCGAATAGCGAGGGTTAATTAACCCTCGATATTCGAACCTTTGTGTTTAAAGGGATACTGTCATGGGAAAAAAAATAATTTTCAAAATGAATCAGTCCAGCAGAATTCTGCACTGAAATCCATTTCTCAAAAGAGCAAACAGATTTTTTTATTTTCAATTTTGAAATCTGACATGGGGCTAGAAATATTGTCAATTTCCCAGCTGCCCCAGTCATGTGACTTGTGCTCTGATAAACTTCAGTCACTCTTTACTGCTGTACTGCAAGTTGGAGTGATATAACCCCCTCCCTTTCCCCCCCCCAGCAGCCAAACAAAAGAACAATGGGAAGGTAACCAGATAATAGCTCCCTAACCCAAGATAACAGCTGCCTGGTAGATCTAAGCAATAGTAAAAACCCATGTCTCACTGAGACACATTCAGTTACATTGAGAAGGAAAAACAGCAGCCTGCCAGAAAACATTTCTCTCCTAAAGTGCAGGCACAAATCAAATGACCAGGGGCAGCTGGGAAATTGATAAAATGTCTAGCCCCATGTCAGATTTCAAAATTGAATATAAAAAAATCTGTTTGCTCTTTTGAGAAATGGATTTCAGTGCAGAATTCTGCTGGAGTAGCACTGATTCATTTTGAAAAAAATTTTTTTTTCCCATGACAGTACCCCTTTAAGTATGAAAGCACAAAAGTTGGTGTAATTCATTCCCTGCCTAATTTTACCCCCAGAACAACTTATTGATTGAAGGCCCCAATGGCTACTAAAGAATTTGCCTGCTTACTGAAATACATGTGAAAATGACCCATTTGCCTTCAGCCATTGAATTCATCTATCTCCATAATATCATTAACCAATATCAAATTTACTCTTTGTTATTTCTTTATTAAAGATTACATGGGGAATCCTGCATACTTAGGGATTCCTATCCATGCAATCTTTGTAGGAATTCTGATCAAATCAATTAATGTTTGAATTGATCAGATTACTATAAAAATCGACCGATCTAATCTGAATCATTATTTAACATTGTCCCAACCTTCCTGGGAAACAGTCCCTCGACTGTGATAATATACTATCGACAATGTTTTTTTTTTAACCATTGGTTTCATTCTTTATCTATAGTTACATAGTTAATTTTTTTTGTTGCAAAATGACAAATATAACTAATATAAACAAATATAATATTCAAGAATTCCTCCAAGCCTCTCTTAAAGCATTAATAGACTACAAGTCACCTTGTAGGTCATTACTACAAGGTCCCTGCCTCCACCCTTTCTACCTTTTAACCAAAGTTTAAATCTTCTAATCCTTTTATCATCTTAGCGGCGCTCTTTCCATACCACTAATATGCTTCTAAGAACTGGGGTCCAAAACTGCATGGCATACTCAAGATGAGACCTAACAGGGGCATATAAAGAAGCATAAGAAATTATGTTTTTATCCCTTGAGTTGATGCCCATTTTTAAATAAGATGGTACGTTATTTGCTTTAGCAGCTACTGAGTGACATTGCCTAGAGTTACACAGCTTTTTAGCCACAAAAATCCCCAGGTCCTTCTCAGTTAATGATGAAATAGTCAACAGATAATGGCAGTATGCTTTCTCTCATGGAGTGCTATATTATTATGTTTTATTGTCCCTCACAGGAATTATATAAAGAACTAATCATACTAAAAAATATGTAGAAATGTTAGTTTCAAACACATACATCACCTGGTTCACTAGGGTGTGAGATGCTATTTAATATAATATTATGAATATTTATTTATTTACATAACTGGTAAGTGGCCCTGCTAGAGCTAACCTCTATCAAATAAGAGCAGTGAAATGTTCCAGAACTGAAGCAACTGTCAAATTCTGTATTAACATCATGTGTGAAAGCGCCTCTGCATGGCCATGCATTCCACTTCTTAGTCTATAAAACAAAATTATTATTAAAATTACTCTGAACCACCTTTGTTTTGATGGCCTTTTGTCGACCCTTCTGTCCTACATGGTGGAATTCAATTTGCCACCTTCAGAGACCTATTCTAGCAAGGTGAATTATCATCTTATGTATTATAAAAAATAGGCACCGGAGGGCCGCCCCCAAAACCATGCCGCCTATATATAAATACAGTCCTGGCCATATTTCAGATTTTTCTGTTTATTGGGTTTTTGTAGAATTATATCATATAAAGTTGTCAAGGTCATGTACTGTAGATGTCAATGGGAGCTGCCCTTAGCAAATTGTAAAGTACGGTTTTCAATTTTTTTTTGCTTTTAAAAACAAAAAAATCTGAATTATGAGGTTTTCTTATTCCTATTTGGTTCCATGCTTTTATTAATCTGGCTTTATATATTCCAATTTTTTTTAATATGTAAGGAAAAATGTGTGTTTTTTTTATTTTTAAATGTGTTTATTGATGGTAGAAAAACCTCTAAAATTATACAAATAAGAATTTTTAATAAATAACCCCCTAAGGGTATGCATTCAGTTCAGCTGCACACTTAAAATGTGTCCAGACCTGAATTCCACAAATAGTTCCAGGACTGGGCCAAATCCTGGATCCTGTATTCCAGCATGAAATTAATCCCATAACTGTACAAGTGGCCCTGCTAGAGCTAACCTCTATCAAATAAGAGCAGTGAAATGTTCCAGAACTGAAGCAACTGTCAAATTCTGTATTAACATCATGTGTGAAAGCGCCTCTGCATGGCCATGCATTCCACTTCTTAGTCTATAAAACAAAATTATTATTAAAATTACTCTGAACCACCTTTGTTTTGATGGCCTTTTGTCGACCCTTCTGTCCTACATTGTGGAATTCAATTTGCCACCTTCAGAGACCTATTCTAGCAAGTTGAATTATCATCTTATGTATTATATCTCATCATGTATAAAGCTTGTTTTAGGAAAAACCCAATATACTCTACTGCTGCTTGTTTTAAATATTTTAACTTTAAAATGGCATAGAAGCTGTAATCATTTGTATGCAAAATTTGGATCATGGTTCAATTACTTGATATTATTATTATAATACTATAAAATTACAATAGTGTAATTTATTTTCTTTAGTAAACAGATGGTGGCATTAAAACAAATTATTATGTTCTAAAGATGCTTGTTTATATGAATTCTAATATGCAGACAATAATATACTGCGCAGTAATTGAAATGCTTCAGCCTGTGGTGTCACGGTGTTCCAGTAAAAGAATAAAACAGGTTTAAGTATTAGAACAGACTGCCACAAAATAAATGCCTGTAATTTTTGCTTAGTTTGAATTTGATATGTGTCCATTTTTCTCAGTAATGCCTTTGGACTACATAGCAATAAAGTATCTTTTTATTTCCAAAGAAAAACTTGCAGGTAATTTTACAGTATACTCTGACATTTTCACGCTAACTGACTTAATCAAATTTATCTCATAGTGCATTTATCGGTGCCTTAGGTACACCCTGCTGTAAGATCTGAACGTCTTACTGTCTCCCTAAGTGACACTCGAGGACTGCTCCTCTTTGATGAGTGATAAGCAAAGTAAAACTGTGGTACATATTCCTATATCAGCAAGGCTTGTCCATTCTTATACCCACTAGAAGCGAAAGTTTGCCAGACTGCAATGCAGACATTTCCTGTGAAATAAAAGAAAATGAAGTTACTGTGGAATAAGATTTTTCTAAAGTGCTTTAAAAAGCATTTAGTTTGGGGGCTCATGTACCAATAATGGGCACATCTACACATGGGCAGTAACCTATAGCCACACAACTTAACTCCACCCCAGCATACCATGTGCAAGCAAAAATATCATTGGTTGCCATAGGTTACTGCCCAGGAGAATATTTTCCATCGCATCAAAAAACAAAACTCTACTAACACACAACCGGAGTTCCGTTTGGTAATGCTTGCCAAAAGCAAGATATCCCATTTGACCCTGAGCCAAAACTTATTAAAAGTTTTCACTTGCAAAGAAGCTATAAGGCAAGCTAAAATTGCTATAGAAAAGGATATTGCAGCAAGCAGTAAAAAAATCCAAAATTATTTTTTAAATATGTTAATAGTAAAAAAATGAAGCAGGAAGGGGTGGGACCCTTACTATCAGAGGGGGGTCAGCTGGTTGATGAAAACAAAATAAAAGCGCAGATTCTGAACTCATATTTTTCATCTGTCTACACAAATGAGGAACCAGTAAGTGAAGGTTTCCTTCTTAACAGTCCCAATTCTAGTAATACAACTAATGATGCATGGTTCACACATGAAGAAATTCAAAAGAGACTTGAACATGTTAAGATTAACAAAGGTCCAGGGCCAGATGGTATTCATCCCAGGGTAATTAGCGAGCTTAGCTCTGTGATTGCTAAACCTCTTTACTTAATTTTTCAGGATTCATTGAGATCTGGCATAGTGCCGAGAGACTGGCGAATTGCTAATGTGGTGCCTCTATTCAAAAAAGGATCCCGTTCTCAGCCTCAAAACTATAGGCCAGTTAGTCTGACGTCAGTGGTAGGAAAGCTTTTCGAAGGGTTAATAAAGGATAAGATACTGGACTTCATAGCAAATCATAATACTATGAGTTTGTGCCAGCATGGTTTTATGCGTAATAGATCTTGCCAGACTAACTCAATTTCTTTTTATGAGAAGGTAAGTAGAGACCTCGATTCTGGGATGGCAGTGGATGTGATTTACTTAGACTTTGCTAAAGCATTTGATACAGTGCCACACAAAAGGTTACTGGTTAAATTAAGGAATGTTGGCCTGGAACATAGTATTTGTACCTGGATAGAGAACTGGCTAAAAGATAGACTACAAAGAGTGGTGGTAAATGGAACATTTTCTAATTGGACCAGTGTTGTTAGTGGAGTACCGCAGGGCTCTGTACTAGGTCCCTTGCTTTTCAACTTGTTTATTAATGACCTGGAGGTGGGCATTGAAAGTACTGTTTCTATTTTTGCAGATGATACTAAATTGTGCAGAACTATAGGTTCCATGCAGGATGCTGCCACTTTGCAAAGTGATTTGTCTAAACTGGAAAACTGGGCAGCAAACTGGAAAATGAGGTTCAATGTTGATAAATGCAAGGTTATGCACTTTGGCAAAAATAATATAAATGCAAGTTATACACTAAATGGCAATGTGTTGGGAGTTTCCTTAAATGAAAAGGATCTAGGAGTCTTTGTAGATAACACGTTGTCTAATTCAGGGCAGTGTCATTCTGTGGCTACTAAAGCAAATAAAGTTCTGTCTTGCATAAAAAAGGGTATTAACTCAAGGGATGAAAACATAATTATGCCTCTTTATAGGTCCCTGGTAAGGCCTCATCTGGAGTATGCAGTTCAGTTTTGGACTCCAGTCCTTAAGAGGGATATAAATGAGCTGGAGAGAGTGCAGAGACGTGCAACTAAATTGGTTAGAGCAGGGATCCCCAACCTTTTGAACCCGGTGAGCAACATTCAGAAGTAAAAGGAGTTGGGGAGCAACACAAGCCTGAAAAATGTTCTTGGGGTGCCAAATAAGTGCTGTGATTGGCCATTTGGTAGCCCCTATGAAGATTGGCAACCTACATTGAGGCTCTGTTTGGCAGTACACCTGGTTTTTATACAACCAAAACTTGTCTCCAAGTCTGGAATTCAAAAATAAGCTCCTGCTTTGAGGCCACTGAGAGCAACATCCAAGGGGTTGGGGAGCAACATGTTGCTCACGAGCTACTGGTTGGGGATCACTGGGTTAGAGGGACGGAAGACTTAAATTATGAGGGTAGACTGTCAAGGTTGGGGTTGTTTTCTCTGGAAAAAAGGCGCTTGCGAGGGGACATGATTACACTTTACAAGTACATTAGAGGACATTATAGACAAATGGCAGGGGACCTTTTTACCCATAAAGAGGATCACCGTACCAGAGGCCACCCCTTTAGACTAGAAGAAAATAACTTTCATTTGAAGCAACGTAGAGGGTTCTTCACAGTCAGGACAGTGAGGTTGTGGAATGCACTGCCAGGTGATGTTGTGATGGCTGATTCAGTTAATGCCTTTAAGAATGGTTATAGTTAGTATAGGTATGGGTATATAGAATTTTAATTAAAAGTAGGGAGGGGTGTGTGTATGGATGCTGGGTTTTCATTTGGAGGGGTTGAACTTGATGGACTTTGTCTTTTTTCAACCCAATTTAACTATGTAACTATGTAACTTTGATTATCCTGCCTACAGCTGGTTGAAAAGTAGTAATAATTGTTCTGCCCAATTTAAAATTTGCACAGCTGAATTACAGAGAAAAGGCAAATTCATAAAAAATTAAGATATTCTTCTAATAAACAGGACACTGTGAAGAATGGTGGTGCCATATTCAAGGCTGTATTTAGGTCTCATACTGCCCTAGACATCAGACCTAAACACGTCCCTACGTCGTGCGTGCTGACGGCACGCGCTGGCTCGCTGATGGCACGCTCCAACGCCATGCACGCTGATGTCACACAACACGTTCAGTCGAAGTGACGTCAGCGCGCCATGCGCGTGACGTCACTTCCACAGACCCATCACCGGATTTCCTATGGAAATCTGTGGCAGAGGGTGGGGGAATATGCCACAAATCAATATGATATGTTCTGTAACCTACAGCAATAAGTATGATCATAATAACAGTACTCCTATAGCAAAAGAAAATTTACAACAATTTTTCATAGGTTTGCTTCTGCCTTTGTGTCCAACTTGAAAAGCAAACAGTATCATGTCTGCTTATATAATATCAGTACAGACTTGGATAGCTAACTTGTTATTAGTTGCAAGTCTATTTTAATTAATTCAATTACAGAGAATAACCTTCAAGAAGACTGGGAAGGGAGGACAGGATGGGGTCTAAATTTGCACAAAATAAACTCCCTTACCAAATTGGACTTTTTGCTTTTTTAAGGTTAACTGAATTTGCAAAAGCCGTGTAGCAGAATAAAACATACCTTATGTGACCTGAGCAAGAAAATCCCAAAGGGCCATTAAAACCAAAGGAGAGACAAAACCAATAACGAACAATACATAATGGCGATGTCAGATTTACTGAACAATTTGTGCTAGCATAGGTGTTAAGAAAACTCTTTGTTATACTTTGCAGAATGTATGGCAATTTAAATCAACTAAATACAGTATACAATTCAGGAGAAGGACACTTATCTCCAAAACTACTGTTCCGAGCCGGATAAATAAATTCTTCCAGCTAGTACTGTCATTGTTTGAATATAGCTTCTCGTTTAAAGAGCTGGGTCATATAAATATACAGTTGAGACTTGCTTGTTTACAGTTATTATTCTAGGAAATAAAAAGAAACCTGCATGGAATGGTCCCCAATGTGATATAGCTCTAGGTCGAGGTCAGAGAGAATTTCCATGAACTTTCATGAGGTTGTTAGTCAAGGAGGAGTTGAGAAAAAAATGCAGTAAACAAACTTTGACACACGACTTATTATCATGAATTTTAAATAATATATTCACTCATTCTTGTCTAAAGAACCCTCAGTGGCTCTTCTGAAAGATAATGTATCTGCCTTACATGAACTGACCACTATATGACCTCAGAAATCACCAGAGGAATTATAAACACTAATTTATATACACTTATTCACTCACTGAACATATCAAATAAATATTTCTTATTGAATTATGCAAGATACAAATACATTTTTACATTACAAGTTAATAATAACAATAATAATAATACCCATATGTGCTTTGTATATATATATATATATATATATAAATATATATATATTATTAACCTGTATTTATATAGCGCCAACATATTGCGTAGCACTGTACATATTGCGTAGCACTGCGTTATATATTTAAATATATGCCATAAAGTCAAGGAGCCGCACGAAGTAACTGCCGTTCCTAGGCTAGTCCTGCCCTCGGGGGACGAGATACAGGACCCGCAAGATATAGCGAATGCCTTTGGCGAGTACTATAAAGACTTATATGGCTCTAGAATGACTTCCAGCGCTGGGATTCCGGAGTACTTAGCTCCCATACCATTCCCTAAATTGACTTTGGAACAAGCGATTGCTTTAGATGCCCCCATCACTAAGGAGGAAATTGCTGACGCAATAGCTAGCTTCCCTAATAACAAATCCCCAGGCCCTGATGGACTGCCGGTTGAGTGGTTTAAGGCAAATACCAAATCCCTTGCTCCCATTCTTGCCTCTCTCTGGAATACCACCTCGGAGACGGGTGAAGTCCCATACTCTTGTACCCAGGCAGTAATAGCGGTTCTTTTAAAGCAGGGCAGACCTGACCACTGTTGTGACTCCTACCGGCCCATCTCTTTGCTTAATGTAGACGTTAAGATCTTCACCAAAGTTCTTGCCTCCCGACTTAAATTGGTTATTGACCATCTTATCCACCCTGACCAAACTGGCTTTATGCCGGGGAGAGCCACCGATGTTAACATTAGACGCTTATACTCAAATATGCAAACTCGTCATGACAATACAGGCTCCAGAGTCGTAGTCTCCCTTGATACGGCCAAAGCATTCGACACGGTCGAGTGGGCCTACCTGTGGGAGGTGCTGGCCCGCTTTGGCATTGGGGATGGCTTTATTAGATGGGTGAAGGGGATATACAAGTCACCAGTGGGCCAAGTCAGAGTTAACTCTTATCTCTCACAGATCTTCGAGTTACGTAGAGGTACGAGGCAGGGTTGCCCTTTATCCCCCTTTTTGTTTGCGCTCGCCATCGAGCCCCTAGCTATTCAAATTCGTAACAATAAGGAAATTGTAGGTTTGCGGCAGGGCCAGCTAGAAGAAAAGACATCCCTTTATGCCGATGATATGTTGGTGTATTTGGCTGATCCTGAGGCTTCTCTGTCCACCCTGCTTCAAGTAGTGAATGAGTATGGGACTTACTCGGGGCTTAGAGTAAATTGGGAGAAATCCACTGTCTTTCCGATTGATGACATTGCCGCTCGGGACTCAGTCCCATCTAGATTGAAGTGGACCACCTCGTTTAAATACTTGGGTGTACTTATCTCTAGAGACCCGGCTAATTATATACGGGACAATTTGGAACCGGTTCTCCAGGAATATCGTAGGAAAACTACCTCTTGGGTCAATTTGCCTCTCTCTCTGGTGGGGAGGGCCAACATTGTCAAAATGATTTTTTTGCCGAAATTCTTGTATAGATTGCACAATGCCCCGAATTATTTACCCCAAAGCTGGTTCAAACAAATAGACAAAGTCACTAGCTCCTTCATTTGGGCGGGTAAGGCTTCACGCATTAGCCTATCGGCTCTTCAATCCCCAACATCGAAAGGGGGTCTGGCACTGCCGAATTTTTTGCTTTATTATCATGCCTCTCAACTGGTGTATGCCCACTGGTGGCTAGTGCCTGACTTGAATAATCCTGCCCTGATGGTGGAGGCGGCGAGTGCCTCCTCGCTGGAGGCATTGGCTAATCATTTATACAGGGGTCCACATTCTGCCTTCCCATGCACCGCCTCCATGACTCCGGTCATGAAGATTTATGATATGTATATGAAGAAGCTATACCCGCGCCCAGAAACATGGTCCCCGGGCACCCCTCTCTGGGAGAACCCAAAATTCCCCCACTTTAAACAGCTTGCTGATGCCGGACTCTGGGCCTCTTTGGGTATTAAGTATCTAGTCCAAATTGTTGAGGGTGGGCAGCTTAAGGCTTTCCCAGTCCTTAAAGAGGAATTCCAACTACCAGCTAGAATGATTTCCGATATTTACAACTGAGTCATGCATTTCAAAGGCAGTTCCAGGCTAGACCCCTTGATATTACACAGTGCTCCCTTGAACGATACCTGAGGCGACCTGGGCTGCAGAAAGTGGTCTCTTGGATATATGCTATTTTGCTAAAACCCTTGGACTCCCACTTAGAGAGGGTGCGTCTAAAATGGCAGGCTGATATTCCAGGACTACATGAGGAGGCATGGTGTGAGGTCTTGGAACAAATTCCACTAGTCAATATTTCGAATAGGGACAGGCTTATTCAGATTAAATTCTTTCATAGAACATATCTGACCCCCCATAGACTCGCCAGGATATATCCGGGAACCCCGGACACATGCTACAAATGTGGGACTGAGGTGGGAACTTTGTACCATGTTTTTTGGGAGTGCACTCACATGCAGAGATATTGGGGGAAGGTCCTGGGTTTCATTCAGGACAAGTTTGCACTTCCTAATATCCTTTCTCCGGAACTTTGTCTCATGGGACTTCTTGAACCTCTCACCCTTCCCCTTACCGTAGGCAGTTCTATCTGCAAATGTTATATTTTGCTAAAAAGGCCATTATTCTTGCGTGGAAAGATACTGCCCCCCCTACTTTAGCTAGATGGAAATCCTTGATTAATGATGTCTTGCCATTGCAAAAAACTGTTTATCTAGCTAGGGGTTGCCCTGGTAAATTTCAGGCGATATGGGGTGACTGGATTGACTTGCAGGATACGGTTGTTCCACGAGGGTAATTGTGGGTGATACTTGCTTCTCCCTCTCTGCAGCTATGGAATTTTTGTAGTAAGCTATTTGTCTAGAATGGTGTACGTACGGACCCAATGTGATTGTACTGATGTGAGACATTGCAATTGTTTGTCTTGTTAAACTGAAAATTGTTAAATAAAAACTTTTAAAAAAAAAATATATGCCATAATGTAAATCCTTATAATAATATATTTATCTGAGGTTTACTTTTTTTTATTTAAAAAATTACCTGTACCTTAACAAGCCTATTAAGGGTAGTTTAGCAACTCTCAGGAAGCACTTGTATCCAGGAATCTGGTGCATAACATGCATAACACAGACCTGTGCCTACTAACTGCAATAGGTAAGTAGAGGACCCTAGTGTACCTTCTCCCTCCCTGGCTTGAACATCTGAATGGCACATAAATGAGATGGATGGTGTCCTGGAAGAAGCACATAAACCATGCACAGTCCACATACAATGCTGTTGAACACAATCATGGGAGAAGAACATGTTGTTCATTTTGGAGAGGCAATGAGCTGTACCTATGGGCACAAAGTGATGATGCCAAGTCCAAAATATATATAAACGACAAATAACTGTATTATATTTTTTATTTTTCTAAAATGTAGACACTGCTCAATGTGGAGCTTTAGATAAATAGGGCTTTCTTGGACATGCGGATATGGTTTTCCTAATGGAAAGGACTGAACTATTAAAGGAAAACTATTCCCGAACAATTTAGGTCTATAAAAATATCATATAATAATACAAAAAATGTAAACACATATAACAGCTCATATGTGATGAACCCTGCTTTATCTAAATAAACTGTTTTCATAAATATATACTTTTTTAGTAGTATGTCATTCAGTAATCCTAAATAGGATATATATATATATATATATATATATAATATTAATTTGTAAATTATTTGTGTTTTTCAGACAACCACACTGTTACTGCATAGAACAAGTCATGCTAATAATTAGAATGAGTTAAAGCACCTCACTTATTTGCTTTACTAGTCAGGCAGCAGGGAACCGAATATTAGTCTGTGCTTGTGGCAAAATACTTACACTAGAGTTTAAAACCTTAGCAAACTAAATTTCAAGTTTATCTTGCTGCCTGCTGGCAATAAATGACTGAGTCACAGTGGAAACCTACAAGTAAAAGACCTGTTAAGAATGTTAAAAACTGAAATGCCATTTTCTAAATAGCCTTCCTGTCTTGTATCTTGTTTTAAAAAAAAACATTTACACGTTTAAGCAATGTCTTCTCATATCAAACTATTTGTTTTGGACTCACGTTGGTAAACAGGAAACAAAACACTGCCAAAAGCACCATATTAGAACTCTGAGACATGGAGGTAATTTACTTCACAAGAGCTAGAGGAATATCATATTGAACTAATGCATTTTCGGCTGAAATACACAAAATGCTTGTACTGATTACATAAAATTGTACTTGTACTTGTACAAATTGCAATGTAAGAACCTTAATATTAATTGGGGGTAATTACATAAAAGGACACAGATTGAAATATGAAACTTATATTTTCACTTCAAATAAATACAATACCTGAACAATGTAGAAAAATATATATATTGCATAAACCAGCTCATATTTAAAACCCTGCTTCATGTAAATAAACTATTTTCATAATAATAGATTTTTTTAGTAGTACAGTACTACATGTCCCATTGGGTAATCCTAAATATAAAATTGCCATTTTAAACTATGGGCGACCCCTTGGATCCTACGATTCATAGTGCACACAAACAAACTAAACAGCTTAGGTCACATGAGCAAATTAACAGACAAAGTTCTTTTACTTCCACATGTCTACCTGTTACAGTTAGAGCTGCATTTTTTCTGGTCAGGTGATCTCTGAGGCAGCCGACAGAGCATCACAAAATGGTGGTTCATGGTAAGAGATTTGAAAGATGTAATCACTTATAAGAGTGATTGGATGATTTATTGATAAGCATTATATCAAAGGCTATTGTGGTAAAATCTACAATTAGCATAGATATTGTTACATATAGTTTATATACTGTATGTGAGTGTATAGATAGATGAGCTACTTGGTTGAGATTCTAGCTGCTCTATAAAGAAGTGTAGGAAACCGTTAATTCCTCCTACTACAGTATCTAGTAGAATTAAGTCAAAGGCTGCTGGAGTTTTTCTTCAAAATGTTTCACCACTCAATCGAGTGACTTCTTCAGTTCCACTGAGGCGCTAGGGGATTTCAAGGCATTTAAACCCTTGAGGGTTTACTAAATCATAGACATCTAATCACAATGGTTCCATTGAAGTTCAGTAAGGTGCTGGCTCATTGAGGCAGGTCTTAATCTTTAAATGGCAGGTGTTAATCTTTTGTTGTGAAGCCACGGAGGTAAGGATGTCCAAGCGGCATTGTACGTTAATGACAAATGGGGTGGCAGGCACCTCTCCTCTGTTCAGGGAAGGTTCCTCAACTTTAGTATAAATGGCCTCTTTCACACCTCTTTCAAACCATCTGTCCTCTCAATCCAAAATGTGCACATTGGTGTCCTCAAAGGAGTGTCCTTTTTTTTTTAGATGTATACCTAAAGTGTTAGCTCTTCTATGTTGGGCCATTCTCTTACAAAGCGGCTGTTTTGTCTCCCCAATATTTAGATCTTCACTACACTGGACAGCATAGACCACATTGCTTTATGTACTTTGGTGTTGGGTCTTTTGGGTGCACCAACTTCTGTCTTAGGCTGTTGCTGGGTTTGAAATACACAGGAATGTGTTTTTAAATAATTCTCCTCAGTCTTTCTGATTTTCTGGACACATATGGGATGACTATGTTACTTCACCTGTTATGATCCTCCCCTCTATTTCTTGATTTGTTTTTTTTTTTTGTTTGGCTTTGATTTCATTTTTTTTTGTCATCAATGTACAATGCAGCTTTGACAACCTTAGCCCTGTGGCTTCACACTTCCAATCATGTACACTGAAAGATGAACTCCTGACTGGATCACACTTTCACACATCTGTGAGTTACAGCCAACACCTTATTGAAGTTCAATGGAGCCATTGTGATTGGATGTCTATGACTTTTCTACCCTCAAGGGTTTAAATGCCAAAGAATTCCCTACCACTTCAGTTGAACTGAAGGAGCCACATGGATGAGTGGTGAAACGTTTTCAAGAAAACCTCTAAATGTCCAGTTGCCTTTGACTTAATTATACTAGATACTATATCTCATGACCTGGATAAATGAGAATATGTATAGACAATTCATCCTACTGTTCAGGAAGTCCCATTTCTGTTACCTGTGGCCTGTGGGAGAGATCTTCTGACTGGGCCCTGTACATAGGTTGAATTGGAGGGAGCTAATTACTTTTCTTCTTTGGTCTCCCCCTAGTCCCAGTGTAAGGTCTTGGTAAGAAGCTTTAGACCCTAAGTAAATGAGCATCTTTAGAGAAGAGAGGGAATAGGGACCAACTGTTTAATAAAGGAATACAAATTAAAAGCACTGCACTACACTTCATAGCACAATATTTTAGAACCACTTTTAATTAATTTACCTTTCAGATTCTCAAAGATTGTTATATATGTTGAACTGTGTCCTGCAAGGCTGCTCGTCAAAACTGCAGATTTGCATTCTTCATTGTATGTCCCTTATTTTTGTAGTTTTGGCCTCGATTTACAAATGCATGTTCTTGATTCTGTTCTGCTGACCTCTAGATGCTTACATTCACTTTTGACTTTTATGTTTATACAAAAACAGATATTTAAGTAATGATCCACCAGCCCTGACTCTGTTTGGTCTCTTTCCCTCCACTTTATGAATCTAAGTGTGTGGATGTTCTTTAATTTCTATTATTGAGTCAATCTACACCAACTGCCTTGTCTCCCACCTTCTAGTTTCTTATTTCCCACCATTCCAACACATTAATCTTAAATCACATGATTTCAATGTAAAATATGGAGCTTTATTTACTTAACCTGAGAACATATGTTAGTATGAAATTACTATTCTGTACTGGAATATTAGCTAATATAAAATAACTGAACAACGTCTTTTCCAATGCATTTCCTGGACTGTAATAAACACCACTACCCAAAGTGGACCACATTTTTATAAATTGTTTCTGTTACATCTCCAAAAATGACATTCCTACTCAGCACTCACTCCTCCTAGAAATGTAGAAGGATTGTATATCTAGTGCTAATCAACCACTGACATAACTAACGAAAAAGCAGACAGCACAATCATAGGCAGCCCGGGGTCTGGTTCCTCTATAGTTTTAAAGAAGTACCCCCTCCACAACCACTCTCCTTCCTGCGAGTGGGGAGTGAGGAACACAGGTGGGCAGGGGGCAGGATTGAATAGCTGTGCACCAGGCCCCTCCAGAGATTTTTTTGCAGGGGTGTCCAACACCTACTTGTTACGCCAATGTTAACTAAAATACTAGGCTTAAAATAGATTAAAATGTTATCTTATTATTACCATTTGATGCACAGAGCTTAAAATGGTCATAGTGTCCATTGGTTTTAATATTTGCAAAACAATACTAATGAAAACATAATAATAAACCAACCAATTTGGGCTAATTCAATTTTTTATGTTTTAGATCCAAAATCTCCTGGATTTTAATTTTGTACTTTCCTCATTTCCAATTTGAGTTCTAACATATACTTATTTTGGTGAACCTTCAAGACCTCATGTTTTTCTAGTCTGTTGAAGTAATGGACAAGTAATTAAATGATTTCTTTCCCTGTCTCATAGAATTTAATGCATTTAAGCAGCAGACCCAAAGCTCATAAGTGTTCTGAACTCTTCTATGAACTGTTTTAATAATGGCTCAGAGGGCTGTCCTCTCATCTCTAGTGCCACTCATAGCTATAGCTCATTATATACAAGAGGACATGCATTCCCTACAGCAATTTAATCAGTCCTGGCTTATTAGTAGCTTAAACCATCTCGAAAAAAATCCATATAATGTACTTGTAAACATAAATACTACTTTTTAATTGCTTGAATAATGTACTTAGTTTTTTTTAATTTAGCGGTGGCAGCTGAAAGAACTTCATTTGTAATATTCTGTTATATATTTCCAGGTTGCAGACACATTTCTTTACCACTAATACAAAAAAACTGGACATTTCGGGGCCGATTCACTAAATTCGAGTGAAGGATTCGAAGTAAAAAAACTTCGAATTTCGAAGTATTTTTTGGGCTACTTCGACCATCGAATGGGCTACTTCGACCTTCGACTACGAATCGAAGTAAAAATCGTTCGACTATTCGATAGTCGAAGTACTGTCTCTTTAAAAAAAACTTCGACCCCCTACTTCGGCAGCTAAAAGCTACCGAAGTCAATGTTAGCCTATGGGGAAGGTCCCCATAGGCTTGCCTAACTTTTTTTGATCGAAGGATATTCCTTCGATCGTTGGATTTAAATCCTTTGAATCGTTTGATTCGAAGGATTTAATCGTTCGATTCGAAGGATTTAATCGTTCGATCGAAGGAATAATCCTTCGATCTTACGATCGAATTTTCTGCTCTAAATCCTTCGACTTCGATATTCGAAGTCGAAGGATTTCAATTCCTAGTCGAATATCGAGGGTTAATTAACCCTCGATATTCGACCCATAGTGAATCAGCCCCTTCATGTTGTATTAATGAAACTGCATATCATCTTTTGTAGTTCTCAAAATCTTACATTAATCTCTCAGAAATAAGAATTTAGTTTAATTTTCTTTATTAATTTAAAGTGTTAAATAAACCTACTTTTTGGGGCCAACTGAAATGTTTTTCAAATAATTCTGAAATGTCATTAAAACCATGGGGGAAAAGCAGGAATATGCAGTACTGTACTTTATATTCATTAATAATGTGCACCCTTATGGGGTTATTTAATAAAACATGCTAGGTTTGCCCAGGTGCAGTAAACTATGCCAATCAATCAGCGTTGAATATACATTTATATCATGTAAATAGTTACAGCAATATTAATATCGCTTTTGGGAGACTCCTTTGCCTATAGTTCATTTCTTAAAATAACAGGCAGGATTTGTGCCAAAGTCAGTTATTTTGTTAGATCAGGTTTTAGATGGCGAATGGTCGAAGTCGAATTTTTAAAGAGACAGTACATGATAACTTTCGATATTTTCGAATTTTTTAATTACATTCAAATTCTAATCGAATTTGGACTATTCCCTAGTCGAAGTACACAAAAAATAGCTTGAAATTTGAATTTTTTCATTCGAAAATTCACCTCGACCTTTGATAAATCTGCCCCCTATTGTTTGGCTTCATTTTAGATTTGGACTGTAGAACATATGCACCTATATCTTACATACTGTCCATATGGTATGTTATTAAAGGAATAGTAACGTCAAAAAAATTTATTATGTTGCCCTGCACTGGTAAAACTGTGGAGTTGGCTTCAGAAACGCTACTTTTGTTTAAATAAATAATAATTAGAATCATTAGTATTTAAAGTTCATACAAAAGATTCCAAATCAGAAAACAATCTTGTCCAGATTAATATAAAGTTATCTATGTATCACCTGTACCAGAAAATATTGTGACAAAAGGGGTTATTATGTCCATAGATGTTGGATTGCTCCCACCAAGCCACAAAGAAGTTGGCATAGGAGGGGGCAATTTTAACTGATCACCTACTTAGAAGTAAACACCATATTGGTTGCCATGGTCTACTGCACCTGGGCAAACTTAGTGCCATTTATAACATATACCCCTATATATATATATATATATATATATATATATATATATATATATATATATATATATAAGTTTGCCAGTAATAGAAACCCATAACAACCAATAATATATTTGGAGGTGAACTGTAAACTCTACCTGCTGATTGGTTCTTATGGGTTACTTCTCCTGGGTAAACTTAATGAATTTTATTACATAATCCACATAGGTGTTAGAGAACTAAAACATTTCAAGAGTAATTCAGATCTGTGTTTGGTGTTACCATTGTCCTGTGACCAGATTTCAGTAACATTCAGTTATTTCCACATACTGGGTCAAACCAATGCTCTACAGTCTACAATTAATACTGTGATATTTAAAGGGGACCTGTCACCCAGGCATAACTGACAACTGCATGGATTTTTTCTAACAGGTCCATAGCCATTACAAAGGAATTTCAAAATATTTAAACAAAATGTTGTCATGATGTAAAGCTTGCTTAAATAATAATTTCCACAAGATGGCTGCTGCCTGCTTGCTGTGTTGTAAACTCCAAGACGGAAAGATGCATAATTTGAATAATGTATATAGAGTAAGTGAAGTTTATATTGCTTGACAAAAGATAACTTATTAAGGTTGATCCACATAATCATTTCTGCTATATCATTTTCATAGAGCAATAATTTTTTGTACAATGATTTGATCCAACACCGAAAAAAGCTTGCAATTTGCAGTGGGGTTTTGAAATTGAAAGGGGAGCACTGCTTCCAATGAGCATCTATAGCTATCTGCATTCATGTGCGTGACACTATTAACACCCTTTCTTGACTTGTCAGTAAAAATGTAACACATTTTGCAGCTTTTCTTCATTTTTCTGTCTTTGCCACTTTTAATTATCTTATGTCTTTGCTCTAGAAGTATCCAATTTGACAGGTTGAACTCAATGAAATGCTATGAAAGTCAAACTGGTTTCAGTTGCAGTGCCCTCCAGTAACCAGACAGCACAAACACTATAATGTTTAGAAAAGTTATCTATAAAGATATAAATCTGTATTTCCCATTGTGTTTGTTTTCATTCTTTTGTTGCAGGGGTTGAGAAACCTCTGGTTGCCTGAATACTTATGTATAGGGCACTATTAGTTGTTGGACTTACTGAACTAATACACCTAGATGCAAAACAAGCCTGTATATTGCCCAGAGAGTTCTACAGTCCATGCCCCTCCACTCGCATAGCAGGAAAAATCTGTTTGCTTAAAATACATATCTATCTATAAACTATTTTGAAGTTTACATCAAGAAATGTTGAAATCACTCTCCTTAGTGAAACACTCAGCAAGAATGCATTTTGTCTCTATTTGTATTACAATCTTTCCCAATTGTTTATTTGTACAACACCAATCCATGGTCTGTCACAATACACTTCTCTCAAGACAGCATGAACCTCAGTATCATCTAGTGCGTTCCCAAGAGATAATGCATTCTATTTAGGCATTCTTATATCCAAGTCGAGCGATTCTGATGCAGTATTCTGATATATGGAGATATATTCCATATATTGGTAGCTGGAATGCATAAAATGGTGTATTTTCAGTCAGTTGACAAAGTCAATTCATTTTCATTTCTTTTATGCCTTAGTATTTATAACAGAAGAAGATACTAAGGCATCATCTAGGAAAATCAAAATTTGTGTAATGAATAAACAGATTGCTAATACCAAATTGAAACACGGGAATTCGCCGCGAATTTGCACCTGGCTAATAAATTCGCACATCATTAATACCAATGTCTATGGTCCTAAAAATATTTTTAGGAGCAGGAATAGCAAACCAAACAGAACAGACAGTTTAGGGTTACTAGAAGAAAGGTTGGAGTGACTGGCAGGGGAAGAGGATACCTTCCTAAATCAATCTCTTCTATAATGTCTATTAAGGAGATGAACATTACAAAATAAAATATTTAGGCCAAAACAAGATTGGACTCATGGGATTTTCAATTAAAGAGATTGCCAAGCCCACCTTATTATTTTTGTTCATAAGGCTGCAAGGTACAACATAGATCTTTATACAGCAAATTTTGCAATATATTTCAAAAGCATATGATAATGTTCTGCAAATCACCTCGATTAAAGAAAATATTTATAATATTTTTTTTCCTGCTGAGATATTTTGATATTTAGTACATTTTTCAGTGTCTTCTGTCCAGCATTTTTTCTCCTGAAAACATTTTGTTGGAAGTCCCAAAATCTATACGAATCGATGGACATATCAGCATGGGCTTGAACTTGAATAGTTCAAAAAAGGTTTGATATATCTGATACGTTTTCATATTGAGTCAACATCGTTCGTTTTCAGTTCTGTCGTTTTAAAAATTCCTAAAAACATAATACCCTATAGGCAGTCCCTATATGCTCAGCTACATCCCCCAAATGCTGAAACCCCCCAGGAAATCTTTGCATACAGTTTTCTCTTATTTTATGGATCAAAGAGATAGAATCAATGCATCATATTAAACATACATTATACACAGTTTCTATAATGTTGGCGGGTGTATTCTACATAGAATGACAAGTATTATATATTGTAAAAGATGCTCTTCTCCAGATTGTCCTATGTAATTGAACAAGGTGAAAACTTCTCACGGTTTATCACTTGAAAACTCTATGGCGATGGTCCCCAACCAGTGGCTCAGGAGCAACATGTTACTCACCAACCGCATGGATGTTGCTCCCAGTGGCCTCAAAGCAGGTGCTTATCTTTGAATTCCTGGTTTGGAGACAAGTTTTGGTTGCATAAAAACAGGTGTACTGCCAAACAGAGCCTCCTGTAGGCTGCCAATTCACATAGGGGCTAACAAATAGCCAATCACAGCCCTATTTGTGACCCCACTTCCAGGAGAATGGTTCATGCTTGTGTTGCTCCCCAACTCTGTTTACATTTGAATGAGGCCCACGGTTGAAAAACTAGGAGAATTAGGAGAAATTGTTTTCTCCTCAAATTGAATCCTGCCCATACATTTTTATCCAATAAACCATAAAATAATATTCAGAAAATCATACCCTATGCCAAATTTGTAACAGCCATTTTTATGCAGGAAAGAGAAAAAGCTCTGGACTAACACTATATATACATTTAACCGTAGACTGTAATGAATAATGTATCCCCTGCTAAAATGTATAAGGATACTGTCACGCACGCCAGATACTAATAATACTAATAATAATTTTGTGTTAATTTATAATATATTTATGATACACAAAGGCCATGAATATCCTGTAAATTATATCCATGTAAACGGTGCTTAGTAATATCAACTCGGAGTTCCGTGACCTGAATAAAAGCACAAAGCTTCGGCCTTGTGCTTTTATGTGGTCATGGAACTCCTCGATAACTTATAATATCCTTATATTTTACAATAGTGGGTACTTTATTAATGATATAATACACAAAAGCCATGAATATATGACAAACGGTTCTGATGTCATTTCTGTTACATGACTCACTGAATCTTGTGTATTATAATAAATAAAGTACCCCCAGTTGCAAAATATGAGGATATTAGAAGTTACCTCTGAGTTCAATGACCTATATAAAAACACTTGGCGTTCGGCCTCGTGTTTTTTTATGGTCATGGAACTCCTCGGTAACTTATAATATCCTTATAATTTACAAGAGGGGGTACTTTATTCACTATAAATTACAGTAGGGGGGTATATTAGCCACTATATATTGCACCATTCTTTCGTCTGTATAGATCTTTTGGATCTATTTATTTTTTCAAATTTTCATGAAAATTTTACATTCCATAATAATACTCACAGATCACAGTATGAAGAAAATACATTCAGCTAAGGTCCATATGAAAGACGAGAGCTGTTTCAGTCATAACTATACATTCTTTAAATTAATATATATATATATATATATATATATATATATATATATATATATATATATATATATATATATATATTTCTGTAGTGGTGTCTATATCAAGCCTGACCCATGTGCACCCAATAAAAAGGGATGAGCGGCATTTCTTTGTTGTTTTAATTTTACATTATGGGGAGGTGTCTCTCTTCTCAATGCCTGCTTTGCCAACCCCCACTTAATGGTGTCTTTGGAAGATATCATGCTAAATAAAGAGAAAAGCAGGTTTGGTCTTTCTCCCCCCAAAGATAACACTTTCTCTTTTTTCACTTAGTTAGGACTAACGCTTGGACACCGCCTTGACGGGGCGCGTCAGCTTATGCTTTGTACAAACTTTGTAACTAAAAGTGTCTTTTTTTACTAGAGTTACAGTTCAGATGTGCAAAATAGGTTTTCCGAGGGGGCTATATATTGGAGTGCTGGGGTTAATTTCTTTAGTAGGGATGTAGCGAACGTCGGAAAAAAAGTTCGCGAACATATTCGCGAACTTGCGCAAAAATGCGAGCGGTTCGCGAACGGTTCGCGAACCCCATAGACTTCAATGGGAAGGCGAACTTTAACATCTAGAAAAGACATTTCTGGCCAGAAAAATGATTTTAAAGTTGTTTAAAGGGTGCAACGACCTGGACAGTGGCATGCCAGAGGGGGATCAAGGGCAAAAATGTATCTGAAAAATCTGCCTGTGTGTGCTTGGAAGAGATAGTGTAGGGGGAGAGCTGTTAGTGATTTCAGGGACAGATGATAGTAAGTTTGCTGGCTAGTAATCTGCTTGATACTGCTCTGTATTGGAGGGACAGAAGTCTGCAGGGATTTGAGGGACATTTTAGCTTAGGTAGCTTTGCTGGCTAGTAATCTACTGTTCTCTTTAAACAACTGCCATACGTTGACCTTGTAGGCATTGTTTGCCCAGTTTTTTTGGACGCAGCCACTGAAGCACAGTTGCCAGAAAAAATATGCCATATAAATGCTGAAAATAGTCATTTTTCGCCATACGTTGACCTTGTAGACATTGTTTGCCCAGTTTTTTTGGACGCAGCCACTGAAGCACAGTTGCCAGAAAAAATATGCCATATAAATGCTGAAAATAGTCATTTTTTGCCATACGTTGACCTTGTAGGCATTGTTTGCCCAGTTTTTTTGGTCGCAGCCACTGAAGCACAGTTGCCAGAAAAAATATGCCATATAAATGCTGAAAATAGTCATTTTTTGCCATATACGTTGAGTCAACGTATGGCAAAAAATGACTATTTTCAGCATTTATATGGCATATTTTTTCTGGCCTCTGTGCTTCAGTGGCTGCGGCCAAAAAAACTGGGCAAACAATGCCTACAAGGTCAACGTATACACTACTACAGCGGTGGATACGGATTACGTAAAATATATTATGGCTGCTTGAAAAAAGTGACTCCGGTGTTTTTTCTGGAGACGGTAATATTATGGATATTTAGACAGAATGTGAACAAGGTCACACAGCTCGATGGCGGGTTGAAGAAAACAGTGTGCAAATAATGCCTACAAGGCCAACGTATACACTACTACAGCGGTGGATACGGATTACGTAAAATATATTATGGCTGCTTGAAAAAAGTGACTCCGGTGTTTTTTCTGGAGACGGTAATATTATGGATATTTAGACAGAATGTGAACAAGGTCACACAGCTCGATGGCGGGTTGAAGAAAACAGTGTGCAAATAATGCCTACAGGGCAAATAATGCCTAAAAGGTCAACTTATACACTACTACAGCGGTAGTAAAATAAAAAAAGTAAAATAAAAAAAAAATGAATATTAAAAAAAAAAATTAAAGTTGGTGCTGCTGAACTACTAGGAGCAGCAGATTAGCACACCAGTCCCACTCCCCAACACTGCTAGACTAATAGCACTGGGCTCTTATAGTAGTAGTAGTAGTAGTAGTAGTAAAACAACAAAAAAATAAATAAAAGCAGTCCTTACAAGGACTACTGTTATTGCAGCAGTCAGCAGATGAGATCAGAAGCAGGACAGCTGCCCACTGCAGCTACATACAGAGCACTGCAGTAGAAGGTAGATTACTAGCCAGCAAAGCTACCTAAGCTTAAATGTCCCTCAAACCCCTGCAGACTTCTGTCCCTCCAATAACAGAGCAGTATCAAAACGATTACTAGCCAGCAAACTTTCAACTGTCCCTGAAATCACTAACAGGCAGCAGCTCTCTCCCTACACTATCTCTTCAGCACACACAGGCAGAGTGAAAAAACGCTGCAGGGCTTCGGTTTTTATAGGGAAGGGGAGTGGTCCAGGGGAGAGCTTCCTGATTGGCTGCCATGTACCTGCTGGTCTGGGGTGAGAGGGCAAAAAAAAGCGCCAACAATGGCGAACCCAAAATGGCGAACGTCGCGCGACGTTCGCGAACTTCCGGCGAGCGCGAACACCCGATGTTCGCCGCGAACAAGTTCGCCGGCGAACAGTTCGCGACATCTCTATTCTTTAGTAGTATGTATGTATATATATATATATATATATATATATATATATATATATATATATCTATATATCTTGTTTCCTTTCTGAGATCACTTGGCCTTTTCTGTGCCTTTTAAAGGATCTCTTTTCTGACAATGTACATCTGTCGTTTATCTACAACAGCTGAACACAAATTCATTCTGTCAAAGGCATCATTCATTTCAACTGGATTTATAGTTGCCATTCAGGTGGCAGCATCTGTATGTTCCCATACAATGAAATTATTCATTAATCAATTTAATGCATCTCCCTGGATCCTCCATGACTTATTGTGGGCAATTCCTAGGACATGTAAAGTAAACATTTCATAAGATAATCAAGATGGAAAGGACAACATCAAGGTCTGTGCCATTACTGCAAACATGCACTCCTGCCACACATGAATGTTATGCCTGAGATTTATCATGTAAATATGGATTATGGATATGGATTATTTTGTTCTAAATTCAATACCGTGCAAGAGGTTAAAAGTCCCGTCAACCCAATGCAGTTTGTAGGTCAGAAATGTTTCATTGCTGGGTTTTGCATATCAGCTTAAAACTTCAGCTATCTGTATTATTACACATAGGATGGACATTCTAAAACAATAAAACAAATCATGGGTATTGTTACATTTCAGACTCTGAATATGGATGCAGCTCGATTCCATATTAGAAATATTGTCTGTGGGTCAATAACTACTTTTTTAGGATTTGTGTTGGGTTTATCTGTTGGCTGGTAAAAGAATTGTTAAGTGTAAAAATAAAATAGCCTGTGCAAAATAAAAAATATTTCTAATATAGTCTGCTACCATTATGTAACCAACCAGTGACTTGAAGGAGGCCATATGGGACATAACTGTTCAGTTATTTAGTCAGCGACATGAAGGGAGTCCACAAGGGTCATAGATTTTGCTTTTGAATCTGACCTTAATGTTAAGTATTTAGATGTAGAGAGCTGCAATGGAGCAAGTTGTTTTCTGGTTATTATGTTAGACATCCGTTCACTCCAACCTTTATACATTCAATTTTTTGCTAATTAACTATATGAAAAATATTAATCTGTTTACCCAGTTTTATTTTAGCATTATGTAGAGAGTGATATTCTGAGACAACGTGCAATTGGTTTTCATTTTTTATTATTTGTGGCTTTTGAGTTATTCAGCTTTTTATTCAGCAGCTCTCCAGTTTGCAATATTAGCAATTTAGTTGCTAGGGCCCAAATGGCATGCATTGATTTGAATAAGATATTGGAATATAAAAAGGAGCAGAATAGAAAGAGGAGTAATAAAAAGTAGCAATAACAATACATTTGTAGCTTTGTTTTAGATGGGGTCAGTGACCCCCATTTGAAAGCTGGAAAAATCAGAAGAAAAAGGCAAATTATTTTATAAAAACTATAAAAAATAAACAATTGAAAAGTTTCTTATAATTGACCATTCTATAATGGCCTTTGACTTCGACACTTCGCCACCTTAAACCTGCCGAATTGCTATGTTAGCCTATGGGGACCTCCTAGAACCTATAGCCAGTATTTGGCTAACTTTTTAGAAGTCAAAGTTTGTTTTTTTTGAAAATCGTTGGATCGATCGATTAAATCGTTCGATTCGAGCGATTTCTACGTTCGATCAAACGATTTGAATTTGATCGAAAACGGCTAAATTCACTCAAAAAAACTTAGACTATCGAATTTCTACAATTCGATGGTCGAATTTCGAAGATTTACCACTTCGAAATTTGACCCTTAGTAAATGTGCCCCTAAAAGTTAACTTGGTGAACAAGGTGAAAAGATGAGGAAACCCCTCCAAACATCATTACACCCATACAGTTTGAAACTATCCATAGCTCTACAAGAATCACAGTGCTTTTTTTTGCCCCACTTTGCCAGTTATCAGCTTTTAGTAAAAAATGATACTTGAATCTTCGTGGCATCATTTTTCACTTGCTGAGATCATCAAGACGGCGGAACATTCCCTCTGCACACACACACTCCTAATCATCAGAAATGATCACAGCTTGCAGACGATTGTGCAGACTCGCCAGACTTGTTTATGAGCATGCATTGCAGTCTTAGGGGCCTATTTATTATGCTGTGTAAAAGAATGGAGACAAAAGACACTACAGATCACCAGATATCAATGTATAAACAACAGCATTTGAATCAAACTGTGTATTCATTTTCAGTGATCGCGCACCTCTGTGTAAAAATCTGGTGTAAACGGAAGCCCTTGTTTAAAAATGCTATGGGAAAACATGGCAGTTATCCATCACGCTTTTTCCAGCTTTTTCTGTTTTCTTACTTACTTGCTGCTTGAATTTTTTCACATTAATGGATTATGAAAGGTCTGAAGTTAGGGTTGCCACCTTTTAATAACATTCCCACTGGCCGGTGGAGGGGGCAGGGACAAAAGAGTTGGCTGTGACGTCAAACTCGGACTCGGGGGGCATGTAGGGTTCCCCAATTCCACCTTCCACCCTTACCCTTACTTGCTCCCCATTCACACACGCAAGTTAAGGTGTGCCAGCAGACATGGTGCTTAGAAGCTGTGTCTTTGTGTCACTTGGTGATAAGGAAAGGGCTGTCTTGCACACCTAATTTTGTACTCTTTAGTGATTTCCTAAAGGGTGAAGTGACCGCCACTAACTAAAATTCACCAGAAATCTCATCCACAGGGATATCGCCAATTTACTAACAGATGTAGACAACAATTCGCTAGCGAAAAAGATGAGCATTAGTGCAGTCTCACGTCCTATCGACAGGTGAATTTTCACTCCAGTGGACAGAACGTTACCTCTTTCGCCAGAGTTTCCTTAGACCAGGCAAACTGATAAGATGAAGCTACCACCTCCTCAGTCTAATGTTAGTGACTTCATATCCTGTATCCTGAAAAGTCATAAAAGTTGTAAAACAAAACCTTGGCATTTTTTTTTTAAAGCAGGATTGGCTTCAAAAGTCCTAACTATTAAAGATTTCTGTTTTAACATTTTTTTTTTCCAACCATTTGAGGGGGATACCACATTTGGTTTAGGGTGGGCTCATGTCTAGGGCATTAGAGGATCTCTTTTGTCTTTATTTTGCTGCCTTGGACATTTGTAATAATAAGTGGCTATTTGCCCCAACATCTCTAATAAAGCCGTCTATACAAACTATGGAACGAAGTATAGACTAGAATTGAATGCTAGCGAAAGATCGCTAAGAAATGCTTGTGCTGATGAATTAACGCTAGCGAAACTTTGCCAGTGTTCGGCTGCTGAGACTCATAAAGCATAGTGTTAATGAATTTACACCTGGCAAAGTGGGGCGCGTGTGCTGGCGAAATTTGCCCTCACATAAGCACTTCATATATCTAAATAATATACATAATAACTAAAGTACCTGCATCCATGGTCTAGTCTGATCTGTTCTAATGTCAAAGCAAAGTCAAAGCAGCTCTCTCTACATATGACATCAATATGCAAAACATCAAAGAGTCACATTACTTTGTTTAGAAAGTACCCCTGCCTCCTCTTAAAATAATGGCAATGTTTGTGGTATGATCTTATGTCTCATTCTGTCACAGCAAGGAAAATTGGGAGAACACCACATGGCACAGTTCTGTAGCTGTAGCCCGCTGTGAGCAGATATGGAGGGAGGATTAAGGAAAGCATTGTTTTCATTAATTTAACAAGTTCCATTGTTAGATAAAACGCACGCTGGAAAATTGTTGCCCAGGTTGACTGTTAACAAGGTTGATTATATAGAGATGCAAAATGCTTTTAGAATAACATTCTGACCATATGATGTTTAGTTCCAAGCAGGTCAAAAGACCTCTGAGATTATATAAAAAAGCAATTTACCAACATATCTTTTGAAGTGTCATTCAAATTTGGGGTACATTCACAAGATGCAATTGTATAATATTATTTAAAGTAAAGTCATAAAGTAAAAATATATCTTGTTAACATATTTTTTATTAATAAACACAGCTTGGTTGTGCACATTGTTGAGAAAAGATATTATACATATATATATTTTAAAGATTTTTCTACAGCCTACAGCAGCATTTATAGTATATAGCACTGCAGAAATACATTGAATCATACCACCACATGTCCCTTGTCCTATGTAAATTATGTAATAATAGGTCTAATGTGCCTACTTGAAGATTTAACCTAAATCTAAATACTTATTAAAGGAGCAGTAACACCAAAAAATGAAAGTGTTTTGAAGTAATTAAAATATATTGCACCGTTGTCCTGTACTGGTTAAACGGGTTGTTACAGAAACACTATTATAGTTATATATTAGTATATAAAAAAGATGCTGTGTAGTCATGGGGGCAGCCATTCAAATGAGAAAAGGCTTAAATTACAGAGTAGATAGCAGATAAACTCTGTAGAATATAACGAATATAACTCTGTTCTACAGAGTTTATATGTTATTTAACATGTGCCATTCAGCCCTATTTAAATTGCCTCCATTGTCACACAGCAGCTAATTTATATAAACTATAGTGATTTCTAAAGCAAATAGATCAGTTTTAGCAGTGCAGGGCAACTGTACAATAATCTACCCCCTATATCCCACTGAAGTTTTTTTTTTTTCAAATATTATTTTTCAACTCCATTAGAAAGTATTCCAGATCAATCCCCTGCCGGCTACAGTAGTGGCCCACTGTGGCCTATGGCAAGTTGTTTAGTGTCTGTGCCCCACACTAAGATGACAATCCAAATTCTGCAGACTGAGGCTTATAAATAAATATATGATTATATTTATGTGAACAGATCCTCTCTCGGTATAAAGTATTTGTGATTGTCGGATTACCATAATAAACCTTAGGGCATATGTAAATCCACAAGTGCAGTGGGCAAAGTGCAATTGCCATGCAGCATTTTTCCCAGAATTCCAGTGTCTTTGCAGTCATAAGGGGTGATGCGATTGGCAAAATTACCTGCGCCTACCACAACTACACTTAATTCCACAAATTACCACAACTGTGCATGCATTTCTTTTTGTAACTTATACAGGTATGGGATCCGTTATCCGGAAACCCTTATCCAGAAAGTTCAGAATTACGGAAAGACCATCTCCCATAGACTCCATTATAATCAAATAATCCACATTTTTAAAAATGATTTCCTTTTTCTCTGTTGTAATAAAACAGTACCTTGTACTTGATCCAATTAAGATTAAGATATATTAATCCTTATTGGAAGCAAAATCAGCCTATTGGGTTTATTTAATGTTTACATGATTTTCTAGTAGTCTTAAGGAGTGAAGAGTCAAATTACGGAAAGACCCGTTATCCGGAAAGCTCCAGGTCCCGAGCATTCTGGATAATAGGTCCCATACCTGTAGTTTTATTTTTGTTCATAGAAAGCAGTAAACATTGCAAGTGACACATTCAGCATTGTATGATATCACTATTTCAGTAACCTCTGTTTTACGAATGTTCTATACTCAATGAGAGATGAGGGAACCAAGCCAAAAAGAAAAAAAAAAAGGGGAAAAAAGAAAAAAAGAGTAAAAACACACTATGAATTAAAATATTAACAAGAATAAAAGAAAAAGAAATGATAAATTGTCAAAACACATACGTATTGAATGCCTGTTTCTGATTTATATGCGTGCCAAACGATCGCCATATTTATGCTGTATGGCTTTACTAAGCAATAGGCGACTGTGTGCTTCAAATCTGAAAGTTTATAGAAATGTATAAGGTCAAGCTGTGTAGTTCCCATAGCCCATACCTCCCTCCCCAGCACTTACTTTTCCTGCGCAGGAGATGGTCCTGAGGGGCCGCATCACTGGTGCTGAGAGTGCAACTGTGCTCTCTGCACTAGAAGAGCCAATTTTTTTTATTTAATAATAACCGTAAATTTGACTCTCTAAATTACCAGGAGAGGCTTTTTGCCGCCCCTGGTAACTTGCGGGCTGCTACCACCTGAAGCGAGTTTCTCAACTAGTAAGGAGTAAGTGGTGTCAAGCACAACTATACACAAGTAGAAGGAGTGACTTGATGCAAGTACATTTAATGAAAGTAGTTTAAAGTGCAACTGACTGCAGGGTTATTGTAGGGACCACAACTGCACTGGCAGATGTACACAAGCCTCCTTATCTTTTAATCTAAAAGCCCTTAGTACCCATTATAATCAGGGGTGCTTGCTTGCCAAAATTATATATGATGCCAATGTTCTTAATAGGGATAAAGGGTGACAGAAATAGGAAGGCTGACATGAAAAAAGTGGTGACCCTGATTATTAATGTACAATCTATTAGTGTACAATATTTTACAGGTATTGGACCTGTTATCCAGAATGCTCAGGACCTGGGGTTTTCCGGATAATGGATCTTTCCATAATGTCGATCTTCATCCCTTAAGTCTACTGCAAAATCATTTAAAAATTAAATAAACCCAAAAGGTTTTGCCTCCAATAAGGATTAATTATATCTTAGTTCAAGTACAACTTGGTGCTTTCTGGAGAACGGGTTTCTGTATAACGGATCCCATTCCTGTACTAAGCATAGGGCCCTTGCTTGCTTGCCCTAAAAGCAACAGTAGAACCATTCCTCTACAAAAGCAATATTTATATATAAATTCAGAGGTCACTATAGAGGAACATAAGCCCTTTCTGTAACCAGAAGAACATTTAATAAATTCCTATTAAACATGATGTCTAAATTAGGAAAACTAAGTATAATCTCGTGTTACCACCTTAAAAAAAGACTACTTTCCTTTCGGAATATTAAGAACAGTCTGTTTTTCCTGCCTAGCGATACATTTACAGAAACCTTTTGTTTTCTCGGCTGCTTTATAGATAGAGTTCCTATGTATTCCATTATTAAGAGAAGTCCGGTGATGATAAACTATTGAACTGGTTTCACTTACCATAAATCAAGCAGAGTCCAGTGATCAGTTAATGCTCCTATTTAACAGAGAGCATAGTAAGTATTGTATGTTTGTAAAGTTTTACTTAAAATGATAAATGATCTGCTCTTTTCTGTAGTTGAAAGAAATTGTTATACAAAAAGGTGTGCGATTACACAGCCGAGGCCTTTTACTTTATGATGCTGCCATCTGCTGGTTATTGGCTGGACTTGGACTAATTCTAAATTGTACCAGCTGCCGTAGCAACCACGTAGATATTTATTTCCTTTCATTGTCAAACATATATTTTTTACTATCAAAACAAAGTGCTGAGAATGGAAGGTAGATAATTCCCATAACATTTATTTTGGACAATTACTAGCCTGGATTAATGCATACGCCTACACTGCAAGATGCAAACTGTGTACATTTCACTGATTACTTGTAAAAGTCAAATGAAGCCCAAAACTAAAACGTACCCATAGCGAAAATTCCCCAGCGGAACGTCATTTCGGAACATCGCTGATTTCCTAACAGGTGCAGGTGTCACTTCACTAGCGAAGGAAATAGACGCTAGTGTTGCTTCGCATTCTAATGCCAGACGAATTTTCGCTCTGGCGAACAGACGTAACTCCACACTAAGATGTGGATTTTTACTGAATCTCATTCGCCAGGCTTGCCTTCGCCAGCTCAGACCAGGCGAAGTGCAATGGAGTGCATAGGACTTAAATTTTTAGTCCCAAAAAACGTTGGCGTCTTTTCCTATTTTCTGAGTGATAGCCTGCAAAGGTCCGTAAAAATTTTTTTGGGTAACCGGTTTACCCCTCCATTTTCTAACATATGTAACATAAACTATACAGTGGGCTCATGTGTATGCCATTCTAACAACTCTATTTTATTTATTAAGGTTCCCTGAGCTTGTGTAATGTGATGTATTTACTGCAAAATATACGTCCATGTAACATTATCATTTCCCACTGTATGCAAATAAGGCAATGCTAGCGCAACTTCGCTTTGATTGCCGAATTAACGCTAGCGAAAATTAGCCAGCGTTCGGCGCCCTGGACGCAACTTTGCACTTTAGTGAATTGCCGTTGACCTAGCGGATTTATGCCTGGCGAAGTGTTGCAATGGCTGCGAAGCTGTCACTGACGAATTTTTACCGGTTGGGGAATTTGCCCCAAAGTGTTTACATTTAACATACGATTGCTGTACAGACCCACCTGAAATGGTGAAGCGATGCCCATTGAATGTGTGTGTGCACATTTTCCTCAACCAGCTACAGAACCTCACCAACTGCTAATTATATAAATGATTCCAATGCATTTCTACTCATTATATTGTAGTTTCTATTGCACAGATTTGCACAGAGATGATATCAGAATCAGATCCAGAGTCTTGCATTACACCTCTTTGTCTGACTGCTTTCCTAAAGACATGGGTTTATGAAGTAACAGCAGTTGTCTAATCAAACTAAGTGCTATGGGCTAGATTTCCTTACCCTCTACAGTATCTATACTCCGAAATGGAATACTGTTATATAAAACATCTCCATATCTTAGTTACTGTTTCAAGAATTGGTTGGAATAAAAAGATATCACACAGGACTCCATATTGGAAATAAAAGCCCCAAGTATATCCCATACACAGGAGAGTCCTATTTGGCAAAATTAAAAATCAGGCTTAAGGTTAATAGTTATTCGTTGCCCAGTTAGCAAGTAGCAAATCATGTCTGCTATTTCAAATAGAACATCCTAGAAGTCATTTACAAAGCTCAGAACAGGGTGCAAAGTATGTTTTTTTTTTTTGTTCTGTTTTTTGTTTTTTTTTACGGGATGACCACACTTTCATGGTATTTATATATTTTTTACTTAGCCTTGGAGTGCTCCATATATATATATATAAACTACTCTTCAAAATATTAATGTACATAAAAAGTGACATATAGATAATGTTGATGGTTTTTCTCTGATAGGTTTGCTTTTGTAAGTAATAATTACTTAAACGTGACTGTTTGGCCAACCTGACGGTCCCTTCGATAACCTGTCAGTCAGAGTTTCTAATGCTAACGGACAACTGCTGCACAAATATGGCAGATATGGGGGATTAGATGGGTAATGTAAACGCGTTGGTCAAATACTTTTATGGCAAAATTATAAATAACATGCAAAGACAATGTTACGATAGATGTAAAAAGGTGTAAATTTAGGTGTCACTGGGGGTCATTTATAAACTTTGCACAGGGCATATTGGTTCGCAAAGTTAATATATTTGCTCTGCGCATGGTTATATTGATAAAGCTTAATAAGAGGGTGCAAACAGAATTGTGAATTTTTTTTCACAATGCGAATGTCTATAGGAGCTTTTTAAATATGTCACAATTCGCAAATTGCGAATCTTTATGTGCACACACTGCGACTCAATTACGCCACAACTTTGGTGGCGGTTAAAATATTCGCAAAACAGTTTCGCAAACTGCGAATTTAAGTTACTGTCAATGCTATTTTCATGCACAACAACCTTGCACATTGGGTGCGCTCGCGCAAACTCCCATCTCATTTGCGCGCCGTTTGTGAAAATTTATTCACACTGTGAATTCGCAAAAAACGGAAAGACGGGCAGAGCAGTGCAATATATTAGCATTCAGGAAAAAACATGCGTAATACAACCATTTGCGAAAAAATTTTGCTGCGCGAACTTTATAAATGACCCCCAGTATCTCTTTAAACAGATCAGGGTACCACATAATCCACATTCACAATATAGCATTTTGAAAGGATGTCTACTGTCTAGTCCTAGTTCAGGGATACTCCCTTACCTTGCACAATGTCTCCCACTGCAAGTCTGAAATGATTATTTGTTGCAAGAAAACCCTGGTTGGCCCCAGAGCTCACCACTTCTAAAGATGGTCCTGTACTCGTGGTTCTTACTTCTGATGTTAAAAAGGGATAGATCTCAGGAGACGTGTGCCCCTCCCTCTATGTGTTTAAGGGAAAAAAACAAATGCAGAGGAATTTAAGCACATTTTGTACAGAACATCAAGGTTCTTCAAATTCAGATCAATTTCTAACCTCATTTGAGACACTTAGCAAGATAATCATCAATCAACATATCTCCCTGACTAATCTTAGTTCTACTTTATCCAAATCTGATAGCAATCTGAATCACAGCTGATTGGCTCATCAGTGGTTGCCATGCAACTGGAATCTCTACAACCAGCGAATGGTTCAATTTTTGAGTGAACTCAACAACAAAATGATCTACGGCTGCTTATATGGTTTAGAAATTTATCTAGCTTCAGAAACCAATGTGGAAGTAATGTTCTAAACTAGACATTCCCCAATCTTGACAGCTTTTGTAAAATAATGTATTAGCCCATTTTGAGTAAATATTATCTGAAATAAATTACAGGCATGGACTATTATCTGGATTGCTTGAGTAGTGATTTGCAGGCTGGCCCGAAGGCCAACAGGACCCACAGTTTTACCCGCAGGTCGGGCGGGTTTATTTCTGACATCACGGAGGAGATGGACGGGGCAGGCGTTGGTATATAAATAGATGCGCACTGACAGGCAAGGTCAGGCACAGTTTTTGAGAAGTGGGTTAGGGTCTGGTGCGGGTCAACAACATGTATCACTAGACCTGGGGGTATTTTTATCAAAGAGTGAAGTTAGAGATCAATACTGTCCACATTCATTTCCATGGGATTTTTAAAGGTGTATTCATCAAAGGGTGAAAGTAAAAGTACACCAGTTGATAAATACGCCATTAAAAATCCCATTATATTTCAGTCTAACGGACTGTGGCCATCTCTAACTTCACTCTTTAATAAGTATACCCCCTGGGGTTTTCTTCATTATATGGAGCATCGTAGTACGTTACTAGAGATATCGATAAAAAGGTACTAGAGCTCATTTACAAATACAGCCATGATTGCAATCACATACAAATAGACACAATTTTTGTATGAATTAAGGTTATATAAGGTACTGGCCCATAAACATGTTCCTCTCATTTGCATCTACCCAGTCTGGCTAATGAATTGTACACCAGTTTGTCTACTGATGCAGGGGAACCATGGCCTTACTGTACTGCCACTCTAAGGGTCAGGCCACACTGGGCGTTTTTCCCCAAACGCCTTCCCTAACTTACACGCGGCGATTCGTTTTCCAAAGTCGACCGAAGTTTCCTCATAGGCAACTTCGGGCGTCTTCGTAAAACGAATTGCCACGTGTGATTAGTGCCGGCGTTTTTCCATTAGCCGGCGCAGAGTGAGAAGAGGCATTCGGGGAGATTGGTCGCCGCAAAAACGAGGCGTTTAGTCGCCACGCAACCAAATCTCCCCAAAACGCCCAGTGTGGCCTGACCCTTAAAATGGTTGTAATTCCAGGGTTCCCAATACATGCTGCATCAATACACAAAGAATAACCCTTAAACAATATTTTGATCACTCATCCTGACAATTCTGGAGCTATTGCACCAACCGCAAATCCATATACAGCCACAATTACACTGGAATTGTGGGGGAATGCTGCATTATGGGTAAAACATTTCAAATTGCATCAGAAATAGCACTCTGGATGCTGCTCTTGTAAATTAGCTCTCTTGACACATTACAGAAGAAAAGCATATCAATCAAAAATTAATAATGAAATTGCATTTTTGAGCTCTCTGGATAACAGGATTCCAGATAACAAATTCCACACCGGTAGCTGCTTTTCTTGAGTTTACATTTTGAAAGATTATTAGATTCCCCTTTCATTATTACTATGATTGGGAATGGTACAAACAGGCAAAGCTAATGAAATGTCAGCTCTCTTTCTACTAAATTGCTTTATACTTCATAGGTTATTTCAGATTCATATTAGGTATAATAACAGCTTGTTATTTTGACTTCACTTTCTTTGCAATTAATGAATAATAGAAGGGACAGGTTTTTTTTCAGAATAAGATCTGTCTGCTGCTGTAATTATTAGGAGAAGTCACAGTCAGAAAGTAATGAAGCAATGCGTTCCACAAACAGAATAAGTTGGCCTTGTGTCTGTTAAGAACAGATAAGTGGTTTCTGGACAGTTGTCTAATGAGGATATCAAAGATAACTTACAGCTGGCATGTTTGGTTTCTCTTAAAGGGGATCTATTGCGAAAATGAACATTTAATATATACTTCATCTCACTGAAATGAGACACTTTCTAAATAAAATCAATTAAAAATGCTGTTTTGTTTAAGAAATAGTCAAGTTATTCTTCAGTATCTCACTCTATCACTACTGTGATACTAAACTCTATAGTTAGTATAGGTATGGGTATATATAATTTATGTGAAAGTAGGGAGGGGTGTGTGTATGGATGCTGGGTTTTCATTTGGAGGGGTTGAACTTGATGGACTTTGTCTTTTTTCAACCCAATTTAACTATGTAACTAACTATGTAACTATATATATATATATATATATATATATATATATATATATATATATATATATATATATATATATATATATATATATATATATATATAATTTCTTACTGTGGAAATATTTCAATGCCTTGAGAATATTCTACCTTGAAAATATACCAGCACATTTCTAATTTAACACAATGTGTGAATGAACTACACAAATCCATGTTCAGATTTATATATATCATGCTATACAATTATATTTAAAGGTACTATTAGTCTGAATAAATGCATCTATTTTTTAAAAAAAAAAAATTCCAAAGGCAACAAACACTTTCATTCAGTTTGCAGAGAAGGGTAAAATATAAAAGTCCAGCTGATGTAAGAAAGTGTAACCGTATCCTGCTGACAGTGCAATATGTAAAGTTATATAATGTTTCAAAGACAGCATATGGGGAGACAGCAGGCTTTGTCAGAGGCGTGCCCCAAGAGCACACCATAAAAACTGATGACACACAACTGTCATTTATCCTTCAGCGACAAGGGAAAGTGCCCTTCAGTAGGACTTCCATATACTTTCCTATAGTAAAACTTCTGCTTTTATACTTTGTAAGTTTTAGTGAGATTGTTACAAAAAGAGACAGAGCCTGCTGGTACTGGTACCTGCCGGGCCACACTGAAATTTTTTTGCTGGGGAGGAAGAAGGTGATGGCTTGAATGTAGAAGGTGCAACACTGACCCCTACCAAATTAAAAACAATTTAGTGGAAATCACAGTTTTCTCTTTTGCTATAAAACATAAAAAAAATACCAAAGCTCCCTCCACGTGGTTGCATTAATACACAGACCCCCATATTTAATATGGCACTAGGTTTGCCCAGGAGCAGTAACCCATAGGAACCAATCAGATGTTTGCATTTAAACAGGTGATTAGTAAATTCTAACTGCTGATGCTATGGGTTACTGACTTAGTCCCTTTTATTACATAACCCCCAGAGTGTCATAAATCAAGTGGAAACCTGAAAACCAAAGTAACAGTAAGTCATGCTGTAGATTCAATGATTTAATACAGTCACTGGTGCAGGATTTTGGCTCTGGCCCCTCCCCTTCAGACACGGGCATGTGCAAACACCATTTTGATTCCAGCCTCCATGTCACGCCATAACCCAGGGGAGTGTGTGCCTGGGTGCAGCTGCACCCCCAATAGATATACCACGGTGTTGATTTAACATTGCCCAGGATGTAAGGGGTTAATATAGTTCCTAGGTGCCACCCTTTTTTACCTATCACTTGATCTCACGATTGGTACAAAATGACTTGACTTAACAATTTTCTTTAAGTAAGTTTACAAGGCCATCTAGTCCTTATTCTTGGGTCTTCAGATGGACTCTCATTACCTCCACTTCATCTATTGATCCGTGGAATATGTTGGTGCTTTCTAAATATTTATAATAATAACTGGGTCCCTTCTCCCCAATTCTACAGAGGCGTATCTTTTACCCAAGGATCTTCGCATTACTACATTCTTACTTGCCCCTGGATTATACCTTTGGATTCCTTTGCTTTTAATCACTAGGATGCCACCGGGCATGTCTATACCTAAATGGATCTGGTATCAAGGGAAAGCTAAAACTCTACTGCTCTACATACTGTATATTAATCTCTTTAGTTAGAGTACCTTTGGATGGCCCCAAAGGTAGAAAGTGTTGAGGTGAGTGTTTTAAAGAATAGTTTGAGAAATAAATGTTTAATGCAATAAATTGTAATCGTCTTTACGGCAAAAATATTGGCTGCTTGTTTAATCAACCGTATTATTAGTTTCACAATCCTTCCTTCACACACAGTGCATACAGTAAGTAGAGCTTTGATTTGTTCCACAGACTAAACTATAGTTCCCATTAATTATTTTCCTATAGTTCTCTGTCTTCAGGTATCATAAAGCTATATATAAATATTATCTATATATTGCATTTTTATTGCATTTTCATATACATTTGTGAAAGTGCCTAGTCAGTGAGTTCTATACAGTGTGTGTGTATATATATATAAATATATACAGGGCCACCATCAGAAATCACAGGGCCCTGTACGGCAACATTTTCTGGGCCCCCTGGTCCCCATCCCAGGCCAAAGCCCCGCCCCTCCCACAGTAAAAAGGCCACACATTCTTCAGAGCTAAAACAGTAAACCCCCTCCACAAGTTATAACAAGTCATTGGTGGCCAGTGCCTCCCTTCAAGTTAAAAAATATTAATTGGTGGCCAGCCCCCCTACAAGTTTAAAAAGCATTGGTGGCCAGGCCCCCCTTCCACAAGTTAAATAAAAAACATTGGTGGACTGACCCGCCCACAAGTTAAATACCATTGGTGGTGAGTTCTGAAGCCATTGGTGGCCAGGGTCCCCCTATAGGTTAAAAAAAACATTCCTGGTGAGCCCCCCTATAAGTTAAAAAACAAATATTGGTGGCCTGGGCCCCCCACAAGTTAAAAAAATCATTGTTGGCCAGCCCCCCCCCCCCACAAGTTATAAAAAGACATTGGTGGCCAGGGCCCCCCTATAGGTAAAAAAAAAAATTGGTGGCCAGGCCCACCCTTATAAGTTAAAAAACAAATATTGGTGGCCAGGGCCCCCCACAAGTTAAAAAAAATCATTGTTGGCCAGGCCCCCCCCCCCCACAAGTTATAAAAAGACATTGGTGGCCAATCTGATTTCGGCTGGGGTGGAGGAGGCTTTCGGCTCTTTTAGCAACGCAACGTCAAGCTTAAAAACCTGCCGGCCAGCTGTACCCGCTGTGCCCCCTTGATGGCGGCCATGTATATATATATATATATATATATATATATATTTATATATATGCATATATATCATACATCCCAACTGTCCCGTTTTGAGCCGGACAGTACTGCTTTTGACAGCTTAACCCGCAGTCCTGCATTTGTACTGAAATGTCCAACTTTCTATTTGATCTCCTGCACTAAACAGCCAGTAAAATATACAAAGTTTCTAACTGAATTGGCTTTTGGCAGAGAGCCCAGAACAGCCACCAGGTGCACTGTGATACTTTTGCAACAATTTTGAGATAAGCAAATAAGTAATTAACAATTAAGATAAAAATGTCTCTTGGGAGAACTTAGACTCACAGCTTAAAGGGCAATTCACCTTCAATATCAAAACTGTAATAAATGAAAAAAAAAACACAGAAATGTGTTCAAACTTTCATAAACTGCCAAATTTTGTAAAATGAACATGGTAAGGTAATTAGGGGTGTGGCCACAAATGGGTGTGGTCAAAATACCCCTGCGCTACATGTGGCAACTCTTTTTGTCCCTTTTTCTATTTCCAAAATGTTGGAAGGTATGATATATATATATATATTTTTTTTTTTATATATAGGGATATTATAAGTTACCGAAGAGTTCCATGAGCATATAAAAAAGGAGACCGAAGGCCAGTATATTTATGGCACAAATATTTGGATCTGTGGATAAAAGGAACTAAGGGCCACACACTGCACATTTGACAAATGGATACACTTCATTTTCTGCAACTGGACTGGATTTTGTGACTTGTTCCCTGAGGCAACAAGCAGACCAGGGGAATGGGTGGCTCCTGGGGAGCATTAGAGCCTGGCCCCTGGGTAGGGTTGCCACCTTTTATGGAAAAAAATACAGACCTTCCTATATATTTATCTTTTTTCCCTATTAATAACATTGGGATCAGCCATCATTTTTACCGGCCAGGCCGGTAAAATACTAGCCTGGTGGCAACCGTACCCCTGGGGAACAACTGCTGCCCAAGGGACCAACAACAACATAAGACATGCAGTGAGTAGATTTTAGCATTCAGAGCCCCCCAGCCCACCAGCATTTCAACAACCCTACTGCACGTCAGCAACCCCCCTGCACTTCAGCAACCCCCCTGCACTTCAGCCACCCTCCTGCACTTCAGCCACCCCCCTGCACTTCAGCCATCCCCCTGCACTTCAGCCACCCCCCTGCACTTCAGCCACCCCCCTGCACTTCAGCCACCCCCCTGCACTTCAGCCACCCCCCTGCACTTCAGCCACCCTCCTGCACTTCAGCCACCCTCCTGCACTTCAGCCACCCCCCTGCACTTCAGCCTGCAGGTGAAACACAAGCACACAACTTTAAATAAACTTTAAGTACATATTCATTCAAATACTTTCTCATCTTTTTTTAATTTTTATCATATCAGAGCTTTTTTTTGCCTAAAAAGTATTCTACTGCGCTGTGTGACCAGCAGGGGGGTTATTGTAAAAAAGACTTGCTATATTTTTATATTCTTTCCCTATTAATAACTTTAGCATCAGCTTTACCGCCAGGTGTTAAACCTAGTGACTAGTGCGCTGATCATTTACTTTTTCATTTTAGTTCGGTGATTTGATTGCATTTGCAGTCCTGCGTTGTTGTTTAGTGCTTGTATATTGTCACTATAAATCAGATATATTCCTCTTCCAAAAAAAAAAAAAAGTCATAAAAGCAGTGGTGCGATAAACAGGCCCCGTTGCAAATTTACTTTCAGTGTTTTAGGGTCCCCAAAATGTCAGGAGATGTATTTGCTGCACTCTAATCTTATCTCACCATTTAGAATCCACATGTTCCGCCTGAGGTGGGCGTTCTGTAGCTGAGGGCGCAGCTTTCACAGAAAATACGGTAGTAGGAAGTAGCTGCGTTCCCAGGGAGCCATTCGCACTCTCCTATAAGAAGTCTGCTGTGCCAGTAACCCCTCATATCTGCAGGTACCTCAGTATAGATCCACTACACGGGGCTCGTGTTATTACTGTTTATGTATTGGGGTCAATTCATCCTGCTTTAGCAGAGCTGTTATCATTGTAAATCATTTCTGTTTGTACATATCATTAATAATGAGCTAGCAGACTCTTGTTTAACCTTGGCTTTGCATGGGCTGCTGTGTTACAACTCCCAGCAAGCTTTTACCATTGATTTTATAGAGTGAATTGATAGAATTTGTAATTAGGCTCTCAAGGTTACAGAACAAAATCTCCACCCCTTGTTTTTAACTGATTACCCCCCACTCCAGAGGTCTCTTGCCCCAATCCCCGGAGCCTCCCCTGAAAAGTCCCTGAGTCCCTTGTAGCAATGTAACTGCTGAGCTGCCTTTAAAGGGGTTGAATTAACACTTAGTGCTGTATTTATCAATCAGTTTGGGGGTTGCCAGCCAAATTGGGCAACTAAATTAAAACCCAGGTGGGTTTTGAAAGTATAAACTAGCCAAGGTAGGGATTTGGGCTACTTTTTGGCTGGTTTGTACTTTGGAAACCAGCCAAAGTTTTTCTTGCCCTAATGTGCCAAGCCTGTGTCTCCCAGTACATGTTGGGTAATGTAGTTTTTTGCTTAATTTGTCGACTGTCAAGTTTAATGTAAGACTACAATACCCAGCATGCAATGGGACTGACTTGTGTAGTTACCAGATTTCAGACTCTGTGCCCCAGTCTCCTGTCCCTAGTTTATACTTTCAAAACCCACCTGAGTTTTAATTTAGACCTGGGTTTTAATTTAGTTGCCCAATTTGGCTGGCAACCCCCAAACTGATTGATAAATACACCACTAAGTGTTAATTCAACCCCTTTAAAGGCAGCTCAGCAGTTACATTGCTACAGGGGACTCAGGGACTTTTCAGGGGAGGCTCCGGGGATTGGGGCAAGAGACCTCTGGAGTGGGGGGTAATCAGTTAAAAACAAGGGGTGGAGATTTTGTGTAGTTACCAGATTTCAGACTCTGTGCCCCAGTCTCCTGTCCCTCTTAAAGGAAAACTATACCCCCCAAACAATGTAGGTCTCTGTTAAAAGATACTGAGTAAAACAGCTCATATGTAAAATCCTGCTTCATGTAAATGAACCATTATCATAATAATATACTTTTTTAGTAGTATGTGCCATTGGGTAATCATAAATAGAAAATTGCCATTTTAAAAAATAAGGGCCGCCCCCTGAGATCGTAAGATTCACTGTGCACACATACAAACCACATGTAAGGTCACATGAGCCAATTAACAGACAGAGTTCTGCCTTTTGCTTCCTCACTTCTTCCTGTTACAGTTAGTGTTGTAGTATTTCTGGTCAGGTGATCTCTGAGGCAGCACAGATAGAGTCATGAAATGGTGGTTCAAGGCAAGAGATGTAAAAGGGCAATATTTATGTAAATATATATTCCAGTTTGGTAAGATTCTTTAATATGTCATTCAATTTGATATAAACTATCTGTTGCTTAAGTATTCATTTTGGGGGTATAGTTTTCCTTTAATGCATTCTCACATTTTCCGGTGACTTTCCTCAATTTGACAATCTTGTATTTCCAACCTAAAGGTAAACTACCCGTTTGTGAATCAGATGTAGAAGAGCTGTTATTAATATTGCTGCTTCCTATACTCCCTGTGCAATACTGTTTCATGGCCTCCTACTTGCTGTTATATCATCAATTGTTTTGGTTAACACGTGCCCATTATTTCAGCCCATCTGAAGTCATTTTATTGGTGTATTATTATTATCATTATTACTTCTGTAAACGTACTCCTGTTGCAAGTGGGTGGAGTTTGAGTCATGTTATGAAACCTGTTGAGGGAGGAAACATAAAGTGGCAGTGTGCCCTTGGTTGTGTATGTTGTGCAAAACGTCTGACTCTCACAGTAACCCTTGTACTTCCAAGGCTCACAGTCACTACAGATATTCTAGAAATTCTAAAATCCCTTTAAACTGTCAGTTTGGTGCCCAGATTATCATCCCTTTCTGCACAGGCGTTTCTGGGCAGGATAACACGCACAGACATATTAGTTGTGGTGACTTAGTAAGGATTATGTTATGCAAGGTGCTTTAATCTCTGTGATTTTAATAAGGGCCTTTACACATGGCATTTATTCCTGCTCCCCCCTGAGGTTAATCCTTTATGTGCTCCACCACTAGGGAATGAAATAACAGACACAACCCGTGCTTCATGATGGAGCTGTACTCATTGAGGCGCATGTAAGCACCTGACACCGGTGGAACCCAACTTTACTGGGAATTACAAGTTTAGAGCCAGAGTCGTCTGCCCGTTACCACTTACACATGCCAGTGGCAATTTTCACTCTGTTCTGATCAAAAACCTATTCAAAGTTGGGCCATTTTTTTGTACCCCTTAGTGCTATTGCACTTGAACCCTACAATCTCTCAATTTCAAACACAATTAGCATGCAGTTTTCTGCAGGCTTAAATACAATCCAAAATGAACTAAAGTATTGTTCCTAGCAACAGAATTGCCTCTGCAGTATCCTCCTTCATAGAAGCTCTTAAATCTGATTTTATTATTTTCAGTGCTTGTATTTAAACTTATTAGGAGTCAGAGTCGTTACATTTTTGGCGACTCCAACTCCAGATACCCATTTTCATTTTTTTGTGTTACTGTTCACTGTTATCATTCACTATAGCTTTGGACTATAGTCACTGCTGGGAACCACTGAATGCAGGTGGTATGCACCAAAGTGAGTTTCACCTGTGTTCGACTTTAAGTAAACTTTTAGTATAGTGGCCAATTCTAAACAACTTTTCCTTTGGTTTTATTTTGTATAGTTTTATAATTATTTGCCTTTTTTCTTCCGACTCTTTCCAGCTGATTCCATCTAAAGAGCAAATGCTTTGTAAGCCAACAAATGTATTGTTATTGCTAATTTTTATTTCTCATCTTTCTAGTAAGGTCTTCTCCAATTCATATTCCAGTCTCTTATTCAAATGACTGCATGGTTGCTAGGGTAAGTTGGACCCTAGCTACCAGATTCTTTATAAGGCAAATTGAAAAGCTGCTGAATAAAAAGCTAAATAGCTCCAAAACCACAAATAATAAAAAATAATAATCAATTGCATATTGTCTCAGAATATCACTTTTTACATCATACTAAAAGTTAACTCAAAGGTGAACAACCCCTTTAAAGTTGCAGCTCACTTGGTTATGCAAGATGGTCTTTTTAGGTTGAGCTTCAGGGTGAAAAAAATACTGCTTTTTCGGTGGGAAAAAAAATGTTGATTTACATGCATCTTTGTGTCTAGTGCATTGAAATTAACCCTACTGGCTCATGATGGAAACTTATATTTGCATTTGTTTGCACGATGAAGACAACATATTGTTGCTAACAGACCTATGTTTACAAATTAGTATTATAAGATAATATTAGCCTTGTTAATTTCCTTGGCTACCATAAATAATGGCGATGTTTAAGTGCTTGTGTGCCAGCCTGCACCTTGGCTTGTTAATTCCCCAAACACAGATAAGTAAATACTCAGTCATAAATAAACAAGTGTTCCAAAGTCACAATGAGAAGTTAATCTGGTAATATGGCAGTTCTCCAATGTATATAATATCTCTATGTAGCTTTCACACTCATGTTATCTTATGATCGTAGCAAATAGTGAATGCAGGTCAATTATGGGAGCATTTTACATTCAGCTGAGAAAAGGTAAAGTCAGTAAATCGCTATGTATTATGATGGAGCTGTACAAACACCTTCCATTTCCTTTGTATTGTACCAATGATAGGGGTTTGCATGTACCTTTAATGAAATACTTTTTACAGAATGCAGAATCCAAGAAAGGAAATGATTTCTCAGCTCCACAACCTTTGTGCTCTGGGTGATACGACTAAGCTGCACGCTCTTCTCAGCCATTCAGCCTCAATCATTAACGAAACAAGTGAACATGGATGGAGCGCTCTTATGTTTGGTGCTCGAAACGGACACTTTGATGTTGTAAATATGCTGCTGGAGAAAGGGTAAATAAATGTACATGTCTTTCACTTTCCTGTTTGCTCAGAGTGGTCACATTGGTGGAGGAAAGAATGATGCCTGGCTAAGGAATATACCGGTACTTTCAGCCAATGAACCAAATAATCCCTGAATTGGCTTGCTATAAAAACTTCATAACTCAGCCCTATTAAGGGCACACAAATGTGGATATTTAATATGCCCTGAGCAAAAGTGCAAGAAAATTAAGGAACACAAGAACTTGCACCATAGTTGTAATGCATAGAGTACTTCTACCTGCGGGAATGGCTGTGCAGCGCACATTAGGTGGCACAGATCTGTCCTTACTGGCTGCTGTATGGATGGGTAGGGGCAGGCAATATAGCACTGCTGAATGTAGAAAGCACTGTATTGATCTGGCCAGTTAAAGGTCTCTGTGCTCCAAATGGAGGTCAGTGACCTGCAGAAATTGTGGGTGAAGGGAAGGCAGTAAAATGACTAATGCTGTTGTTTTTCTGCACTTTGCACACTGCTTTCCTATAAGGGAATGAGTCCTAAGGCTAATGCCACTCAGCTGATTCAAACCATTCAATCAGCCCCTACGCTGGCATTAGTCTTCTTCCTTGCCTGCACCCAGAGCCACTGCATCAGCCCAGGTACTGTTGCCAGAGTAGGGGCTGATTCTCGGCCTGCATTTTTTAACAGCCTGAGAATCAGCCCCAGTTGGCATTAGCCTAAGGTGTTTAACCAATATCTCCTCCCCCCTTTAAAAATACTGCATAAAAATTGTGTCGATCCGTGGTTTGGGGCATTAACACATATCATGTACTTGTAGGGGATGTAGTACAGGTATGGAACCTCTTATCCAGAATGTTCGGGACCTGTGGTTTTCCGGAAAACGGGTCTTCCCATAATTTGGATCTTCATACCTTAAGTTTACCAGAAAATCATATAAACATTAAATAAACCCAATAAGGATTAATTATATCTTAGTTTGGATCAAGTACAGGGTACTGTTTTATTATTACAGAGAAAAAGGAAATCATTTTAAAAAATGTGGATTATTTGATTATAATGGAGTCTATGGGAGCCAGCTGTTCCATAATTTTGAGCTTTCTGGATAAAGGGTTTCCAGATAATGGATCCCATACCTGTATATGGAAATCCATAATGCAGAAGGATCCAAACTACAGGACTACCATGTCCTATAGAGTCACTTTTGCACCCTATGTTCCTTCATAGATTGTGATTTAGCAATTTGTTACTACTAACAAAATGCTGCAACAGTTGCTCTGCTTTGTATATATAGCTAGATAGATGCACTTATAGATGTATGTAGTTATAGTTGTAAACAGTTACATAGCTATTGCTTACTGCACCCTTTTACCGTACTTTAAAGTATATCAGACCAGTGTTATGCTGGTATGTATTTATTTCTTTACTGTTGTATCACTAGAAGGCCTCATGCATATCTTCTCTGGACTCTTGCAGTTTATGTCCAGTAAAGGAAACCTGCATATTATGTGATTGTCATGCAAAGAGGTTGTATCTAAAGTTTAAAGAAAGGTTAAGAAAAAGCCAATGAAGATTTTCATTGTGATTGATGAATGGGAACGTGATTCTATGGAGATAAATGGGCATGTGATTGTAGAACAGACCGATTAGATTCCTAAATTGCTGCTACGTCTGACACTCAGTCAGATTGCACGGTGTGATAAAAACACATTTGTGTGCCATTTTCTGACTTGACTTAGCAACTAATCACAGTTGGAATTGATAGAATCTGAATTAAAGAGAAGACAAGCATGTGGAGTACACTAAAATCATGGCTACAGTTCTTAAAGAAGGTTATATACTGTGTAAAAACAAGAATCTGCCAGTACATTATATTCTTTTAAATATAGAAGGAATGGCCTAGAAATATATGCGTTTTTTGGGCAGATTTATTGAAAAAGTCCCCCAAAACCCCACTAGCCCTGCCCATCTGTTACACTTCCTGCCTGCTGAATTCTCTGGCTCAGAGCCTCAGCGTACTGTAGGATAGCAACCAATCAGCATCTAGGTAGACCTGATAGGAAACTGAAGTCTGTCTTTGCCTGTGTGACTGCAGGGCTGTGATTGGTTATCCCATCCCAGTGCGCTTATGGCAGAGACTGTTAGTACATGCCCACCCCTAATTTGAAATAAGGACCGTAGCAGAACTATAGGGAGCTCTAATAAAGGGGCCACTCGTAGAGATTATATTAACTTTTAGCCCAGAGTAAAACCAGCACCATTTATTATTCTTTGTTACCTACAATATTAGGTGGATTTTCACCAATCCTACATGTCTACTTTAATATGTGCTAAATGCACTTTGTTATACTTAATATATTATGATATAATGTAACTCATCAGAGGTCCATGTTGTGTAGACATGAGTACACAAAGAACATGTATTAATAGTTGTGTTTGTTTCCCTCCAGGTGTGACAGAACACTGGTTAATAAGTCAAACCAGACTGCTTTGGATATAGCCAAGTTTTGGGGTCACAAACACATTGCTGACTTACTGACTTATACAAAAGGAGGATCAAAACCCCACTTTTTATTAAATGCTATAGAAGAATACGATAATTTTTTTTGTAGTACAATTCTGGACAAAAGGAGTGATAAGAGGACAGATATTAATTGGCTAAAGTCCAAACAAACTCAGGCCAGCACTGTTTATATCCTGTTTTCCAACCTAAATCCATTAGTTCATTTAGTTGGGGGCAGAGATACTCCAGAAGAACCAGAAATCAAGCTTTGCAGGCTGCAGTCGGAGGAAGTGAAGGAATACCTGTTCAAGTCTGAAGGTGTCACTGTGATATTTCTTGGTGTTGAAAAGCAGTCGAAATCTGTTAATTCCTCAGAACCCAAAAAAGATTTTGGTGGGGAGGATGATGGACTGATCACATGGTTTGGGCTTAATGCAGACAATGTATCTACTGAACAGTTTGAAAAGAAACATGAAGGGTGCTATTTTCTACAGCCCCCAATGCCTGCGTTTATGCAGCTGAGCCCTAAAGAAGCAGGTGAGAAAGATTCATAAGTGATTGTCCTTAATCTTAACCTCCATGACAATATTTTTTTTTCAGAACCCTTTATTAAAGGAGTAGTTGTTCACCTTTAAATTAACTTTTAGCTTGATATAGAGACTGGAATATGAATAGTAGAGGCCTGAACAGAAAGATGAGTGGTAAAAAGTAGAAATAACAATAAATGTGTAGCCTTACAGAACATTTGTTTTTATATGGGGTCAGTGACCCCCATATGAACTCTGTAAAGTCAGAAGAGTCGGAAGAAAAAGGCAAATAATTTAAAAAAACTATATAAAAAAAAAAATAATGAAGACCAATTGAAAAGTTGCTTAGAATTAGCCTTTCTATAACATGCTAAAAGTTAACTGAAAGGAGAACTAAACCCTACACTTCCCCTCCTCTGCCCCCTCCAAGCTGCCTTCAGCTGACCTGCAATAAATCTGTAGATTTGCACAGCGAAGTTCAAAGGAGTCCAAAACTGCAAGATGCATCAGCAATATTTTCAGATTAAAAGAAAAAGAAACCCTGATTTAGCTGTTTATTTATTCTTTGACAGATCTACAGAGAGAATTGTAAAAATGATAACATGCTGGCAGTAAGAAATTAAAGGGTTGCATATTTACATCTGTTGGTCAATTTCTCATACTCATTTCCATTACATGCAGTGGGTTTCACAATATCCATTGTATTGCAATGTCATTTTGATAGCACCACAAATGTATGATCCCATCCCATATCTGTATATCTACAAGCTGTAGATATACAGGAATGGGATCAATTATCTGGAAACCCATTATCCTGAAAGCTCCAAATTACCGAAAGGCCATCTCTCAGACTCTATTATATCCAAATAATCTAAATTTTTAAAAATGATTTCCTTTTTCTCTGTAATAATAAAACAGTAACTTGTACTTGATCCCAACTAAGTTATAATTAATCCTTATGAGAGGCAAAATAATTCTGTTGGGATAATTTAATGTTTAAATACATTTTAAGTAGACTTAGGGGCCTATTTATTGTGCTGTGTGTGTTGCCCAAAAAAAAAGGTGTAAGAAGCTGTGTAAAATATATGGCAAATTTATCAAGGTGTGTTTTATTTTACGTCATATGAATGCCAGATTTTCCATTATTATTTTACACTGCTTCAGACCTTTGTAAGTTCCGACAGAAGTTGCTCAATGAAAAACACTTTTAAAAGTGACTCCATTTTTACTCCTTTTTTTTACACTGTATGGCAAATTATTCCACCATTTTTTACATCACATAATAAATCTGCCCTTTAATGTATGGTGATTCAAATTACAAAAACATCCTTTATGATCCCTTATGCAGAAATGCCAGGTCCTGAGTAGAATCCATATTTGTATAATTTTTATCTATATAATTCACTTTGTATTATATTGTATATTTAACACAAAAATTAAAAATACCTAAATAACTGCCACTGTGACTCTAGTGTACGCACTTTCAATATATACCCTCCAGAGAATTTCGGAAAAGGAGAACCTGGCATTATTTGAAACACCTGAGCTTTAGAAATATACAAAAATTTTTGGACTTTTTTTTACTGTAAATTGGAACTTTTTCTGCTCACAAAGCTGCAGGAGATTTCTGATTATAATGTTTTCATAGATATAATTGGTTCTCTTGTGATTCAGAAACTGTGATACAATTCCTTTCTTTTGGAAATGGTTGCATTGGAATGAATTACACACTCCCCTGAATATCGTTTCCCTGTAATCATATTAAACTCACAGAGAAGCTAAAGTGGACTTCGGTGGGAGAGAATGACTGCACTAAGGCAAACTTCCCTGTAGCTTTTCATTCATAAACATGTGCAATTGTTTTTTTTTTAGTTTGTACACGGGTTAATGGAATCATTGGATCAGCATTTTTACAGCAGTTTTTTTGTTTTTGGAAAAATAGTGTTGATATGGATTTGTCTTCAGTCATTGCCTTTTGTGCCTTAATTGCAACTATAAATTATGTAATGTTTGTAGAACTGTTGCCTGGAATCAATGAGGGACAGTTGAATAAGTTTTTGCCTATGTTTCTGTAGAAAAGTCGCTACTGCAAAACCCTTGGAGCAGTGGATTTTGTCCAAAATGCTTTGTTTAGTAACATACTGATCTGCATTTTATATATGTTAAGGTATATTAGCCCAAGCAAGATCTGTTCTGGCATGGCACAGCCGGTACAAGTTCTGCCCAACATGCGGCAGTGCAACAATCATTGAAGAAGGTGGATACAAAAGAACATGCTTAAAGAATGAATGTCCTAGTCTGCGAGGGATCCACAATACATCATATCCAAGAGTTGGTAAGACCATCATTTATAAACTTGTTTTTTTATGTCCTGTAGGAAAAAGAGGTGACACATGTATAGTTATTGCTACATTTTATTACTCCTCTTTCTATCCAGACAATCCCCTATTCGTATTCCAGTCCCTCATTAAAATCAATACATGGTTGCTAGAGTATTTTGGACCCTAGCAACCAGATTGCTGAAATTGCAAACTGGAGAGCTGCTGAATAAAAAAAGCTAAAACTCAAAACCCACTAATAATAAAAATGAAACTAATTGCATGCTAAACATTAATTTAAAGGTGAACAATCTCTTTAAAGGGGCTGTTCACTTTTGAGTTACCTTTTGGTAGGGACAATTTGCAATTGATTTTAATTTTGTATTAATTGTGTTTATTTTAATTATTTCACTTCTTGTTCGGCAACTATCCAGTTTGTATCCGCTATCTGGTTGCTAGGGTCCAACTTACCTTAGCAGTCAGGGAGCCATTTGAAGGAGAGACTGGAATATGAATAGAAAAGGGTATGAAGAGAAAGATAAGGGCAGTAGCGGATGGGAAGATTTGTCGCCAAGATAAAAATGCACGACTGCGGGACAACAAATCTCCTGAAAATGCCTCTCCATTAGAAATAATTGTAATCGCTGGTGGTAAAACCAACAAATCGATTCGTTCTTCCAAAGTCGCTCAAAGTTGCCTTGGAAGGAAACGTTGGTCAACTGCATGATTTGTTGGTTTTGCTGCCAAATATTTCAGTTATTTCCAATGGAGAAGCATTTTCAGGAGATTTGTCGCCCGCAATTTTGCTTAATTAATCACTGCCCTTATTAGTAAAACATAACAATAGCAATAAAATTCTAGCCTAACAAAGCAACAGATTTTTTTGTTGGCTGTTGGGGTCAGTGACCCCTACTTGAAAGCTGGAAAGAGTCAGAAGAAGAAGATCATTTTAAAACAATAAAAAATAAATAATGAAGACCAATTGAAAAGTTGCTTAAAATTGGCTATTCTATAACATACAAAACGTTAACTCAAAGGTGAACCACCCCTTTACATTTGCCATCAATGAAATATTTAATAGTGTATTAGTATTGGCTTCTAAAGCATATCTTCTGTTTATGCTTAGATCCTGTGGTGATAATGTTAGTTATTCATCCTGATGGAAACCATTGTCTGCTGGGAAGACAGAAGAGATTTCCTGTGGGCATGTTCTCTTGTTTAGCAGGATTTATTGAACCTGGTAAGTTTTCATCTCTATTCATTTGAACCTTGTGCAACCAGAAGGATTTGCGGAATGTTTATCCCCTTCTGACTTCAGCTTACCTCAGGGGACTACTTGTGGCCAAAATGTCACCTCTCTATGTCAACATTGCAAGAGAACACCACTATGTTGTTCATATTGATGGGCAGAAGAGGAGCTGCTCCCTCTGCCTTTTTTTACATAATGCCTGCAGATGTTTCAGCCAGTATGAGCTGAGAAGTTAGGTTGATGGAACCTTTCAGTGTAGTATTTAAATGTTGCTGAATATAGTGGTTGGCACTACATTGGCTGCCAACTCTCCCAAGAATATTTCCGCAATCTCAATTGAGTTGTGACATTATAGAGGTTTTACTATACAGTTTTATGTTCTCTGCTTTTTTTTCAGGAGAAATTATTGAAGATGCAGTTCGAAGAGAGGTTGAAGAGGAGAGCGGGGTAAAAGTTGGTCATGTTCAGTATGTATCATGTCAGCCATGGCCTATGCCTTCATCCCTAATGATTGGCTGCTTGGCAGTTGCAATATCTACTGAAATTAAAGTTGACAAAGTGGAAATAGAAGATGCCCGTTGGTTCACTAGAGAACAGGTAGATATTAATTTATTTATATTTAAATACAACCATTAGCCAAATTCAAATGTGAAAAGAGTTGGGAAGCAACACAAGCATCCAAAATATTCCTGGGGGTACCAAAAAAGGTCTGTAATTGGCTATATGGTAACGCCTATGTGGACTTAGCAGCCTTCAGGAGTCTCTGTTTGGCAGTATATATGATTTTTTTATGCAACCACAACTTGCCTCCAAGCCTGGAATTAAAAATAAGCACCTGCTTTGTGGTAACTACAACATCCAAGTGATTGGGGAGAAACTTGTTGCTCAGGAGCCACTGGTTGGGGATCACCATATTAAATGAACAATGTAAATGAACCTTTCTTATTGGTGAGGCTCTGATAATTGTTGACTAACCTTTTTCTGCGGAGGATATGAAATATTCATGATCTTTTTAAGAGTCCCATAAAGCAGCAATGAACTGCTGTTTTCTGGTCTGGAGGAATACACAGTCACAGGAAGTAAGAAAAAAAGCAATAACATAAAAAAACAAGCAAGAAATCTGTAACGCAGGTAAAATGCAAGCTAAGCAGTAACACCTTCACAGAAAAGAAAAATAGAGCTCAAATAATTTGAAAAGCACAAAGTAAAAATAAAAAATGAAGAAAACAACCCTCTTTTTTAAGATTTTGGTATTCGTGCACTGCAAGTTTTTATATCTTAGGGTTCAAGCACATGGGCAGATTCGGGGAGATTTAGTCGCCTGGCGACTAATAGCCTCTTCTTCAGGGCGACAATCTCCCAGAACTGCCTTCTACCTGCTATAACGAGTAAACGCCAGCGCCAATGCACCCGCATCGCTTCAATTTCCGAAGTCGCCGAAGTTTCCTTGTGAGGCAACTTCAAGCCACTTCGGAAATCGAAGCACTGCGAGTGCATTGGCGCTGGCATTTTCTCATTATTGCAGGCGGCAGACAGGGGGAAGGCAGTTCGGGGAGATTGTCGCTCCGAAGAAGAGGCGATTAGTCGACAGGCGTCTGAATATGCCTGTGTTCTTGAACCCTTAGTCATGAATATATCATTGTTTTGCATAAACCTCTCTTAAACAGATCATTGTGACAGCAATACATACATTTTTTCTAAGAAAATTGCACTGGCCCATGGAATAACTGAGTGCTGTGTCGCTATTTTACTTACCTAGGTATCCCTAGCGTAGACTGCCAATTGTGTATCTGTAGAGTAAGAGTAGATTTTTAAAAATTTTTTTAGTATGATTGGTATGATGATGTTGCAGGGACTATTAGAAATGTTGTGATCGTTTGCTCCCCTCCATGTAACAATAGTTTTAATGGATCATCCTAAATTCACAGGACAAATCTGCCCTTTAGGGGGTTATTTATTAAAATCTGAATTTTAAAATCTCTAAAAAGTCTAGTTTTTTTCCCTAGACAACTCGAATTTTCTGAGAAAAAAAAACATTATTTATTATAGCCTGATGCTGCAAAAAGACTCCGATAATCCTCCCTCACAGACCTGTCAAGGTACTGTATAAGTCAATGGGAGAGGCACCTATCTCCATTTTAAGTTTTCGTGGGCTGCGCTGGGTTTAGGCCGAAAATCTGACTTTTTGGGGGGGGTTTTGAGCAAAAACTCAAAAAACTGTATGATTCAGGAAAAAAAAAACTGAACAATTCAAGCAATTCAAGATAAGCCAAAAAAATTTGAGCGATTCAGGCTTTTGATTGATTTTATCAAGTTTTTCTAAGATCCGATTGAGTTTTTCTTATTGGTAAATGAGATAAAATTGGGCATGGGAGTTTGTTCATGGTTTTTTTATTGCCTTTATTCACAATTCCACGGCAAAACCTGGTCAGCAACGTTTCAGGTCTATGTGTGGCCTTTATATTCAGCTTGATAAAAGGCCACACATAGGCCTGAAACGTTGTTGACCAGGTTTTGCCGTGGAATTGTGAATAAAGGCATTTTTAAATTACAAGGTGCTGTACGAAGCGTTTTTGTTTGGCTGTCCCTGGTGGATGATGGACCACTGATGGTACGTGCACCTGGCTACTTAAAATTGAGGGTTAATTTGAGCAGACTCTAACTAGTTATCCATGGTTTTTTTTAAATAAAATATAACATAAATTAAGATTTATTAAATAACCCCCTTAGTGTTATATTTACAGTTAGAATATGAAAACATTTGGTTGTGGATAAAATCCCTACAATAGTCACATTTTCTGTAATCAGAAAGTTCCACGTGAATGCTGCTAAATGCATGCCGACAACTCTGCCTTAGAACGTGTCCTCAGTGTTCTCTTAATCATGTGGGATTTTCTCCGTTTGGATGAGCAGTGGGCAAGGCTGCTGAGCAGATTCTTTGCACCATGGGCACCCACATTTCATCTAATGGATTTCTCTTCTCTTTGGAACCTGCCAGCAGACTTGAGTTTCAGAGGTGTTATAAACCCCATGAAATCCCATGAATGGCCAGCGCACTTCCTCTCATTTTATACCTCCATCTGTACCATTTTTGTTATAAAGCAGTAATGAATATAATCTCAGCACTTTTTCCAAATCCACAGACTTTGGAGGATTAAATTCTTTCATGTGTAATTCAATTTTCTCTGCATATTTAGAGACCAGAGTGATGCACAGTGGGACACTCCAAAGTCTGCATTTTTGTCTTGTAATCTTTTTATTGTTTCCTCTGTTGGAAGCACAGGTTTTATTGGATTCTTTGCCTTGCTTTATCATACATTCCTTTCTAGCCATAAATCATCTATATTGTTCATTGCCTTTAAAAATGCAAATCATGTCACCGCACGAAAATGTTCTTTCTGTAATAACAGCAAAATATGATCTTAAGTGAAAGATAGAGAGAAAAGAAATGTGATTTGTTTAATATAACAGCAGCGTATTTTCAAGTCAACCTCTGTTCTCAGCTGTCATGTGAAGGAAAACAATTCCATAGCAAATGGGAAATAGACTATAAAACAATGTAATTGCAGCATCCTGAACAAAGACAAGCTAGTGTGTAGTTAAAGTTAAAGCCTATTAATGTATGCCTAGCAGCCATGGGTCCTGAGTTCAGTTCTGACAGGGTACTCTCTGCAAGGAGACTGTATATTCCCCACTGTCTTCTTGAATTTCCTCCGGCTACTCTAGTTTTCTCCCCCAAAAACACACAGGCAGGTTAATTGGCTTCTGATGAAACTGACCCATGTGTTGTGAGTTCGATAGGTGCCGCCGATTATTAGCTCCACTGGGGCAGGAACTATCTCTGCAAAGTGCTGGGTAAACAGGTTGGCACCATACAAATAAAGGATACTAAATAACACATTTATGTTATGCAGTTGTGCAGGAAGTGATTTATACAGAACCACACATTAATTCCTAGCTGTCAGATGCATCATGTGTTACCATTATTTGCAGTATTTGTGTTTGATACACATCTGGTACTAGTCCTAAACCTTATTCATTCCTCAAAACTAAGGTTATTAAAGGGGACCCGTCACCCAAACAAAATTATCCAAATCCTATTTTATAATGTTAGTCAAGCAAAATGAACTTTAATTACACTGTATAAATTATTTGAATCTTGTTTCCATCATTCTTGGAACTCATAATTATAGCCACCAGGAAGGAGCCATTTTGTGGACACTTGTTATTAAGACAAGCCTTGTATCATCTCAGAATCTTGTTTGTGCACCAGGGGACAGGGACCCAATGTCCATCCCCATGCCCTGGTTACACAATTAAATCGTTAAGAGAGCTGGGGGAATCTAGGGAGAGCGGTGACATCTAGGAAGTGCTGAATGGAAAGTGAAAGTAATTGCTTGCCCCACCTCTATGCCTAGGCATAGAGGAGGGGTTGGCAATACTTGATTGACAGCTGATATTTTTAAATGAGTTTACAACAGCTATGAATGCTTTAATAAAAAAAAGAAATTGGATTTCATATTTAATTTAAGAAGGACTTTTATTATACAGATTTTTATGTCTGGGTGACGGGTCCACTTTAAATGATTAATTACTGGAAATTCCTTGCCACATTCAAGGTAAGCTGCCATCGTGGACATGCAGGGCTGTTTAAAAAAAATGTTGCAGCCCATATTTGTCCAATGAATAATCCTGTGTAGGTGCACTGAGGGCAGATTTAGGTGGCAAAGAATTCCTGTTGTGAAAAGTGGTGCTCCAACATCCTCTGCTCCAGCTTGAGCGAGTATATGCTCTGAACAGGAATTCTTCCCTACTTTTATTACTTTATTTACTGCCCATATCTAAGCACAGAGGATGCTGGAAGAGTATGGGGTCACAGTGCTAAAAAGAGATTTTTGGAAGAAGAGGGTTGCTGGCCTGGCATCTGAAGTAAGTGAGTAGAATCAGTCCTGTACACACTGATGCTAAGCCTTAAAGGAGAACTAAAGCTTACTAAAGAAGTAGTTAGAAATGTTGTACATTATGTTGTGGGTTTCTGTGCCAACCCAAGGCAACCACAGCCCTTTAGCAGTGAAGATCTGTTACTACAAATATACCCCAGTAGCTCCCCATCTTCTTTCTGCTGATTCACTGCACATACTCTGTGCTGCTGTCACTTACTGAGCTTAGGGACCCACTCACAATATACAGTACATATAGAATAGAAATGTCACAATATAAGGCTGATTAGTAATTGATACAGATAATTACTACATGGCGGCACAGAAACCAGTTCAACTATTAGGGCTGAACTCCATGGCGCAACTTCTTCAGATCCAATGCGCTGAGAGGAAGCACATGCGGTAAGACAGATGTGCCGGATATAATGTACGTAATAGAACTATCTAACCTACAAACTGCATGCATACGACACGACTGTCGGATGTGAACACCGCATGTTACAACAGTTGTGACGTGTCAGATGCATGCCATTTGTAGGTGCGATAGTTCTATTGCTAACATTATATTCTGCGCATCTGTCTTGCCGCATGCGCTTCCTCTCTGCGCATCAGATCTGAAGAAGTCGCGTCATGGAGTTCAGCCCTTATAGGAATGTAATAATCAGCCATGTAGCATCAGCTTATATTACAGATAAACCTCATTTTCTCCTTGATAATTTGCTAACTCCTAAGCTTAGCTTCTCAACAGCTGCTCAGAGCCCACTGAGCATGTGAGTGTCGTAGACACTTTCCAAGATGGTGACCCCCTGTGACAAGTTTGAAGTCCTGTATCATTGCTGCTATTAAGAAACTGGTGCACTTAGTGAAGCATATAAAATATGGCATTTTTAGACATATAGGGTTTAGTTTTCCTTTAAATGGGTTGTTCACTAATGTAGATTTTGGTATTCTAAGATAATTTGTAATTCATCTTGATTTCATTTATTTCTTATGCTTTTAGTTATTTAGCTTTTTGTTCAGTAGCTCTCCAGTTTGGTATTTCAGCAGCTATCTGGTTGCCAGGATCTTACCCTAGCAACCAGGCAGTGGTTTGAACGAGAGATGGGAATATGAATAGGAGAGTGCCTGCATAGAAAGTTAAGTAATGAAAAGTAACAATAATTATAAAATTGTTGCTTCAAAGTGGCTGCTGGGGATAGTTGCTCCCATTTGAAAGCTGGAAACAGTCAGAAGATGAAGTCAGATAATTTGAAAACGATAAAAAAAAAAAATATAATAAACTATAAAAACAAATAATGAAAAGCAATTGCAAAGTTGCTAGGAATAATACATTCTATAGCATGTTAAACGTTAACTTCAAGATAAACCACCCCTTTAATATACCCCCTAGCGACACTCTACTAGAGGGTAAATTCCAGGCTCATAAATACTGTGTATAATTTATTAGGAGGGAGTTACTGTTAATTTACCCTTCCTGGAAAGGTGCAGATACAGAAGTGATACATGAATACACTTTCTGCACTGAAACTATTCTTGGCATTAATGTGTGGTGTTATAATGAGAAGAAACACAAATGTTTCTCATTATTCGCTTCTAACAAATGTATTGGGATTCCGAATGGAGCCCCGGTGTCCAGGCAAAGATAGTAATTCCAGGAAATAATACTGTGTTCTACATTAGGATCAATGTCATATAAATCATACATGATTATAACAAAATCTGTTCTTTGTATTGCAGGTTGTAGATGCGGTGATTAAAGGAAACCATCAGGCATTAACTGTACCGCCAAGGCAAGCCATTGCCTATCAGTTAATAAAGCATTGGATTGGAATGAATGCCAATCTCTAAATCTTCAAATCTGTGGGATCTAAATATACATTTTACATGTTTATTTAAAGAACTGAGAAATGCAGTTTCCATAGGGATGTATCATCGTTGCACCTACAGGATGACATAAACAGTATAATCAATGCAATAAATCCCAGCTGCCGTCAAGATTTAAGCAGAATGAAAATGTATCCAGAAACCCGGTATCCAGAATGCTCTGAATCATGGGAAAGCCAATTCCAATATATTTTAAGCAATTAATTCTAATTTTGGAAAAGTATTTCTTTTTTCCTCTTTAACAATAAACCAGTACCTTGTACTTGTTGGTAACTAAGCTGCATGAATCCATATTGGTGCCAAACAATCCTATTGGGTTTATTTAATGGTGAAATGGCAGACTTCATTATGAAAATAAAAAAAACCTCAGGTCCCAAGCATTCCTGATAATAAATCCTTTACATGTATTTGTTTCAATTTTAACCTTAAGCTCAATTGGCCTTTTGGGACTTATAATGCTTGGGTTACATATTAAAAGTCTGTTATAGAATGTACTGATTCCATTAAATTGTGTTCTCTAGGTATACTGCACCTAATTCAGGTATGGGAACTCTTTATACAGAAAACCAATATCCAAAAAGCTCCTAATTACAGGAAGGCCATCTCCTATAGAGTCCATTATAATTTTAAGTTCTCATTTTTAAAAAAAAAAAAAAAAAAAATCCTTTTTCTTTGTAATTATAAAACATTTTCTTGTATTTGTTGGTAACTAAGCTGCACAAATCCATACTTGGGGGTAAAACAGTCCTATTGGGTTTATTTAATGTTTAAATGCTATTTAGTAAACTTAAAGTATGGTAATCCAGTTTATGGAAAGACCCCTTATCTGGAAACTCCCAGGTCCCAAGCAACTTTATTTATACTTAAAACATATTAATAACTTGTCCATGTATATTGCATACAACCATTGTATCCATGATTTAAAGCAGGCTGTCCAACTAAAGGCCTGCATTCCAGATGTGGATCCTCCAAGAAATGTTTTTGCCCCCCTCAGCCTGACCAAGATCTCCATAGACCTCTTTGTCTGTGAAATTGGCACACAGCATGGGAAACCGTGGACACAACTAAATTAAGGTGCTGTTGATATTTTGTCGAAAAGGTGTATGAAATCAAAGAAAGGCCAATCACTCAAAAAGATGTCTCCAAACCTCACTCAGGTTAAAGGGGACCTGTCACCCTAAGAAATAATTTAAAATTCTTTTCTATCATGTTAGTTGAGCAAAATAAACTTTACTTACACTGTATTTATTATTTAAATTTTGTTTCCTTCTGTCTTGGAATTATACAAACACAGCAAGCAGGCAGCAGCCATTTTGTGGACACAGTTATTAAGGGAAATTGTGTATCACCCCAAAATCTTGTGTATGCACCAGAATGGGGGACCTAATGTCCATGTGCAGGTCCCTACACAATTATAGAGCCTGAGGAGGGAAGGGGGAATGTGGGGAGAGCAGTGACATGTAGGAAATGCTGAATGGAAAGTGAAAGTAATTGTCTGCCCCTCCTCTATGCCACGGGCATAGAGGCGGGGCAGGTAATATTTGATTGACAGTTTAGATATTTAAACACCTTTATAACAGGTATGGATGTTTTAATGAAAAATTTTTTGGGGGTTTCATATTTAATTTGCAAAGGACTTTCATTATGCAGCTTTTTATGTGTAGGTGACAGGTCCACTTTAAGGCTCAAAGCACTCTGTACTACTTGTGGTATTATGTGACTTCATTTGGAAGCGTGCAACATATTGTGTAAACATATTTTCTGCTAAATTTGCCATATCTGATTATTTAAATTGTGCCATCAAATGTAACAAAACAAAAGCATGAAATTGGAATCGGTTTAGGCAGTGACCATCCATGATGAGCAGCAATCATAGTAATCACCATAGGCACTATAGCAATTACAGCCCCTTTGGGTTTAATCATTTTAAATGTAAATGCATATGCTGTAAAAATTAAAGAAAATAGCCTTTCTAGGAATCCTTTCACTTCTGCAACTGCATATTAAACCCCCCAAAAAACTCCTCTGTACGCAGTATATCTATGAATAATCTTTTTCTGCAGCATGCCCAGGTGCAGGAAGCGGTTATCAGAGAAACGTGAGTGCTCCACAAGTGCCTAGCAGCCTCATTCCACTTAATGTTGTTATCCTGTGCTTCACTTCTCTTCCTGCCGGATTACACAGCGAGTGCAATGGGAGGTAGGGATGCTAGCAGATGGCTAATTTAGTCTCTTCATATATTCTGAGAGCATTTTAATAAGCTGACATTTGAAAGAAATATGCTGCATTTCAGATGAGAATTTTAAGTGCAGATGTATGTTTGTTGCCCACTTATAGCCAAATATAGCAAATAGGGCATAAATGCTCATAAAAACATTGCACAATGCAGTAATCAGTGCTACTGACCCCAAAAGGATGGGGGTGGGCATAAAAAAGCTCTTTTTTTATTTCAAGAACAGCAATCCTTAATCATTTACTTCTTCATCTGTTCTTTTTTTCCCTTTCTTGATGTTTTTTTATTTTACAACATATAGGGGCACATTTACTAAGGGTCGAATATCAAGGGTTAATAAACCCTCAAATTTAAATCCATCGAATTCGAAGGATTTAGCACAAATCCTACGATCGATCAAAGTAAAAATCGTTCGATCGACGATGAACTTTTTTAGAGGAAAAAATATGATTCATGAAAATAATAGTAATGCCAGTAAATTGGCCACTAATGCTTTGTCAAGGCCAGACTTTATGCAAATGAACCGTCTTTTCTTTTAGGGATTGTGAGACAAGCACACACATATACATTAAAACCCATTTTATTTTAGACGTTAGTGGTCCTTATGCTTTCTTTACTACTGTATTGGGATTACTCAGACATTGCTTGATATATTGTATATATATTGAGAAAAAAACAATTATTTTGCATAAGCTAGTAGCATAGTTAATTGTTTTTATTAAACTGTGCCTTTTTGGCCACGGCAGCCTCATTTATTTTCATGTTTTATTTCAGTTTGTGAACCTCTCTGCTGTATCACTTCATTTTGATTTCTTTAGAATGTAAAAACAAATACATATTGGCCTGGTAATCTCTGTTGAGCCTCTCTGTGTGCTCTTGAATTCACACTAATATTTTTTAATGAGGGACCAGAACTATTTCAGCAGTGACCTTGTCTGAAGAGCTGCTTCTCTTATAAATCCATTTCAGTGATCATTGGCTGTACTGTCAATCGACTGGCAGTTTGCCTTTTCCTTTGGTTTAGGTGAGCAGTGTAACAGATGAGAAATTGACTCATGATCATTCTTGTTACAGGCTCTCAGTTATTCTGGGAGCTTCGCCAGACTAAGCAGATGGTGGCATACTGTGAACTCAAAATCTGCATTTGCTCAATATAAGGTATATGATGGCATTGGATAGAACTTGCTGGGATCAGGACTAGAATGAAGAGCAGTAGGGTTTGCTAAGGTTTGTATTCATCAGTTTCACAATGAGCAATGGACTCCTCACTTTATAGTCTGTGTCAAGTTTTATTCATTTTTTTGATACACAGCATTGAGTTATGATTATGTGCAGCGTGTGACACTGTAATTTCCAAACATTTACAGAGCTCATTTATCAAGTCTGCGGCATTGTGTGCAAAGTGCACAAATAAGTCCTGTTGCCCTGTTTTTGTGAATTGCCCCTTTTTTTGTGCTGAAACCCCAACTCTCCCCCTTCTGAATGCAGCACTCAGCATTACTGCATTCAGAAAAGACAGCATGTTTGCATCCCCTGAAATCCCCCCCTAGCTTGAAAGATATTTAGATGGACAGGCTAATAGGTTTGGATGCTGTATAGTGCAACTGAGCACTGTATTTGATTCCTCACTTTCAGCTGACGTTGCCCGGATGCAAGTGCTCTGTCTGTGAGTACTGAGTGGTACAATTGTACACCCCTTGTTCTCTTGCACTTCAGCCCTATGTCCAGCCTAGAGTTTAATGCTTTGGCATAGTTTAGGTGGGATTCAGAATAGCCCTTGGCACAGAAACTTTGTTGATGTTTGTGAGATTGAAAGATAAATTCTTGTGTGTAGTCTCATTGATTGTCTTATGGGTACAGGTATGGGATTTTTTATCTTGAAACACGTTATCTAAAAAGCTTTGAATTAAGGAAAGGCTCCCATAGACTCCATTTTATTCAAGTAATCCAAATTTTTACAAATGATTTCCCTTTTCTCTGTAATAATAAAACTTGTAATTGATCCAACTAAGATATAATTAATCCTTGTTGAGAGCAAAACCAGCCTATTGTTTTTTTTTTTTTTAATGTTTACATGATTTTCTAGTAGACTTATGGTATGAAGATCAAAAAGACAGAAAGATCCATAATCCGGAAAACACCAGGTCCTGAGCATTCTGGATAACGGGTCCCGTACCTGTATTGCTTTAATTACGTATTTGGGTTGACAAGAAGTGGCTTGTAGCAGACAGTTTGGTTTTCTATAAGTAGAATAGTAGAAACAATTTTCCCATTTTTTTAATATTAATTTAAGTCTAGAAAATTAATAGGTTTGTGGTCATGAAAGTATGTGAACTTAAGTCCTATGATATTGTTGTTCGTATAGTCTACACATTTCTGAAACTCAACAAATGGGCCTAGCCAAATGGCGATTAGATCATCAATATAGAGACTAAAGAAGACTATGTTGTTTTTAAAGGGATTCTTATTATATTGTTCTCAGCCCTTCCAGAAAAAGTTTTTTTTTTCCCTGTATAATAAGAAATATTAGTTTAAAAAACATTTTATAACTTTTATTTTATAAAAATAAAAAAATATTTCCCAATTACAAATACTTTTTTAAAGGGTCAGGACAGGGCAGAGAACCTTCTTTCTTATGTTTCTCTCTAGTTCAGCCCCCAAGTTATAACTATTAAGAAAGGGTCTTTGTTAACCCATGTCAAAATTAATTTGCCCTCCACTTGCACAGAGTGATTTTCAGATAGACTTGTTTGAGATCCCAGAAATAGTTCCCCATATATATGTATGTATATATTAGGGATGCACTGAATCCACTATTTGGGAATTCTTCATGAAAGATTGGGCCGAATACCAAACCGAATTCTAATTTGCACATTCAAATTAGGGATAGGAAGGAAAAAAGTAGAAAACAAATTTTTTACTTCCTTGTTGTGACGAAAAGCTATGTGATTTCCCTTCCCATCCCTAATTTGCATATGCAAATTATGATTTGGTTCGGTCAGGCACAAAGATTCTGGCATATCTGAATCCTGCTAAAGAAGGCTAAATCCTAGCCGAATCCTAAACCAAATCCTGGATTCGGTGCATCCCATATATATATATATTTATATATATATATATATATATATATATATATATATATATATATATATATATATATATATATATATATATATTATTTTTATTTAAATATTGGAAGGAACTGTTGATAAGTTATTACTCATAGAGGGGGTTCAGGAATCAGCCCGGTCTACCAAGTGGTCTGATTACCTCGAATGACCTCGAAACTCGAATGGTATTTTATTTAAGAAAAAACTTGAACGTCTAAAATTTGAAAGAATTTTACCGACCCGAAAATTCGAATACCCGTTTTTTCTCCGGAAAAAAACTTGAATGTCAGGAAGTCTATTAACATCTTCAAATGGGTCAACTGACCTTTGCTATTGACTTCTACATAAACTCTACATAAACTTCGATAGGTCACCATAGGTGGCGACCTATCGAATTCAAGTTACTTTCAGGGTCGAGGTATGATTAATCTCGAAATTCGATTTCAAGTTTGGATTTTTTCCATCTTGAATTTGTGAGTTCAACTTGAAAATTAGAATTCTAATTTATCATTCAACCTTAATAAATCTGCCCTTAAATGACTGAAAATCAATATATTGGTGCAGAATTGAATTTATTAGTCAAGACCTTCAAAAGATATACCACGCTGAAACATGATACTGCTAGGCTGATTAAGGCAAAGGAGACCAACCATCTCGCTACTACTTGGGATTAAATAAGATAATCAGATTCTGAGCTTAGACGACAAAAATAGCAATGATGAGAAACAGAATAAGTCTAAACGCTGGACAGTGTAACTGGCGTCCCTCTTGCTTAAGAAAATATTATACCATATCGGCAGCCAATTTTGTGGTGAGTTTCAATATTATTTCTCTTCTTTCTTAAACGTCACACCTATGTATTATACCTGTGCTGACTTTTAAAATGGTTCTTTTTTTAAACAAACCATTTGTGTTCACTTTATTACTGTTCATAGAACAGGGTTGTCTTTGGATCAGAATTGAACATCCAAGAACCACAGGTTGTTGGTCCCTAAAATCAGAAATCTTCAACTTTGGGGTTTTCTTCAGATTTTAAAATGTTTTAGTGAGGATAAATGAGAAGAGAATTAGGTGAAGTGCATTTAAGATGGGACATTATTGTACATTGATTAAGTTGAATTTAATAGGGCTACTATTGCACCCAGATTCTGTTAGCTGTTGTATCTGAGTTATTCTCCTGTTTTATTCCATTTGCTGTTTCAGTGTGCAATGTGGCACAGCATTTTCTTCATTTCAACCCATGTTACCGAAAATAGAATGTAGATATTTTACACTTTATAAATGTCAATGTATTTCATTTTTTCTTTGTTTAATGTATGAAATATTTTATTTTTACTATATTAATCAAGATCTTGATGTCAAAATGTTTTGTTGTTACTTGTTAGTTTATTCTGCTACCCCACTAAAGCTCCACTAAAGCTCTAAAGTAACGGCCATCTGAAAAACAAAACTAGTATAGATCCCATTATCCAGAAACCTGTTATCCAGAAAGCTCTGAATTATGGGGAGGTCATCTCCCTTAAACTCCATTTTAAACAAATAATTCTAATTTTTAAAAATGAGTACCTTTTCCATTATAATAATAACAATTATAATAATGTACCTTGTACTCAATCCTAACTAAAGGCGGCCATACACGTATAGATATTTTGTATTCGATGCGTGTGTGGCGGGAGACCAGCTGACTGATCAGCAAAGACTTGGATATTGGGTGGCGTGTCTATCATCTAAGATTGTTTGGGATAGAGGTAGAATTCTATTGTTTATCTGATTATTCAGCTCTTAATGTTTGTAATATAAAAGAACGATCCTTCCTGCAAACATTGGTTGTAGGAAAGTTCGTAATTGTTATCTGTTTAGCCAACTTTAGATATAGTTAATCCTTATTGGAGGCCAAACAATGTTATTGGGGTTTATGTAATATTTAAGTTATATTTAGTAGACCTAAAAGGACTGATTTATTAAAGATCAAGTTGTTCCATGAAAATTCGAGTTTTCAATGGTATTTTCAGTCAAAACTCAAATTTTTGGGTTCAATTTTTTTAAATAATTTGTGTTTGTTTTTTTTTTAAAAAAAAAAAAGATTTGTTATACCCCAAAGCTGGAAATAGCTTGAATCCGAAAATATCAAGTTTTTTCTTAAATTAGAAACCTTTCAAGTTGTGAGTTCATTCAAGGTCTAAAAAAGCTTACAAGGCTATAAAATGCGACCTCAGATAAATAACCCCCAAAGTAAGGAGATCCAAATTACGGAAATACCCCTTATCTGGAAGCTCCCAGGTCCTGAGCATTCTGGATAACAGGTCCCATACTTGTTATAACTATATTGGGTAATTTTTATTGGTTCATTTTAGCTTGGGTCATTTTTAATAGAGTTCTGTTAACCAAGTGGTTCATCTTGAATTTTTCTTCAGTACTATTTAGATTATTTAGTATATTGAAGACAAATTATTTTAGCTTTTTCTTTAGTTTTTATCTGCAAGCTTTTCATTTTTTGGTATCTAAACTAGTAATCAGTGGTTTAAATGACAAGCTGGAAGATGAAAAGGTGAGAGTCTGAATACAAGTTGTAGTAAAAGAGGAAATAAATATTAATAACAAAAAAAATCCAGTATCATTTAATTTTAGTCAGTGACCCAAGCAACCAGATAAATTTAAGGGCGAAGAGATGCAAGATAGAAAGGCAAATAGATAGAAGAAAATCCTATACTAATTTTAATTTTAAGGCAAACTGCTATCCATTTTCTATTCAGGATACATTTTATGTGGCAAATACCGAATACTCCACCAAAGATTAGATTAAATACAATGTAAAGTGTTTTGTAATAAAACTCATGTAGAGGAATGTAATAAAAGCAGTTAATGGAAAAATAATGCAAAACAAACAATTTTTCCTTTGTGTGAGTTTAATTTAGCATTTGTGAACCCAGAAAGCATGTGGCAAGCTCATCTGCCAGTGAATACTGGGAATTTTATATTTTGCACCAGTATATAGAAAAACTTACTGGAAAAGTTATTATTTGTGTTGCAAAATAAACCTCCATAAACAATTAAAAGCTTACTTTGCTTATCAAGCAGACTTTTTAAAAAATGATTTTAATTTTCTTTAATATGTATGAATAAAACAAAAACAACATTTATCAAATTTATCAAAAGTCGAAGGTTAAAGTTAAAAAAAACTTTGAATTCAAAAAGACCAATCGAATGGTGGTCGAAGTTTTTGAGATGGAAGTGGCCTACTTTTTTTAACTTTGACCTTCACCTCCCAAACTCCCCCAATTGCTTCCATACAGGTTCTAGGAGGTCCCCCATAGGCTAAAACACTTTGGCAGCTTTAAGGTGGCGAATGGTCGAAGTCGAAGTTTTAAAGAGACAGTACTTCGACCTTCGAATTTCGACGTTTTTTTAAATTCGAATCGAAGTTGGACTATTCCCTAGTCGAAGTACCCAAAAATTACTTGAACTTTGATAAATAACCCCCTAAATCATGGTGCTCCAAAATACAAATAATACAGGTATGGGACCTGTTATCCAGAATGCTCTGAACCTGTGATTTTCCAGATTACAGATCTTTCCGTAACTTGGATCTCCATACCTTACGTCTACTAGAAAATCATGTAACCATTAAATAAACCTAATAGGCTGGTTTTGCTTCCAATAAGGATTAATTATATCTTAGTTTGTATCAAGTACATTGTACTGTTTTACTGTTACAGAGATAATGGATCCCATAACTGTTCCACTTATCTGGAAAAACTCATGAGACAAGCATTCCTCCCGACATATACATGAAATGCAGTCTGAGCTGATATATTTATATATGACATTGGAAAGTATGAGCACTTTTTTACATTATGGATGTTTATTTGGAATTGACATCAGCCAGTCTAATGCCAGCTGTTGCTGGTGTCCAGCGTTAACAATACCAGGACATGCACCATGTTAGGAGAATAAAATACACCGTCTTTAGGAGACACGAATAAAAAAAGGGTATGGCTTGTTAGGATATCTTTACAGACTTTAGAGAATTTATAAAAGTGGAAACATTTTTGGAAAAAGTGCCAGCAATACACGTTTTAACGAGTGTCCGTAGCATACAGGTTACATTTTTAATCATAAAACAACAGGACCTGCTTTCCATCTAATCTAATAAATGTTACACTTAAGATTGCTTAATGAAGCTAATTATAGAGATTTGCTAATGTACAGTATAATTAACACGTTTCCAAAAATGTCTTCAGATACATAGGTTGTGGGTACCCTGGCCAATAACACTGCACTGCATAGTAAACTCATTTCATAGTTGCCCTTTATTAAGAGAGAGAGAGGTCCACTCTGAGCAATGATTAAGAAAAAAACACACATACACACAGTGCATAGTTTTAGTAAACAACAGTACAATAACCTGCCACATATGACTGGATGGGAAAAACATTTATTCACCATAAGTAAAGTTGCCATCTTATCCCTTTAAATCCGGACGCATATAAGCTTTATGCCTTGGGTTATCAGATAATCCTGTGGTTTCCGGACAGTTTTTAATCAGCAAAACTGCAGTGATTGCAAATTAAGGTGCACATTTACTAAAACTCTGACCAAACTCCCTTCCACGATTTTAAATCATTAATTTTTCCTAAAAAACGCCACGACAAAATCATGCCACAGTTGGAATCGTACGATTGACGCTCCTAAAACTCTACTTTTTTGGATTATCAAACGGAAAAACCCAAATTTTTCGGATTACCCAACGCAGATCACTATGTCAAGAAACAACTTCAGGGACATCTGCCATTGACTTCTACATGAGCTCGACAGGATTGAGATGGTGTATCTTCAGATTTGGAATTTTATCAGCTTTGGGGTATGATAAATCTAAAAATTCTAGTTTATTTCCCCACGAAAAATTTGAGTTTTCCCCCTAAAAGGTTTAATAAATGGGCCCCTAACTATTGACTATTAGGGCTTATTTACTAAACTCCAAATGCAAAAATCACGAATTTTATTTCATTAAACCCCGAGGATGGAAAAGTCAGAATCAGAAAATCCGGCATCTCAGACCTGTCGAGGTTGCATATAAGTCAATGGGAGAAGTCTCAAGGATTTTTTGATGTGCGATGGGTTTCGTGCAATACCCGGAAGTTTTTGGATTTTTCAGTTGAAATTTTAAAAAAAAATCGTGAAAATCGGATGGGAAAATGCGGAAAAAAACTTCAAAAATCTGATTTTTTTTCCCACAAAGCAAATTTTCGGAAAACGGTAATAGTAAATAAGCGTAAAAAAACCCAAGCGGATTTGATTGGAGTTTGTAGCAGAAAATATTGAGATAAATTTGGACTATGATAAATAACCCCCTTAGTGATGAATTATATTTTTCATCAAGGTTTCACTAGGTTTTGCGAATTTTTCACCAAAATTGGACAGATTCACACATCACTATTCATTATTTTTGATAACTTTTTCAAATTATGGTGAAAGATATCAGTTTATCAGGGTGGCATCTTACTTCAGGACACCAGTGTTGTGTATGTGTGTGTATATATATATATATATATATATATATATATATATATACACATTTGTTGTTGCATTGGGATCACATTTTGCCATGTTTTTTTTTTTAATCTTAATCTCAAATTTTAATACATCTTCCCCTAAAGAGGGACAAATTTAATAAAAGAGACTTGAAAAATATATTAAACACATTTTAAAATTGTAATGGAATAATGAATAATGGTGCCTAATGTAAAATATTACATTGCAAAATGCACGTATTTGTTATTTTTGCACATTTTATTGGTGATAATTCCTGCAAATTCAGTGTGCATTATTCTCCCAATAAGTATCTTTATACAACATAATATGATCATGTGTATGCTGCTTATTCAGTTTGTAGATGGCTTATCTATTGGCAGATATATAGATCCTATAGTAGGCGGCAGTGCAACGGGAAAGGCTCACAAGTGCTCTTTCATATACAGTATGGCCTCCATGTCACAGGACTGTCCCTGCCTGACTAATACAACCTCCTTGATACTGCAGTAAACATGTCTGATGGATGTTTTAACTGGCTAAAGGAATGCAAACTATGAATGATTTAGCGCTTGGTGCCTACTACATAAATCTCATAATTTTATTATATACAGTATAATTTTATTGTATTTACTTAATGCAATTTGTAATGCCCAGTCTTCAAAAATGTTCATCCTTTTCACCATTTTAGGTTATATTTGGAGTGCTTGAGCAAAGGAAAATGAGCAGAAAACGCCAGAAAAACAGGAACGAAAAGATGAGACTCTGGAAAATATAAATACTAAAGAAATAGATATATATTGGTGAGTAGGTTGTTTATAATAAAAGCTTTTTTTTTTAATTCAGAGAGAATATGCATAAAAGAGACTGCAACTGCAAAGTTGTATCCATGTGTATAAGCATTCATTTGCGGTGTATTGTACATAATAAAAATGCATACTTCTGAAAGGTATTCTGTTATGGGAAAACATGTTTTTTTTCTAAATGCACTCATCCAGCAGAATCCTGCATTGAAATCAATTTTTCAAAAGCCCAAACAGATTTATTTTATATTTAATTTTGAAATCTGACATGGGGCTAGATATGTTATCAGTTTACAAGTTCCCCCAGTCATGTGACTTGTGCTCTGATAAACTTCTGCTACTCTTTACTGCCGCACTTCTAGTTAGAGTGAAGTCACCCATCCCTTCAGTTGCGATTCTTGCCTTTTCGCCGCCTGAGGCAGTCTTCCTTTGCCGCCCCCACCCCTTCTCACAGCACTCACCTTTTCAGTACCAGAGGGGTTCGGGGGCGGTGCACGTCGCTAGTGCAGAGAACGTAATTGCGCTCTCTGCACTAGAAGAGCCGGATTTCCAGCTTGAAAACCAGAAATTCGGCTCTTAGTTACCAGGAGCAGCATTTCTGCCGCCCCTAGCAACCAGAAGGAGTGCTGCCGCCTGAACAACAGCTGAACGGAAAGCATTTCCATCATGATGTGCTGCCCCTTTCTGAAAGCACAGGATCAGGCACAATGACCTGAGATGGCTGCCTACAGATCAATATTACAGAAAATATACTCGTTGGTTCAAATTTTTGGTAAAATTTTATATGGTTGACTAAATTATTTGTAATGTAAACAGTGTAATTCAGAAATAAAAACTGCACCATCATGATCATGACAAAATCCCATTAAATTTGGTATATATTTTTGGTCATTTTTTCAATTATAACATATATACTATTGTCTCCTGTAGAGACCATCCTCCCTGCCTGACTTTTAGATCATTGTATTAATTTTGTTGTTTTAGGTATTATATTTTATAAGATAGAAGTGATTGCCAAACAACAAAAATCGATGGACAAAAAGGTACAAAGAAAAAAAAACATGGCAGCTGATTTATTTAATTGTACGCTGGGTTTACTGAGAATCATGTAAGAAAACACACATTTTAGCATTTCTTACAATGATTCACCCAACTGGTGTAAAATTTGGCATATATATTAAGCAACATTGTAGTATTTCTAAAGGTCAACTATTTTACTTTTGAAAATTATGACAGTCATTTACACAAACTCAGACCTGGTGCGACCTCCTTATGTCAATGGAAATAATTCCGTTGGCTTAGAATTTCTGTTATGAAAAGTTGACAAAGATGCTTTGTGAAGAGTAGAGGAATTCTGTGCCAGTTTTTACACAGATTTTATGAAACCAACACCAGAATTTATGGCAGAATTTAACAAAATAAAATCATTACAAAGCTTACAACTGTAAATGGTTTTACAGAGAAAAGTGAGGGGTTTAATTGGTGTATAACTGACAATTTTCTTAAAGGAGTGATTCACGGTTAAGTTAACTTTTAGTATGTTATAGTATGATCTATTTTAAGCAGCTTTTCAGTTGGTCTTCATTATTTATTTTTTGCAGTTTATTAATTATTTGCCTTCTTCTTCTGACTCTCTGATTATTACTCATCTTTCTATTCAGGCCCTCTCCTATTCATACTTCAGTCTCTTGTTCAAATCAATACATGGTTGCTAGGTCCCTAGCAACCAGATTGCTAAAAGAGCTGCTGAATAAAATCCTAAATAACGCAAAAAACACAAATAAGAAAGAATGAAAACGAATTGCAAATGGTCACTCTCTACGTTATACTAAAAGTTAACACAAAGGTAGACAAACCTTTTAAATCACGAGAAGAGACTACAAATCTACTCCCCTCTGACTTTATTACTTACTCTCACAGGAGCATTTACAGGAACACAGGAGCTTCTGAAGGGTGAATTAGGAGATAGATATTCAACTGTGGAGTTACTATTCTCTCTCTCTCCATTGCCTTGGTGTAGAATGGCTTCACATTCCATTTTCAGTAATCAAAAATTGCTAACTTTGTTTATTTGCTTACTTTCCAGAAATCCATTTGCGGTTTGAAAATTGATACTGCATTCAAAAGTCCTGGAATGTCTGTCTCCTCTAATTTGATTTGTGAGCAAGAAAATGAAAGTGAATATTCTTGTTTGTATAAATCAAAAATAACAGCGGAAATAGAAAACCATGAAGAAATAGTACAAGATAAACAATATGAAGATGAAACTGAATCACGTGAGCACAGCATATTCCCTACCTCTTCAACACCTGAGGAATCGATAAATGGTGATTTACAAGATGTCATTGCTGTTCCAACAAGTGAAAGAAATGATGAGTGTCAAAATCTTCAAACACAAATTAATTACAGCGGAGAAGTGACAACACAGGTAACATCTGACGATCTGCATCTGGAAATCAGGAATGTGTCCTCGTCACATAGTAGAACCAAAGTTGTAATAACAAATCAGAAGTCTCTTAAGAAGAGTCGCAGTTACCATGACAGCCAGCATCAGCAAAGCCAACACAATGCTTACAACATAGATGCTTTTGTAGATGAAGTCAATGGAAATGGAAAAGAAAACACAAATAAGCAAAATGGTAAAATGCCTTTAATAAAAGTACAGATCACAGGAGAAGGTATTGAAGTGAAATATAAGACTATTGACCGTCATCTAACGGTTCACATTGAAAGAGATAATGAAAGGGAAGAAAAAGAAGCACGTTATTCTAATAGCAATGATGACTTGCAAGAAGGATCCTGGAGCTCTTACAGTTCAGATGTTAGTCCTTATCAAAGAGAAGAGATTGGTTGTCCTGATTGCTGTATAGACATTCCTCCCCCAGAAGAGTTTGCTGATGGAAGATGTGCATCCCCAAATACTAATGTTGCAAATGAGGCCTTAATCCATGATGATTTGATAAGGGAATCCAGTTCTATACCATCAATATTCTCTTCTCATTCTTCTCAGTCAGAAACTGAGAAGAGACCAAAAAAAGATGAATGCTCCATAGCTGGACACATGCCAGTGTTAGATAGTAGACTTTGTTTGTCCTGTTTGAACAGCTGTACCCCTTGCTCTCACCTCACTATGAAGCCATATAAAATGAGTTGCAATCATATTTCATCAATCTGCCCTGAGGAAACAAATGCAAGCCCATCTGGTTGCATTCACCATCCAAACCAAAACTTTTTATTTGACTCTAAAGTAGTCAGAAGAAAAACATTGCCAGAAATCTATTATAATCCACACATATATTCTTACAATTGTAGACATGCTATTTGCAAACATAAAGACCAGCCTTTGGCTTCCAGCACTCTACCCCCAGGACTGTCCTCTACCTCTAACTGTTGCCCTGAAAGATGTCAGAAACATGGTTCTTCTATTGAGCTCCGCAGATCATTTACTGATTTACCTTGTAGGAACTTTGTATATGACCAGCATGAGACAGAGAGTAAATCCATTTTATTGCATTCAGAAATGGCAGCTTCACACTTTGTTAATACTGTTGAGGATACTTACTTTGTTAGCAGTTGCTCAGATCCTCCAGATCCGCCAGATATGGGCTCTCTGTGCTCTTTGCATAATTTAGAGATCAATAACGAACACAATTATGAAGAAGAGGACTTTGAGGACCTAAAACATAATGATCACATTGACTTCACTGAAAGTGGATTTGATGAGGAAATGCAAGATGTCGATAATGTTATTGAAACCCAAGAGTATTCAGAATTGCAAAATAAATGTCTTTTAATTCAAGTTACACCACCCTCAAGAAGTGCTTCCAGAGAATATATTCTTGAGAAAAATGTCAATATTCAACTCCCAAATGATTGTGTGCAAACATCTGTATCACAGACAACAGAAATATCTCAATCAAATTCAGCAATACATGAAATGTCACAGAGGAAGCGAAGAGGTTCTGTTGTTACTGTCGTAACAAGGGACCTAGAGCAAAGACTATTAGTCCAAGGAGATAACCAAGCTGTCAGTGATTCTATTTCATCTCGAGGACATTGTGAATTGCATAAAGATATTCAAAGATCTTCATTTGTACAAAGAAACTCTGTGTTAACACCTGTCTTAGATGTTGATAGTTCTTTTGAGGAACAGAGTCAACCAACACATAAGGATATTTCTTCCCAGACATCTCAGTCTTTTGACCCTTTTTTAGCAGTGGAAAATCAAAGCAACTTCGAGGACACACAAGAAGCTGGTCAAGTAGAGAAAGGTAGTGATGTGAATTTTCCAGCTGATGACACATCTCCGAGAAATAGCTCTGATAGCGCTATACCAGGGACCTCTTTTGAGTCCATAGCAGGTCAACTTTCTTCCTTGAAAAAATCAGATTCTGAAGAAAATGGAGTGAAACGTGCTGAAAAAAATGAGATATCTGAAACACCAAAGAAGTTTGGCAAAAAAGGTGAATGTTCCTTGCAACTTTTTGTTTAATATGAAATCTCACTTTTAAATAGAAACCACCCAATTAAAAATTCTATTCCTTGTGGTGAAACATAATTTGGTAGGTTCAGTTTAGGTGTTTCATACCTTTCTTTTCAAGCTAGTGCCATATTGATGTTTTGTAACCGAATTTTTCCTGAGAAAAAGTTACTGCATGCAACTAACCTGTTATCCAGAATGCTTGGGACCTGGGGTTTTCCAAATAAAGGACCTTTATGCATTTTATAATATGATGTTTTCAGTGAAGCCATGAAACAAAAATAAACTCATGACTGTAACACAGTTTTCTTTATATACAGCATCAGATGCAAAACCAGAATTTGTCAACAAACATTTGAGATTACCTAAGGAATCAGTGCTAAAAGAATCAAGGGCATGTGAAATTGCCCATGAAGAAGCATCCGATCGATGGGCTAAGAAAAGAAAACAGTTTAAAGAAACCAAGAACTGCAATTCAGGAGGGAGTTCGGTTACAAGCAACATCACTGAAGAATCAGGTTAGTAATCTTTTTCAAAGGAAATCCAATTTAGAATAGCCTTTAGTAGTTGTGCTTAGTGATTAGAAAATCTGTCCCGCTTTGCTGAAAAATTTGTGAAACGGCAAAAAAGTTGCAAAATGCCAATTGGTGAGTTTTCATGGCATACCACACAACTTTTTTGAGGCCATTGCCATCTATGGGCGTTTTATTTAACAGAGAAACCTGGCAAAAGATCTTGCTCATCACAAGCTTAGTAAAAACACTTGTACTAGGCACAGTTCATGCTATTGTACATGCATGTACCTGCTGCTGCTACATTACCTGGATTTGATATCTTTCTTTCTTTCATTTTTCTTATCAGAATTTTCATACTGATAGGAGAATCTGGCAGCTCACTGCCTTCCTTAGGCACCAATTATAACTAAAATCATTTACTAAGTACATACACTATGGGGCAGATTTATCAAAGGTCGAGGTGAAGTTTCGAATTGAAAAACTTTGAATTTCGAGCTATTTTTTGTGTACTTCGACTAGGGAATAGTCCAACTTCGATTCGAATTTGTATAAACTTCGAAATTCAAAGGTCGAATTCTTTTGAAGTACTGTCTCTTAAAAACTTCGACTTCGACCATTCGCCACCTAAAAGCTGCCGACGTGCTGTTTTAGCCTACGGGGGGACCTTCTAGAACCTGTATCCAGGCAATTGGGTGAGTTTGTGAAATCGAAGTACGATCATACGATTTGAAGTATGATCGTACGATTCGAAGTAGGCCAAATTCGGCCCACTTCGACCCCAAAAAACTTCGATTTCAATTGGGTTGGTCTTTTTGAATTCGAAGTTCGAAGTTTTTTTAACTTCGAACTTCGACCTTTGATAAATATGCCCCCAAGTGAATGTTCAAGAAATCCAAATTTTAAAACAGTTAGAATTGTTTGTATAATGTAAATCATCAGCTCACTATACCTTCTGCAAGATCTCCACTGCAGTTCTAGCTGAGGCAGGCATCTTGAATTTCACTGGCTCCTCCTACCTAGATCTTCCCAACTTACTGTAGCTCTGAAATCTCGCACATGCTCAGTTGAAATTCCTTGGTTGCTTATGAACCCTTCTAAGCTATTTTCAAATCAGCCAAACCTGTGTGTTAGCTGCTGTTCAGTAGTGCTGACACCTGCTGGAAGTTAGTGTGTGCCCTTCATTTGTATAATAACATCACCAGCAGGGGACAAGAAAGGGAAATCTCCTGATATTTCTAGTGGAGGAGTTTACTAAAACAAGGCATTCTGGGTAGAATACTCAAGGCAGTCCTACAACATGAGCATGCTCCTGAAATTTGCATGTTATAGTCTCTGTTATAGTCTCAGTTTGGCCTCCCTCAGTGAAAGAAACCAGTTGACAAAGTAAGGGATTTTTTAAAAAGTGCAGTTTTTAAAAAAAAAAAAAAAAAAAAACTATATATGTAGTTTGATTAAATGTGTTTAGCTTGTACTGGTCAGATTGTAAATATGTGTTTCATTTTGCCTGTGATAGGTGCCCTTTAAGCCTAAATCATTCATTGTAGCCATGTGACAGCATGCAGTGTCCTATCATTGTAAATATCATCAGTATTTTTATCTACTTTGAATGCAATTATAACACTCTTCACAAGCTAGCAAGTGGGTATAAATATAAACATGAAGGGGGTTATTTACTAAAATACAAATTTATCTCATATTTTATTAAAAATAAACACAACCAAACTCCCATGCTTGATTTGACCTTATTTTTTAATAAAATAACCCAAATTAATTGGATTGCGGAAAACTCCATAAAATCAAGCGAAGACCTGAATCATTTTTTGGCTTTTTTACTGAATCACTTGTTTTTTTCGTGTTTTTTGGATTTTCAAGCTAAACCCAGCGCAGACCACAATAATTTTAACTTGAGATATGTGCCTCTCTCACTGACTTATAGACGACCTTGACAGGTCTGAGATGGCGGATTTTCAGATTCTGGCTTTTTGATGCATTGGGGTATAAAAATTTAAGTTTTTGCCCCAAAAAAAAACAGATAATTTGAGGTTTAGTAAATAACACCCAAAGTCCACAGAATTTATCTTTTACATGCTGCTTGCTTAAATTCTAATTGCAAGCCTTAGTTAGTTTTGTCCGGTGCTGCTATATGTGCCAAGAGCCTAAGGCTGGGTTCAAGTGGATAAAAAAAGAACTGGGTCATGTAAAATAGATTTCATAGCATTATTGGTAATGAAAACAGTAGAGCAGGTATAGCGCTTCCTCCAAATTAACTACAATGACCCAGACAAGTCTGGAAAGGGCTTATTTGGCAAGGGATTAGCCTATTTAGCATTTGCTAAAATGATCTCCTGTTCTACAAGTGGGAATCATGAAAGATTTTAAAGCTCAGCTGCTAGCATGATTGGCCACCTCGGCTGTAACTGAAAGGGTGTTATGTACTTAAATCTGAATTTATCTCATATTTTATTTAAAAAAAAACACATCCAAACTCCCATGCCCTTTTTTAGCTTATTTATTGATTTAAACAAAATTCGATTTAATCGGATGGTAGAAAAACTCGATAAAATAAAGCGAAAACTTTGCTCTAATTTTGGGGACTTTTTTTCCAAATTGCTAGATTTTCTGGGGTTTTTCTCAAATTGCTCTAATTTTTCGAGTTTTTGCTCGAAAACCCTGAAAAAGTCAGATTTTCAGGCTAAACCCAGTGCAGACCAGAATAACTTCAAATTGAGATAGGTGTCTCTCCCATTGACAGAAAAAAATAGTTTGTTAGTGAACATTTGGATTTTAATAAATAACCCCCTAACTGTATTTGCTATTATTGAGTCTGTCACAATTTTACTGTTACCTTCATCAATATTGTGCAAACCTATAGTAAAACACAATTATCATTTTTGTAACATGGTGCTATTATTTATATGCAGAGGCCTATTTATCATCTCCCCAAGCATGTCTATAAACTACATCTAAAACTGCATTCCAGGGATGTTAATAACAGAGCCACATAAGAATTAAACATGCCCTCTTAAGTTCCAGTCTGATAACTATTCATCTGTTTTTGTCAACCTTTTTGGAAATAAATAGGGAACTCAGCAACTCCATAAGGAATGCAGGAACATACAGTAAAAGCTTAAATATCATTTATCTTACACGATCATATACTTTGGTGCAAATCCCTTTATGTATGTATTCTTATTGTAGCCTCCATAGAAACCAAAGCCAGAGGGCAAACTTCATCTAATATATCACTGAGTGTTGTGGGTCATTATAACCTTTAATCACAAAAAACTGCTGGAGGGAACCATATATGATTCATAATTGTTGGAGTTCATACATGGTCTACAATCAGTAAAGGCCAAGAAACCATTTGGAGGGGGCCCTCCTTTCAACTCATTGTTGTTTTTAGGGTCTGGGGAAGAATTTTGTGAACCATGTATGTACAGTAAATAAAGTGTTATTGTATTTTTAACTTATTTATGCGCAAATATTTATATATTACATTATGGGGAAATAAAGTCTATTATTTTTTGTAATTGTGTCATGTCTACCACACTTGAACTTGAACTTCAATGACCATGTTCTTCAAAATCATTTTTATTCTTGACTATAGTCTTGTGGTCTTCTGGTATAACAGAGAGCCCAAAGGGAGGAGATAAATAAGGTTGTAGATTAAAGGAAGAAAACCAGTGTATGTTATTGGAACATTGCATGGTATGTGTTTCGTTTCTAATGTTGTTGATAAGTAAATGTATTTATTTTATTATATGTATTCTCCGTGATCTATACATATACATATATTTGTTTTCCATGTTACTCATCAGAGAAATCTGAGAAATTGACTGTCTTACTGTGACATGTATAGCGGATGCGTTGGCTGCTTCAAAGGACTTTGCAGCTTATGTAACCATCTGTTATTAGCACTGTGTTTTTAACCAGATCCCTGATGATTCATACATCCAAATAATGCTTTCTGTAGAAATGAAATAAACACAGCACGGATACGATAAATATACCTGTTTTTCAAAGTAGCATTTTTTCCTGGATCTATAGGCAGCATGATGCCTTAGCCATGTTCAATGGAGAATTATTCGTTGCAGGATGAACACCAAGGTAATTATTTTGTGCTCGTGTGTTTTCTAGCCTGATCTTGGTTCCGTGTGAGGAAAATGTGCATGGCAGGAAGATTAGTGGGAGTTTATTTTGCTGTCTATGTCTCTGGAGTAGCAAAACTGTGGCCTCTGCTGTGCTTGCCACAACACACAACCTATGAATTCTCTAATGTGACTTTTATAAGGGATTAGCAAATGTTGAAGTCTTGAGTCTACGTTGTCTCCTTTCTTGGGTGAGATCCATTCACTGAACTGTAGATGGAACTGTGTCTCTTAATAGATATCATGTATATTTGATTATATTAAAAAATTGCTGATATCAAAAACGTTATATCATTCAGTTTAGTTAAAATTTGTGCACAACAAAGAGGATGTGTTTATGTATAAAAGGAATGTATATATGTATCAGTTATACCACAATCATTTACTTGCAAGCTTAAGTATATTGTCAGTTATACTGACTATTTTTCCTTGCTGCTGCATGCAGTTAGACATTCATGTAACAAATCGTAAGTTAAATTTGAAATCTTTCACTTTAACGTTATCCAGACAGCTACCTTAAAAACTTCATAGTTTGATTCACCCAGAAAAAGGGCCGATGTGTTATGTATATATTTATGTCCTGTTATAATTTAGTACCTTTAAATGGGGTTATTTACCTTTGATTTAACTTTTAGTATGATGTAGAGAGTGATATTCTGAGACAATTTGCTATTGGTCTTCATTTTTTATTACTTTTGATATTTGAGTTATTTAGCTTTTTATTCAGCAGCTCTCTAGGTTGCTAGGGTCCATGTTATCCTAGCAACCATGCATTGATTTGAATAAGAATGCAATTTGAATAGCAGAGGGTCTGAATAAAAGGAGGAGTAATAAAAAGTAGCAATAAGAATAAATGTGTTGCCTTACAGAGCATTTGACTTTTAGATGGGGTCAGTGACCAACATTGAAAGCTAGAAAGAGTCAGAAGAAGTCAAATAATTCAAAAATTAAAAATAAAATAACGAAGACCAATGGAAAAGATGCTTATATTTGGCAATTTTATAACATACAAGAAATCAACTTAAAGGTGAACCACCCTTTTAAGTCTAATTTTTAATAGTAACATATTCATATGATCTTGCAATGATCTGGCTTATGTCCTTTTCTTTTATGGTAGAGATAACTTTCATATGACAAACAGGGGAGGGTTTGCTTTGTATTTGTAGATGCAGTGGGTTTGTTATATTTAAATGTACTGCATGAATCTCCAAACTGATTTTCTTTCTTTGTCAAGCCATCAACAACTGGCCCCTAATGCATGCAGACTAAGCAATTAGTATAAAATCTCTCAGTGTCAGAACCCATCAATATAGTCCCATGTGCATTATGGAATTACAACCCCCAAAATGACCCTCTCGGGCAGCTGTTGTGGGGACGGGGAATTGATTTCCAACAGCTGGAGGCATGAAGGTTAAAATGTCCCCTATAGCTTTGTATACATAAACAGATTTGTGGCTCTCAAGAACAAGAGTTATTTCTCTCTTGCGCCCCCTCCCTAGGTGTTAGGGACTGTAGGTAGTTCTACAACTACAGATCTACAATTAGAATGAGTGATGGGTGGACTTTCCAAGTAGAGTAGATTTGCCTTTCAGAGACTGTCACACTGTATTTAATATTGCAAAGCCCTAGGTGAAAATAGTAAGTCCCTAAAGTCATCTCAAGTATTACTCTCTAAGGCCCTGAGTTGAACAAAGCTTCCTCTGTTTTCCCAGTCATATGTGAGAATTGTGGCCAAATAATTCACTTGTAGTTCTCTCAACTGACAGTTTAATATGTTGCTGTCCTACAGAGAGTCTTCTTACCTGTGAATCCAGTATGAAATATTTCCAAATGAAATATTTTATATGACATGATCATGGATAGTTACATTTTATAGTGTAGAACAAATACATAATAAGGGTAGAATAATTAAACAACTGGATTTTGATTTCTTTTCCACAAATCTCTAAAAATTTGTGTAAAAACCACGAAAACCTATAATACAAAACTTCGCCAGGTAAAAGTTGTTGAGGTCCTATAGAAGTCAGTGGAAGCTGGGTTGATCCTATTAGAGTTGTTTAAATCAATTCAGACTTTTAGAGGTTTATATATTTTTGTTCATTAGGAATTGTCAGGAAAACTAGAATTTTTAGGGTTTTTTTTAGCACATTGTTCAGCTTAATTTCTCGTTCATGCTTTCTTTTCGGATTTTTTAATAAATCTCATGGCATTCATAGTTTTAGAGTTTAGTCATGGTTTCAAAAATCACTAAAACCACAAAAATTAGACTCTTGATAAAAAGGCCCCCGTGTTTTTGCTTTGGGTCAAATCCAGCTCACTTGGGGCACTTTGAAGTCAAGTTACTGTCCACTTGTTAAGGAGAATGTGGACAAATTCAAGCCTAAAATCCTCCAGTTTGAAAAAAAATTGTAATTTCTAGGAAATCAGGTCTTGGGGTTGACATACAGTTTACTTTTTAAATGGTGTCAAAAATACCTAAGGTATATCAGGAATTACAGATCAGCTTGCTAGGCTCTATAATCATGATCAGTTGCTATTTAATGAGCCAGAAAGTGAGATATGGCTCTAATATCTTTGGGCAGTTGAATGCAATGGCTGTAAGTAATGCTTGGTCAGTGGAGGTTCACTGGAGTAACACCCAGAACTGTAAATATGAGTGTAAATAATGCAGAGCAAAGTACAGATTGTAAGTTAAATGAATACATCCTGTGTGGGTGCAGTGTCTCTCCCTAAATTACTCCTATTACCGTATATCAGCTCAACTGAATCTCACAGTATCAAATCATTAGCGTTGCACAGGTTTCTTTGTGAGAAATTAGCCTTTTATTGTCACTCCAAAACAGGCAGAAATAGGCACCAATGTGCACTGTTCCTAAATTTGGTATGGGACCTATTATCCAGAATGCTCGGGACCTGGGGCTTTCAGGGTATTGGGTCTCTCCATAATCAGGATCTTTACACCTTAAGTCTACTAGAAATCATGTAAAATGATTAATTATACCTTAGTTGGGATAAAGTACAAGAAAAAAAAGGAAATCATTTTTAAAAAATCGGATTATTTGATTATAATGGAGTCTATGGGAGATGGCCTTTCCGTAATTCCTAACTTTCTGGATAATGGATCCCATACCTGTATTGTGCTGTAGGAGGGGACTGTGGCATATGTTATAAGAGGTTTGTGTTGCTACCTCTATGTCTATTAAAATTGTACAACTGTGCACTGGTCAGGCTTCTGTCTTATTCTTAATTTGTATCAATAATAACTCCAAATCTTACATACTCCTCTTAATTATATAAAAGTTGCCTTTTAATACATCTGCTGATTGGGATTGGTTCCTTCCAAGACTACAATATACAGTGTGACGATTTCAGTCTTGAATCCAAACCATCTCTCAAAACAACCCACCTCTGCATTTTCACATTAACCCCTCTGTTGCTGTAGACTGGACCCCCCTCTGGCCCTGGTGCCGTGGCCCATATTAAATGCCAGTCAGGCTGAAGGTCAGTATAGCAGAGTGACTATTATAAAGATTATTTTATATACTGTATGTACAGAAGGATCCAGAGAAAGGGACTGTGGAGCACAAAAGGAGCCATTAAATGGATGCAAAAAACCTTTTGCAAAACAAATGAAAATATAATTCTTAAGCATCTTTTCAATATAAAATAATTTTAACGTTTTCAATGGTTGTAAATGTAATTGCTATTGAAAGAAGCACTGGCGTATCCCTTTCTGTTCTCTAGGTTTGACTCTAAAAACAATGTAAGACTCAATTAGTTTTCAAGTCTATTAATTAATGCAATTAATGCAGGGAGCTTCTGTTCAGAGACAAGTGCACGATATGTAAACATCCAGACTGATACTGCTTTCCAATAAACAGGAACCTTTATAGTGTGCTTTTGAGAAAGTGGCCACGAAACGCATTAAGCTATGGTTCCTTTATGAGACGGAGTGCTTGTTTTAATGGAACAACAATGGAATAATAAAATATGAATTTTTTAAGTCTGTACTTCTCCCTCTTTGGTGCACCGTGCCTGTTTCTATGGTTATGGAACTTTTATAAGTCACAATAATGAGAGGATCTTCAAGACAACACATATAGATATCACTACAGTGCTCATTTAGAAACTGAAAGGCAGGGTGCAAAGTGCAAAAAAGAGGCACAATTTACCATTTGGACTTGCCTTGCTTACTAAATAAATTACTGCATGTCTCCAGCAGCATTTTATTCACGGGTGGTAGAGGGGGTTGGCACATAGGTTCTCTGCATGAAAACTAAGAGGCATGCTTTTGTGCCTCATAATGCTATTGCACTTTTTCCCGTGGTCTTTTTAAATGACCCTGTTTAAGTTTGCTCAAACTGCTACAAAATTGCCTAGTAAGAGAAGGATTTCTCAAGTGAACAAATGAGCCTATGAGTAAGTACTATAGAAACAGGGTGTGTGCTACTGCCACATTACAACAAATATCTATGGTACCACTCAACAAATAAATATTAAATCAAAAATACAAAATTTGTGGTTAAGATAGTAAAGGAGGATACACTCACAGTTCACCTCAGTCCCAAGGTGCAAAGTCCAAAAACACTGTATCCAAAAAGGATGTGAGGATCTCCAATAATAAAGAAACAAATGTAAAAAACAGAAAAATGTATTAGGACATGAGACCTAACGCGTTTCGTGCCTATTGGGGCACTTACTCATGCCTATGAGTAAGTGCCCCAATAGGCACGAAACGCGTTTGCTCTCATGTCCTAATACATTTTTCTGTTTTTTACATTTGTTTCTTTATTATTGGAGATCCTCACATCCTTTTTGGATACAGTGTTTTATAAGTAAGTACCCCCAACAGGCGCGAAAAGCATCAGGCCATGTCCTTATATGTCCTAATACATTTTTGCATTTTTTTGCTTGCTGTCTAAACATTTTTTGGAGGAACTCACATATCTGATTTTGGCCAATAATGTACTCTGCCCAAAGTATACACTTGAAATAAGTTATATTCATTTTATTTTATTTATCAGTGTGTAAAATTTAGGGTTCACTATTTGATGAATACATTTCTAAAAATCCTATAGGCATGCATAGAAAGTGGTTGTTGTTTTTTTTTTTCATGAGTTCTAAATTTGCCCCATAGGAAACAGATGAAATATGGGTTAAAAATCTCAATTCTTTCCCTGCTCTCATCAACCAATTTACGCCCCTCTTATACTTAGAGTCCCACCCTTTTTATCCAACCATAATCGTTTTGCTTTTGCTTACAAGGGTAATATACTGACATGTATATTTGCAGAATTTTAAAGACATTGCACTTTTCTTCTCTGGTTAACCCTGTGAAATGTCTGGTTGCTATCATTACATGTCCAAATGCAATTTCACACCTACTGTATACCAGAAAATGATATCTAAAAAAACAAACAAAATAGGATTAGAGCAGAGTGCGTTAAGATTGGACAAACTTATTCTCATCTTTAGTTGATGACATCATTAAACAGATATAAATCATATGTTTCATATTCAGATTGAAAAATGATGTGGTTCCCGGTGTTTATTTGTATTATTAAGATAATACATCACATTGTGTTGCATGGATTCAAAATCAGCTACAATATACTTCTTATACTTATGCTCAAAATGTGATTCTGGGATATATTTGCTTTGCACTTTTAGGAAACTCAGAAGAAACTCGTTCAGTGGATCTGGGAGTGCGTTCTGATAAGGATAAAGGATTGTACACAGAAAGCTTTCATTCCATTTCATGGATCTTTAGAGGTGATGACTGCAGCCCAGATAATAGCCCTAGATGCCTGAGTAAAAGGCCCAGATCAGTAGCAAGTAAGTAAGAATAATGTATAAAGAGATTTACCTGTGGAGATAAACAACAGCTTGACAAACTCAGGGGGAAATGTAATTGATATAATCATAGCAGAACCTGATAAAAAATATATATATTCGGTGTATAATTATATAATCAGTCTTACTCCATGGAGTGGCACTTTGTCTCCAGTAGCGGAACAAGCAGGTGCCGGGCCCCCCGAAAAAAAATTGTCAGAGGTGCCCAGGATTAACAAAGTGCTTCATCCACACGAAACCTAGGCAGCTGTATATATATATATATATATATATATATATATATATATATATATATATATATATATATATATATATATATATTTATTTGAAAAGGAAGCGGGGGGAGAGGGATTTTCATGCTATAGAGGAAGCCAACTCCACAGTCTGGGCCCCCCTTTTCACTGGGCCCCCTCTACACTTACGCCACTGCTTGTTTCTGATGTTAGTAGCAATTATTGAGTTATAAATATGAGCAGAAATATAAAGATTAATGGGATAACATCATTAGTGTGATGTTATTTGACCAGGTAAGGTCTTTGTTGTGTTTGCTTGCCATATCATACCTGTAATTCTGCATTTGTGCAGGGCTTCAATATACAAGGTGACGCCCATATTGCTCATGTATTCAGGAAAGAGCATAGTATTACATGTAACAGGGACGCCTTTAGAAATCACGGGGCCCGGTACAACAACATTTTCGGGGCCCCTGGGCCCAGCCCACCCTGGCATCAAGTCCCGCCCCAGACCCCGCCCACTCCACATCACAGTTAAAAGACCACACATCAGCGCTAAAAAAGTAACCCCCCACACACACACAAGTTATAAAAAGCTATTGATGGTCAGGGCCCCCATAAAAGTTTTTCTAAAAAGCATTGGTGCAAGGGTCCCCCTTACAAGTAAAAAAAAATTAGGGCCCCAAAAAGATATTTTTTAAAAAAACATTGGCGCCAGGGTCCCTCTTACAAGTTAAAAAAAATTGGGGCCCGAAAAAAAAATATTTTTTAAAAAAACATTGGTGGCAGGGCCTATAGAATATTAAAATAATACATTGGTGGCCATGGGATTTAAAAAAATAAAAAAAAACACAAATTGGTGTTCAGTAGAATTGAACTGATGGCTTCAGGACTTCAACTTCGCCTCCTTTTGTGACGTCAGGTCTTTTCGCCGCTTCAGGACTTAAATTTCGGCTGTTTTCGTGACTTCGGGGTTTTTCGCCGCTTCGGGACTTCTGCTTTAGCTGTTTTCGTGACTTCGGGTCTTTTTGCTGCTTCGGGACTTCGGCTGTTTTCGTGACTTCGGGTCTTTTTGCTGCTTCGGGACTTCGGCTGTTTTCGTGACTTCGGGTCTTTTCGCTGCTTCTGGACTTCGGCTGTTCGGCACTTCGGCATATACGGCTGTTCGGAATCAAAGATGGCCGCAAATCTTCGGCGCTCGGAAGGGGGCCCAAGCTCTTTCAAAAGTGCAGCACTGCCGGGCCCCCCTTCATGCCCGGGCCCGGGACACTTGTCCCCCCTGTTCCCCCCCCCCTGATTGGGGCCCTGATATGTAAAAACTGGTGTTATTCCATGCATGTGTTTGGAGTCATGAAAGAAAACCCGATCATAGCTTAGTTACTGTTCATTATATTGCTATATTTGAATATAATGTGCATATCAACCTTTTCTTATGTTTTTCTGATACAGTTCGTGAACGTACTGTGCAAATAGCCAAAGGGACGGGGGACTATCCTTGGGGATTCCGAATTCAGTTTTCAAAACCTATTCTTGTATCTGAGGTTGATACAAGTAAGTCAATTCTTTATTTTCTGTTGTGTTGTTTGAATTAATGACTAAGTCTGGCTTTCTAAAAGATCTTTAGCACCAGGCCCGGACTGGCAATCTGTGGGTTCTGGCAAATGCCAGAGGGGCTGCTATAAGTTGCCATAGAAATTCAGTATATAGTGGCTGGTGGGGGATGTTTGGGCCTCTGTGTACCTGAAATGCCAGGGCCTATTTTAATTCTCAGTCCGGACCTCTTTAGCACCATACCATTGTCATTACAAAAAGCTAAAACATTATTGTTGTTAAATAATTCCAACCTCCACCATATCCAATGCTCAATTTCACCAGATAAACATTACAGGTGCCATATTAGAGCAGTGACAGATTTCCCTTAAAGCAGACCTGTCACCCAGACAAAAAAAAGCTGTATAATAAACTCCCTTTTCAAATTAAACGTAAAACTGAATTTTTTTTTGTTATTAAAACATCCATACCAGTTATAAACTCATTTAAAAGTCTCAGCTGTCAATCATATATTACCTGCCCCTCCTCTATGCCTTAGTCATAGGGGAGTGGCAGGCAGGTCTGGACTGGCAATCTGTCGGTTCTGGCAAATGCCAGAGGGGCTGCTATAATGTGCCATAGAAAGTCACCATTTAGTGGGCTGGTAGGGGCTGTTTGGGCCTCTCTGTACCTGAAATGCCAGGGCCGATTTTAGTTCTCAGTCTGGACCTGGGGGCATGTATTTACTTTCACTTTCAATTCTGCACTTCCTAGATTTCATTGCCCTCCTCACCATCTAATTGTGTAGCCAGTGCATGGGCAGGGGTAACAGGTCCTCCATTCAGGCACATAAACAAGATTTTGAGATGATTTAAAGCTTAATAATAGTGTCTACAAAATGGCAACTGCCTGCCTGCTGTGATTGTGAATTCCAAGACTAAAAAACACAAGGTTTCAATAGTTTTTCTACTGTAAGTGAAATGTATTTTCCTTCACTAACATCATAAAATTGGATTTGGAATTATTTCTTAAGGTGACAGTTCCCCTTTAAGGTCTTTGTTGGCACCAGCGGTTGTCATACATTAGTTATGACGGAGAGTAGGCTAAGCCTATCCCAGCCAAGTGAAAGCTGAACAATTCTAACATGGCCATGTAGGATATTATAATACACAAAAGCCATGAATATCCTGTAAATTATATCCTTATAAACGGTGAGTTCTGATGTCATCAGTTATAAACGGTGAGTTCTGATGTCATCAGTTATAAACGGTGAGTTCTGTCACATGACTCACTGAAACTTGTGTATTATAATAAATAAAGTACCCCCAGTTGTAAAATATGAGGATGTTAGAAGTTACCTCGGAGTTCCATGACCTGTATAAAAACACTCGGCCTTCAGCCTCGTGTTTTTATATGGTCATGAAACTCCTCGGTAACTTATAATATCCTTATATTTTACAAGAGGGGGTACTTTATTCACTATATTCTGTAATTTGGAGCACCGATTGTTAAAGCTACTACATAGCATGGAAAAAAACTATGGTTTTGTCATCAATATGGAGTTGTGCTAGTTTAATTAACATTGAGTATGAGGTGCTGTTTTATTACTTTGTACATAATATAAGCAAACCATCTGCAGAACTTTCATTCTAATGCTGTCTTATTTCATGTTAGATGGTGCTGCTGAAGAAGCGGGGCTGCAGGTTGGTGACATTGTAATGGCTGTTAATGGGACCGATGTTACAAGTATTCCACATTCTGAAGCTGCATGCCTAGCACGGCAAGGTGAGCCCCCGCTGGTCTCCTATCATGAATGTTATATGAACCCCTAACTGTACAATTATATCTTAACCAATGCAGACTTTGGGTAGATCTTTATACACGCGCAGGAACGCTCATTTATGATCATGTGCAAAGTGCAAAAGTCACACACAATTCACAATATTGTTACCCACAATGCAGTGTTATTTCAAGCATTATTGAAAGCCCTGGCAAAACAGTGCTACAACTTTGTATCCACGTCGGTAAAACATGGACAAGCTGAAGCAGCATTATAATTGTGTCATTGGGGACGTGGAATGCCTTAGTTCAAGCACAGCAATGTCTGCTGGTCAGAAAAGGAATTAGCATGAGATCCATAAGGTACAAGTCAGGTAGGTGTAAAGATGCAAAAAGCAAAGGGAAGTAACTCCCACGGTCCCTTGTGTCCGTGCCTCTATATTTGTGCCTTGCTCCAGAAATCGAGCACAAGCACATTTAGCACAGAGGAGAGTGTATTGGTGTACAGGTATGGGACCTGTTATCCAGAATGCTCGGGACCTGGGGTTTTCCAGATGACAGGTCTTTCCATAATATGGATCATCATACTTTAAAGGGGTTGTTCACCTTCCAAACACTTTTTTCAATTCAGTTGTTTTCAGATTGTTCCCCAGATTTTTTTTTCAATTACTTTCCATTATTAATTTTTTACTGTGTTTTCAAAATCTCAGTTTAAAGTTTGAATGATTGTGTCTCTGGTGTTTGAGTCTGGCAGCTGCAGATTCTGAACTGTTACAATTTTGCAACATTTAGTTGATACATTTCTCAGCAGCACCTCTAGAATATTAGCAACTATTGTATCAATTCTAACAGCTGTCTGTAATGAAACCCAGAGATGCTGCTCAGCAGGGACAAAGATAAGAAGTGTATCAACTAAATGTATCAATTTAGAACAGTTTACAGGGTCAGTGACCTCCCACTAAAATTCTTGTATAGGTACAGGGTTTCTGCAGTTATAACACTAAGGGGGTTATTTATCAAGGTCCGAATGTATCTGCGTATTTCTAAGTTACAAATCCGAGCAACTCCGATTGCCCGAAAGGACCATATTTATGAAGAAAAAAGCCAGAAAAAATAGGGTCGGGCAAACTTCGGAGCTTTCCCCAAAAACTCAGAATTGTTCGTGGTTTCTGCACAAAAAACTCAGAAATGTACGAAAAAAATCGTAGTTTTCTGAGTTTTTTTTTTTTTTGCAAAAAACCACAAACTCATCGGATATCGGTACAGACATCAGCGCAGACACTGGGACCTTCCCCTTTGACTTATACAGGACCTCGAGAGCTAATAGATGCCAGAGTTCCGGATTCGGAGTTTTAGACCATCAGACTTAAATAAATCACGAAAAACTCTTAGTTTTTTTTTTCTCTGAAAACCACAAATTATTCAACATTCGAATATTGAGACCTCGATAAATAAGCCCCAAGTGTGTAGTATCCAAGCTTTATATGTAGGCCCTGACATGAATTGTTTATAGTGAATTTATAGCCATGGATGTTGTGTGTTTTATTTTGCACCATATTGAGAAATAAAATAATCTTGGTTTATTATAATTATCCATTGAGATATAGGCACAAAAGATTTTATCATGGTATGGTAAAACGGATGCACAGTCTTGACTATGACTTTTATGATCCTGCAAAGTTTCTATGTAATAATTGATTTGTAGGATTATGGGATAAATTCCTAATTAAAGGGGCGGTTCGCTTTTGAGTGAACTTTTAGTATGTTATAGAATGGCTTATGCTAAGCAACTTCTCATCTGTCATTTTTTAAATTAGTTTTTTAATTATTCACCATATTTTTTCTTTCAATTGGGGGTCAGTGACACCATCTAAAAACAAATGCTCTGTAAGGCTACACATGTATTGTTATTGCTATTTATAATTACTTATGTTTATAGTCCGCCCCTCTCCTATTCATATTCCAGTCTCTTATTAAAATCAGTGCATGGCTGCTGGGGTCATTTGGACCCTACCAACCGGATTTCTGAACTTGCAAATTACTGAATAAAAAGCTAAATAACTCAAAAACCAGAAATGATAAAAAATGAAAAGCAATTGCAAACTGTCTCAGAATATCAGTCTCTACATCATACTAAAAGTTCATTCAGAGGTGAACAACCCCTTTAAGTGTATTTCTTGGAAATGAAAATACTGCCATATATATAACATAAATATAAATCCATGTCACACCAAATCCAGGATTTGTTTCGGCCAGGATACGGCCTTTTTCAGCAGGATTTGGATGAATCCTTCTGCCCGGCCGAACCAAATTCAAACCCTAAATTGTATATGCAAATTAGGGGCGGGGAGGGAAATCACTTGACCTTTTGTCACAAAACAAGGAAGTGAAAAATTTTTCCCCTTCCCACACCTAATTTGCATATACAAATTTGGTTCTGTATTCGGCCAAATCTTTCGTGAAGGATTTGGGGGTTTGGCCGAATCCAAAAAAGTGGATTCGATGCATCCCTAAAAAAATATATATATATAACACGCACCCCTTATTGTTGTTTGGCATGCTTTTCCCATTCCCCACACCATACACAGACTTGGACAGAAAGTATCAGGATAGCATTTTTAATATTCCATTCATTTTTTTCATCAGAGAAAAGCTGCAGCTACAGAACAGTGCTGGCTGTGCTTTCAAAACGAGTATCCCCCATGTATGGTCCAAAAATAGGAAATATACATCAGTTCTTTACTTTCGACATTAATCATGGTAAGGCTGGAGATTTTCTTGATTCCTACCTTTGCACTCCAAACTCATCCCCATCCAAGGGACAGCTCCTGGGGAGAGAGCTTTAGATTGCACCCTAGTCACCCTTTCTCATATTCCATTGTGTGCATTTTGTGCATTGTAGAAAGCAAATATAGGAATCAGTAAATGTGTAAGTTATGAGTGAGTTTCACAATTGTTCTGAAGCCATCACTTGAGCTAGAATGAGCTGCTGCTAAAGTACCCGTCGTATTGCTTATATCATGGGGCACAGGACTTATTGCTAGCAGTGTCAGATTCGGATTTCAGGGGCCCACCAGAAAACCTTAGGCTGAGGGCCCACTTTCTAAACAATTCTCCTCTATTCTCCTACCTCTACATGCTATACTCTATAGCATACCTCTTTGTTTCCATACATGCTATACTCTATTCTTTTATTTTTAAACCTCTTTGTTTCCATAAAGAAATAGGGGATGGCCATGAAATAGGCCAAATGTTTAGAAGCAAGAGGCCCACTGACACCTGGGCCCACCGGGAGTTTTCCTGGTATCCCGGTGGGCCAGTCCGACACAAATTGCTAGAGAAGCACCTGAATCCTGCAGATGAACCCGTCATTAGTGTGGGTTTTCTGTATACAATCCACTTGTCATACCTTCTTTTAATACTAATAACAACCTCCTCCAAGGGTTTGGCTGATTGAAAAATGGCAGCACAGAATATGTCCGTGTGCCATGAACCTATTTGTTTTAGGAATCAATTCAGCTGTCGCTTATAAAGACACAAGCGCTATGGGCATGCATTTATTTGGTAAAAGAGATGGTTCTCCTTCAACTTAACGTTTAGTATATTATAGAATGGCCAACTTTTCAATTGGTCATCATTATTTTTTTTTAATTATTTGCTTCCTTTATCTGATTCTTTCCAGCTTTCAGATGGGAGTCAATGACCCCATAAACTATTGCTCTGCGAGGCGACAATTTCATTGTTGTTGTCAATTTTGTTATTATTTATCTTTCTATTCAGGCCCTCTCCTATTCATCATATTCCAGTCTCTCATTCAAACCACTGCCTGGTTGCTATAGTAATTTGGACCCTGGCAACCAGTTTGCTAAAATTCCAAACTGGAGAGCTGCTGAAAAGCTCAATAATTTAAAAAAAAATCTACAAATAAAAAATGACGACCTATTGCAATTGTCTCCAAATATTACCCACTACTAAAAGTTAATTCAAAGGTGAACAACCCCTTCAAATAGGTGCCCTATGGAAATAAGAATAGAGGTAGACAGGAGACCGTGCTGCCCTCAACATACATATATATAAATGTAATCAGCATTTAATCTTTAAAGGAATTGTTCAGTGTAAAAATAAAAACTGGGTAAAAAAAATGTTTCTAATATAGTTAGTTAGCCAAAAATGTAATGTATAAAGGCTGGAGTGATTTGATGTTTAACTTGTCAGTCAGAACACTACTTCCTGCTTTTCAGCTCTCTTGGTTTACACTGACTGGTTACCCTGGCTACCAGTCAGTAACCAATCAGAGACTTGAGGGGGGGGCCACATGGGTCATAACTGTTGCTTTTGAATCTGAGCTGAATGCTGAGGATCAATAACAAACTCACTGAACAGAAATGTACCATGTGGCCCCCCTTCAAGTCGCTGACTAACTCAGAGTTATAGAGCTGAAAAGCAGGAAGTTGGATTCTGGCTGTTTTATTAGACATCTGTTCACTCCAGCCTTTATATATTACATTTTTGGCTAACTAACTATATTAGAAACATTTGTTTATTTTGCACAGCCTATCTATTTACCCAGTTTTTATTTTCACACTGAACTGTTCCTTTAAGAAAAGCCATTGCATAAGACGTATGTCTATAATGTACACATAATAAAATGTCCCCAGTATAAAATGGCAGTTGGATAAATAGCTGATAACACATTAATATACATTCTTGACAATTTGAGACCACAGTCAAAAGTTCCCTTTAAATTTAAACATAACAAAGGCTTTACTGCATACCCACCTTTGTCTGTGATTTGGATGGGGAGGACCTTGTGAAACTTTTGAAACTTTCCAAGCAAGTGGGTTGTACAAAGATTCGATGGCAGTTAAGAACTCTTTCACTTCCAAGAAACAGACCTCTGATTGTCTCCGTTATGATGGAGATACATGTGACTCAACTTAGTAACTGATAAGAGAACTGCGTGAGGTCAGTTACATATTTAAAGAATGATTACAACATTATTTACAATGCCTGTTGCTGCATGCAAAGCCCAAAAAGGGCTTTTTTTTTGCACTTTGCACACTGAGTAGGGCATGGGAAGAATGGTCCATGGCAAGTATGAAACAGCCATACATGTACATACACCTGTGGTGTGTGGGGTTTTTAGTGTAGTTTTCCTGTGCCTTTCATTTCTATATGCTTTAACTTCTTGAAATGATATTGCTGCAGTGAATATTTAGCACAGAAATGCATCATTTATCTTATTCCACATTGTTCTATACCATGATATTGAACTGTAAGGGGAGATGTAGAATATTTCACTGCATGTAACATCTTTTGGCATCCATCTTTCTTATAAGTCTGACAAAGAACATCTGGATGCCCCACATACATTATACTCTCTACTACTCAACTACTCACAGGCTGCGCAGTGAGAGATACAATACAGTGACAACCATATTGGCCATACATGTGACCTGTGTTTCAGTAGGAAAGAAGGAAAACTGCATTCATTTTTTATACTTTACAGCCGTTTTGGCCAGTTGCCTCCCAGAGTGATGTTTCTTAGGTATAAAATCATCATGAGCATGACCTCTCGACTTCTAGACAGAGGAGAATATACAGATAGACACACTCTGCTCTGTACATGGAAAGGCACAGAGAGCAGCTGGAGACCAGGGGGCACATTTACTAAAGGGTGAATGTGAAAAGTTGGTGTAGTTTAACCTCAAAATCACCAGTTTACTAAAAGGAGAATACACCAAGCTTTGGAGAATCAATTTCACAGTGGTGAAAATTGTCTTTGCTTTGGTGTAAATTCACCTCACTTTATCATGTGACACGAGTGCATTTTCACCAAAAGAAATTTCTCCAGGTTCCGGCTGGCGAACTTCAATTATAAACATAGAGCAGCCATGTTTAATTCTCCATCAGCATCGCCCTTTCCATGCTAATTTTCTCCATATCGAAAATTCTCTAGAGAATTTTTCCCACCGCAGTTGTGTAAATTGGCGACTTTTCACAGAGAAAATACTTCAGTAGAAAGTTCACCACGTATCTCTTGAAAGAGTGAACTTACGGTTAGTTAGTAAATATGAGATGTGTTGTGAAAATACACCTGGCAAAGTGAGGTGAACTCTGGTGAAGTTAAAATAAGAGAAGATTCACACTTTAGTAAATGTGCCCCTAGGACGGAGGCTGAGGCCACTGTGTGATGAAATGCTGTGGGTGCTGTGCCATATATTTCGAGGTCTTCTGTATCATATATTGCTGAGGTCTGTAGTCACTGTTTTTTGCATTGCAGGGGCCATTGTGTCATATACTGATGAAGTCACTGTGATAAATTACTGGGGTCACTGTGAAAAATGCTGGATCCACAGTGTCATGAAAATCTGAGTTCATTTTGTCATACAATTTCAGGGCCACAATATTATAATAATGCTAGGGCCACACTGTAATTTTCTTTTACAGCATTTCAACAAATGGTGCTCCAATCATTACCCTATAAAAGTAACATTTAAATCAAATTGGCCTGGTTACACTGCAGAGTGTAAATACTAATCGGTTTTTTTTTTTTGCTGCCCAAACCAGCAAGAAAAATCAACAGATCAGTTGCAGGTCTGCTGCTCCACCATCAAACAAGGAAAGGGTACATTGGTTTAGAAATGTCGTTGATATGAAATCAATCCATAACCTGGCCCAGTGGTGGATGGCTCGAAAATGTGGAGGGAAAGGAAGCAGCAAAAGTCCACCTACTTTTAAAGTAATGTGCAGAATCTGGCAACATAAAATTGTGGTAGAGTTGCTGACATTTTGTGTATGCCATGCCCACGCCACCAGAACCCAATGCAACTTTTCATTACACATGTGACTCATTTGATAACATTTTCATGCATGCTTTATCCTGTGTGCAATGTAAATCAATACTGCAGCTCCCAGAAACAAAGGTCACATTGACCTCACAGCATTTAAAGTCTTTCCCTGCAACTCCCAGCCTAGCAAATAAATGTGACCCCCAGCCTAAAACAGTGCTCTGGCTCCATCATGGGGCTGTAAAGAAAGGTAGAGTCTATCAATGTTATATGACTTTATAAGGTATATAATAACTTTATAACACTACTGAAGAGTGAAAGTCAAATAATGCATGGCTCTACCTTTTGCAAAGTGAAGAACTCCTGTTAGTTTGGGCACCTCAATTGTATTTATGTGTGCAAATGACGAGTTTGCCAACAGCTATGAAGGAGAATAAGTGCAGGAGTGAAAACATACCATGTGTCATCACCCTAAGGGGCAAATTCAATAAAGGGCAAATTTTCGCCAGTGAACAATCTACTACACTTCACGTCACTTCACCAGACGAAAATTCAATACCACTACTCTAATTCACTAAAATACGAAGTTGCGTCTGGACTGGCGGATACTGGTGAAGTTTCATTAGCACTAATTTATCAGAACGAGCATTTGATCTTTTGCTAACGTTAATTTCTGCCTAGTGAAACTTTGTTAGTGCTCTTACCCTTAGGTCAATTTGAATAGGGCGGGTACATATAGGCCATATAGACGGCTTTATTGGATATTTGGTGCAAATGCTTGAAGTGGCCACTTATTATTACAAATGTCCAAGGAAGCAAAATAAAGACAAAATAAATCTTCTAATGCCCTAGACATGAGCCCACCCTAAAATAAATGTGGCATGTCCTTCAAATGGTTGGAAAGAAATGTTAACACAAAAATCTTTAATAGTTATGACTTTTGAAGGCAATTCCGCTTTAAAATATGAAAAGAAAAACGCCAGTGTTTTTTAGAACTTTTATGACGTCGGCATACAGGATATGATGTCACTGACATAAGATTGAGGAGGAAGTAGCTTCATTTTATCAGTTCGCCAGGTCTGAGGTGTCGAAGGAAACTCTGGCGAAAGAGGTAACGTTCTGTAAAAGTCACACTTTAGTGAGTTTGCGGATTTACAATTGTTCGTCTGCGCAAAAATTTGATAGGGCGCGAAACTGCGCTAGCTACTGTCTTTTTCACTAGTGAATTGTCCTCTATACCTTTTAGTAAACTGGCGATGTCCCTGTTGATGTGATTTCTGGAGAATTTTCACTAGTGACGGCCACTTCGCCCTTAAATCAAATCAAAATCAAAGGCATTAGGGGTTATGAATGAATTCCAAGGCAGTGTGCAAAGTGCCATCATATATCTTTGGCATATATCACATACATATATGTATTATACTGTAAAATAAGGATTTTTTTAATGAAATGCTGCTTAAGGTATTTATAATAATTTTTGATATTTATATTGCAGGTCCAGATCTATTGACTCTTGTGGTTGGATCCGATATCAGTCGATTTCCCACCACCCCGAGGCCATCGTGCCGGGGATATCTACATAAGAGAACACACTCGGGCCTGCTGAAAGGCTGGAGGAAGCGATGGTTTGTTCTGAAACACGACGGCAGTTTGCAGTATTATAAGCACAAAAAGGTGGGGAATTACACAAATAAGTGTCAACGAGCAAAATACAGAAAACCTTAGTATCGCACCTAGTACTGGGATACACAAATGTTATTTCCATCATTAGCTTTGGAATTTAAATGATTAATTGCGTAAGTCAAAAGTAAGAATCCCAGTACATTTATTCCTTTTCATTTTGAAAAAATATCCTGTTCAATAATGGTGTTGCAAGCTATATCCACTAGGTGGCGGGTCTCACTAGAGAATGAGCTCAGCATGTTGTTATAGGAAACACTTTCCAGTCTTTCAAAATGGTTAAGAGCTCTTCTTCTTCTTTTTCTTTAAACATATACAATTATATCTATCTGCATAGTAGCTGTCCTGCATTAATGTTATGATCCTTCGTTAATATTATATAATTGTATTTTAAATATTTATTTTATTAATTCAAAGATTTCTTCCATTACATTGTTGTGACATAAAGGGTCATTTACCACAAGTGCAAATTGCAATTCACCATATTTTTTACTCAGGCAAAACTGTCTGATGTTGTAGATTCTTTTGCTCTGGGTTAAAGGGGTGGTTAACTTTTAGTATGTTATAGAATGGCCTAGTCTTAGCAGCTTTTCAATTGGCCTTCATTTTTTATTTGTTTAGATTTTCAATTTTTTTCCTTCTTCTTCTGACTCTTTCCGACTTTCAAATGGGGGTCACTGACCATAGAAGCCGAAAAACTATTGCTCTGTGTGGCTACAATGTTATTGTTGCTTTTTATTATTATTATTATTATTATTACTTGTCCTTCTATTTAGGCACCCCTTTATTAATATTCCTGTCTCTTTCAAACCACTGCCTGGTTGCTAGATTTAATTGTAATTTCTGTAAAGGTTGTGGACAAAACAGGCTCAAAACCGCAGAATCTTTGCTGCAAGGTTTATTCAACACAACATGTTTCGAGCATTGTGGCTCTTTGACAAAGAGCCACAATGCTCGAAACATGTTGTGTTGAATAAACCTTGCAGCAAAGATTCTGCGGTTTTGAGCCTGTTTTGTCCACAACCTTTACAGAAATTACAGTCTATTGGCTTCTAAGTGGGACAGAAGCAGTGGCGCAGGCAAGTAATGGTGTAATTGGTATCAACTTATATTATTTCTGCTAGATTTAATTGGACCCTAGCAACCATATATATGCCAAAATTTCAAACTGGAGAGCTGCTGAACAAAAAGCTAAATAATTAAAAAAACGCAAATTATAAAAAGTGAAAACCAATTGCAAATTTCAAAGAATATCACTCTCTATGTCATACTAAAAGTTAATTTAAAGGTGACCAACCCCTTAAATAAGCCATCTGTGCATACTGACGTGGGTTGCTATAGAGGTGCATTTTTGTGCGATTCAGAACAGGAGGCTGGAAGTGCAACAAATAACTTTGAACGCAAGCAAGTTATACGAATATAGACAAATACAAGAGTCCTCTGCACTCAACCCATTATCAATATATTTAAGACAGAGACATTTTGTGCATACTGCTACTGAAAAATGCCTTACCCTTTAAACAAAACAGGGATTGTTTGTCCATATATTGCAGTATATTTAAACTGGCCAACTACGTCAGTCATTCCATATCTGGCCAGTCATATGCTCAATTTTATCTAATTCATTAAGAATTCTATTGCTTCATTATACATTTTACAAAGGGACTAAGTTTTACCTGCAACTTACTTGCTGCTTTCAACATTAAAACTCCCAAACTTGGCTGCCCTTTTATTAGACACCAGTGGGATCACCTGACTATAGCTGGGATTGAACTTGAATGAATGCAGTCAATGTGCAACTGAATCCATTTTAGTAACTGTGATCCACGTGTCCCATAGTGATGATTATAAATCTGTAAACCAGAATTATAACACCGCTGCTACAGATGAGTAGATACAGTTGTATATTCATGTGCAGGGATTATAGTTCAGTAGTAGTAAATAACTGAAGCTGAATGTCTTTGTCTTTTTTGCCCCAGGATGAAGGAAAATGTCGACCTCTTGAGGTGACTAAACTGGAAGGCTCAGAAATTGGCGTGGATACCAGTCTGGGAAAACCATTTGTGTTTAAATGTGTCCCTCAGTCTGGAAATCGCATCTTCTACTTTTGTGCAACCTCAAATCAAGAGATGAAAAGGTGCTCCAATGTGCCACAGTTTGGCGAATACTTATCATGTGCATCTCATTTTATGCTAAAATAGCAGCATTATCATCATAACATTAAATATGTACATATAATGCCATAGAGCTCTAATTATAACAGTGGATATGCAAGAATAAGTTACAGTGCAAATCTATGACACTAGTACAGGTATGGGATCCGTTATCCAGAAAGCTGCAAATTACGCAAAGGCCGCCTCCCATAGACTTCATTTTATCCAAATAATCTGAATTTTTAAAAATGATTTCTCTCTGCAATAATAAAACAGTAACTTGTACTTGATCCCAACTAACATATAATTAATCCTTATTGGAAGCAAAACAATCGGGTTTATTTAATGTTTACACAATTTTCTAGTAGACTTAAGGTTTGGAGATCCAAATCATGGAAAGATAGATTTATCCGGAAAACCCCAGGTCCTGAGCATTCTGGATAACAAGTCCCATACCTGTACTGAAACTGTCATAGTTAACAAGATTCTGTAACTTATTTAGCCAACTTAGTTTTACTAGCAGTGCCGGTTTTGACTCAACTTTACCAGATGTAACAGTTTCTACAGCATTTCTTTCCACAACCAATGCAATTAGTTTCGAATGTTCAGCTTTATAAACATGTCCCGTTGTCTGCAGTGTTGGTGCCTGTGCAGCTAGAGATGTGCATCATGATACAACATGTAGTCCTAGTTATAGGAGTGTGTTTTGATATAGACAATGTCCCCAGCTGGGAAACTCTCTGCTGAGTTCCAAACTGTCTTGGGAAGACAGGACAAGGACTATTCATCAGCAGTATGGGTTTATTAATGGGAACAGTTGTATGAGCTGACTCAAGCTTCACTATCTGCTATTCTGACATATGAGTTTGGGTTTGGAGGTCTCCAGGAAAAGTCTACCTGCATGAATTCATAATGATGACTGTTTGGTGGAGAAGGAATAGTGGGCTAAGACCCCTGGTTCCAATGAAAGCAAACCATAATACTATAACAAACAATTTTATTTTTGAAAACTAAAATTTTCAGGTCTTATGGGGGGACTATTTGCAGTTTCAGCCCCTATGCTCAGATGGGATTCGAACTCTAGGCCAATAAATGACAACTGCCAAACAGGGGTGATCGCTTATCAGTGCCACCAATCCCTTTTTGGCTCAATGAGGAGCAAATCCCACTAATATCCCAATATCTAGTTGACCGCTTTAGCAGAAAAAAAATGTTGCTGTTTTATCAAAGGGAGCACCAAAATTATTTTAATATCCATAGGGGGTTATGCAATAAAAGGTGTAAAAGTATGCTATAGGTTTAGTCACCTGTAACAGCCAATGAACAAGTAACATCTACTGGGCACAATCTTATTGGTTGTCATGGGTTACTGCACATAGGCAAACATTACGCCTATTATTACCTGTTAAAGTTATTTTCATTATAGGATGTTGGATATGCAGTTATACAGACACGTTTGGCCATTTCATGTATTTTGCCATTCTTTATGTCGAAGCATATCAAAGTTTAAATCAGAAAGGAGATCAGTCTTTTAATGTATAGTTTTTTGCCTTTTCACCCTGTTTCAACCCAGATAATCATGGTTTCGTCCATCTCTTTGGTTTTAGGTGGCTTGAGGCAATGGATAAAGCAGTTCATCCCCTCACTCAGGTACAAATTTAGGATATTTTTTCTTCCAGGTTGCAAGCTTTTGAGAAACATTTTACATTGAGTTTAAAGGGGTTGTTCACCTTTAAATTAACTTTTAGTATGATGTAGAGAGTGATATTCTGAGACAATTTGCAATTGGTTTTCATTTTTTATTATTTGTGGTTTTTGAGTTATTTAGCTTTTTATTCAGCAGCTCTTCAGTTTGCAATTTCAGCAATCTGGTTATTAGGATACAAATGACCTTAGCAACCATGATTGATATAAATAAGAGACTGGAATATGAATAGGAGAGGGTCTGAATAGAAAGATAAGTAATATCAATTAGTAATAACAATACATTTGTAGCCTTAGAGAGCATTGGCTTTTTCGATGGGGTCAGTGACCCCGTTTTGAAAGCAGAAGTCAGAAAAAAAGGCAATTCAAAAACTATATGTAACGACCTCGTTATCAGGAACCTTGTTCAGTGACTGTACCTTGCGGACGCACAGGTTCACTGACGCCCATTTGGGGCCCCGGGCTTTCTGCTGCGGAATCCAACAAGGAAGTGCATAGCAAAACCGTAAACGAGGTACTGGCAGGGTTGAAGAGAAGACGTAGTCAAGGTTGGGCAAAAGGTTCAAGGCAGGCGGCAGAAATCGTAGTCAAGAATCAGGCAAAAAGTCAAAAACCAGGAATCAATATCACAAAGCAATGCTTCGGCAGGATCAGTAAAACTGGAACCAGCTTGGGCATTCACAAGATGGAGAACTGGCTTTTTAAAGCTGATTTGGCGCCTTTAAGTGACGTCATGAAGCCCTGCGTCACAATGCGAGTGTCAGGACGCTCCGCATCAGACGCCGGCGTCACTTGTGCCAGAATGCAAAAGTGCGCGCCTGCGGACTAACAGCCTAGGAAAGACGTGCTGGGAGGTAAGAGATCTCGCCAATCTCCTGGCGCGTCTTACACTATAAAAAAGAAAAAATGAAGGCCAATTGAAAAGTTGCTAAGGATTAGCTGTTCTATAATATACTAAAAGTTAACTTAAAGGTGAATCAGACCTTAAATGTAGCAGTTTTCTGATGCAGAACATCACAGCTCAGAGGATAAAAACACCCTCATACACTAAATACTTTGCACAATACCACGTATACACCTAGTGCCCTGGTCAAACTGAAACTCAATAAAATATAGACAAAGTTATATAAATTGCAATAAAATTGCCTTGTATTTCTGTCAGAACCACGTGTGGGTAGATGTTACTATGCACAACCTCGGCCTGCCTCCCCTCGCCATCAAAAACCCAGAGTGCTTGGGGCTCCTGCATCAGCTGGACAGAAACAAAGACGTGTGGATGCATCACTACTGTATTCTGAAAGATGGCTGCTTGTATTTCTATTCTAGCATCCGATCGACCAGTGCACTTGGTATGTCCCAAATGACTTCTAGTTCTGTGTTTGGCTTGGATTTTATCCCTTTGCTTTATGCCATGTCTGTGTCAGTGAGTGGTTGTGCATGAGTCTATAAACAAACCTATTTGTATAGGTTTATATACCAGTGCAACCATTTTTGCTTAGGGATGTGAATTTATAATTACCCCTCTTTTTCAACGACAGGTGGTATCTACCTGCAGGGATACACCGTCACTGAGCAGTCGGTTAATTCCCGCCGCTGTATCATTGAGCTCAGGCCTCCATCAGAAGAATTTAAAGCTTTCTACTTGAGTGCGGGGAATGCAGCCGAAAACAAACGGTACTTGTAGGCTCCTCTCCCTCCTTTCTCTGTTTCAAATCCAATTCATTGTTCTTTTCTTCTGCTCTTCCATTATCTGTGTCCTTCATTTCTTGTCATCTGCCCTTTTCTTTCTGTTTCCCTGTATTCTCTCACAAAACACATTGATATAAGAGGACTAAAATGGAAGGCATTGAAAGAAGTTTCTTAGTAACCACTCTAACACTTGGTTATTATTATTGTTATTATTATGGGCAATTATTTTGTTCCATTGTATTGCTGTGTTGTGCAGAATGGGATTAGTGCTCCTGGTGCAGGAACCCTGTAACAGCTACTGAATTGCAGACTCTTTCCATTAGTCTAAGGTTTGATTGAACTGCAAACACAATACCCCCAGCACCACTACACAAGCCACAGAGGCCCCACAAAGAAAAATATTCAGCACCACCACCCAGAAAAGACATTCAACATGCCACAGTCACCACCGAATCATTGTCGGACTGGGCTGATAGAACACCGGAAAAAGACCCGGTGGGTCCTGCCAGCCCAGACCTGATCTCCCTCCCCCCGACGCACTGAAGTTAGGTTTCATTTACATGTGCTTGGTGGAGGGCGGGTGGCAGCGGCCCCTGTAGGTGGTGTGGGGGCACTGCGGGGGACCCTTTGGAGTGTTGCACCCACCAGTCCGACCCTTCACAGAAGTAACACCCATGTAGCACTGCCACTATGCACACACAAGCAAAGCATGCCACTGACTAGTAGAAATTTTACCCCCATTTGTGCACCTATAAATGCAGTAACCTTCTGTTGTTGTGTGATATAAAAGTTGTGTGCTTTGTGCCTAAATGTAATTTTTGCACACTGGCATTATTAGTAGGGATGCACAAATTCAGGATTCGGTTCTGGATTCGGCCAGGATTCGGCCTTTTTCAGCAGGATTCGGATTCGGCCAATTCCTTGTGCCTGGCTGAACCAAATCCTAATTTGCATATGTAAATTAGGGGCGGGTAGGGAAATCAAGTGACTTTTCACCATAAAAGAAGATTTTTTTCCACTTTTTCCTTTCCTGCCCCTAATTTGCATATATAAATTCGGTTCGGTATTCGGCTGAATCTTTCACCAAGGATTGGGGGATTCGGCCAAATCCCAAATAGTGGATTCGGTGCATCCCTAATTATTAGTCCTGCTGGAGCCATCTATTTAAGTTCCCCATTCTTATTCCATACCCTGCCTTTCAGAGCCAGATTTAAAAATGGTGCACCCCCCCAGCTTGCACCCCCCCCACACACACACACTTGCATACGAAATCCCCTTGACCCGACCCACTCGCACCTATGCCCCCCACGCTTGCACCTTCTTCTCTGCTGCAGTTTCCATGATGGCTTGGGACTGGACGGGCGGGAGATTAAAATGAGAAATGATCAAAATCTCCTGCTCAGTCCCCAGTTTGATGCAGCAAGTGGATGACGTGCCACCCCCAGCAATTTTCTGCCCTAGGCCCAGGCCTTTGTTGCCTGTCCACAAATCCAGACCTGCCGCTGCCCTTCTGATGGTGCAATTTGTGGTATTTAGCAGATCCCCAGTTTTCCAGAGCAATGGAGTTCAGTTCCCTGAGACTGTAGGGACAGAATTATAGTTCTATAACAAGGTAATATTGCAAATGAAACTGTTCTTGCTAGTTCTGCTTTTATTCATGGAAACGTATCTTTTCAGCTGGATTACGGCATTGAAAATGTCAATTAATAAGTGGTTACCCCTTCACCAAGCTATTCAAGACTTCATGAGCCGACCTCTGGAGGAGAGCAGAATGTAAAGGAGTAAGTGTAATGATTTAGGACTGATTTAAAAACACAGTTATAATGGAAGATCCTGATGAAAAACCTGTGACAGTGACTGGATTTACTGTATATGGACAGAAACAGAAGATTTTTATTAAGTGACTTCCGGTTACATCTGCTCTGTCGGCCATTTCTACATTTTTTTGTATATAAATGCTCTGTATTATTAGAAGGACTCAATACGTTTAAAGAAAATAAAACTTTTTGATGCAATCCAAGAACATATACAGTGTGTCACTATTTTTCTAACCACAAGTACAGGTATGGGATCCATTATTTGGAAACCCGTTATCCAGAAAGTTCTGAATTATGGGAAGGCAATCTCCTGTAAACTCCTATACAACATAATACCCTGTACTTGATCTCAACTAAGATTATTTAACTAAACCTTACTGGAGGCAAAACCAGCCTATTGGGTTTATTTCACGTTTACATGATTTTCTAGTAGACTTAATGTATGAAGATCCAAATTGCTGAAAGATCCATTATCCAGAAAACCCCAGGTCCTGAGCATTCTGGATAACAGGTCCCACACCTATATTTATTGTCTCAATTGAAGGAGTTATATATGTATGCTTATTTTGGTTTATGGTGTTTTTCAGCTATGAGCAATATTTCTCTTTGCCTTTATAATTCCTCCGCAGCACCCATGGGTGTTCCTCTATGGTTCAGTCATTCTGGTTAATGTTTCAAAGGTTGAACTTGATGGACAAGTTTATTTTTCTCAGCACAGAATAACTATGTAACTATGAATCTAAAAAGTCACTAAAACTGTTATAGAATCTAGGGAAAACAAACACAACGGAAACAACTAAGCTTTTCTATTTCCTATGCAACTTTATAAACTGAAAGCACAGTCCGTTTTCAGTTCTTCCTTCTAAAATGCACATTACTCTGCAGACTGAGGCCATCTCCACAGCCATTCTACAATAAAAACAATAAGACTAAATTCCATTAAGTATCCAGGTGCTCCGTTCTGGCATTAGTGCATCCAAAAAGGTGTCAGCCACAGAAGGCTCTGGTTTTGAAACTACACTATTTTACCTATGAATCCTAATCCCATTCGATTGATGGTTACTAGGGACTAGTTCTAGTAGAAAGTAATTCTGTAGTTTAGGTTTAGTACCCCTTAAAGGAGAACTAAACCCCCCTAACGTGAAAAGCCCCTTCCACTACCCTCCACAGTGCCCCTCCCTGCTTCTGCCCCGCATAGTGCATTAGTGAAAAATATGCCCCTAATTGTGAAACTCACATATCTGTGCAGAGCTCAAGGACACCATCTTTGGCATCTTCGGTCTTCTTCAGATCCTTTTCCTTCCCTTCTTCCATTTATCTCAGTTGACGCCAACAACACCAGCCTGACACCGGACTGCGCATGCACCAACTATTTCCATGTCGCTATTCCCTTCCCAAAGAAAACCAAGATGTGGAAGATGGCGCCCTTGAGCTCCACTGCACTACTCTGCACAGATATGTGAGTTTCACAATTAGGGCCACGTTTCACTAATGCCCTATGCGGGGCAGAAGCAGGGAGGAGGCACTGTGGAGGGTAGTGGAAGGGGGGTTAGTGCATTAGTGCCTCTTATGCACTTTTTTTAATGTCTTTATATTGTCTCCCCATTAATTTGCTACAAACAGCACATTCAGTAGTTATGTTTTCCATTTTTCTGCAACCTCAGCACTGAGAAGTGAAATGATACGTTAAATCTTTTGCTGTTGATTTGATTCCAAGCAGTGTGAAGCTGCATAAAGCGGCCGTAATGTGCTCCAAGGGCACCCAGCATCAGGGAGAGGAAATCTATGCGCACACTGACCTACTTTCCAGAGCTCTCTCCTGATAAAATTAAAAGCAGCTATTTAAAAAGCTTGACCTCAATATAGACTGTTAGAGGAATTGGAAGCCATTCGACAATGGCAGCAGTAATTGAATTCTCATTTCTGCACATTCAGATCATAGCCGCCTCCATTCCCTGCGCAGAATGTTATTAATTAAAAGCATCTCTTGCTGCAAGAGTTCACATTAAAGGGAATCGTGTGCCCATCTCCAGCAACTATTCTGCAGTATCTCACACAACTCGATTTTGTATTCAGCTTTGCTGATTTCATTTACAGAAGGTAAAACCAGTGGGGGAAATATATTCCCAATGCTTTTTCAATAATACCATGAATCATCCCTATTGCACTTCAGCTAGATACTAAATATGTTAGAATCAAATGACTGATTAAGAAATGGATTAAGTCCTAATCAGCGCAGGCCTGGAGGGCAGTTATGAAAGTCATTAAAGCATAAGGCATCCGATATAAACCCCTGCAGACTCCCAGAAGCCAACAGCAGATTCCTGCATGTGCTGATCACTGTGCGACCCAGACAGATTAATTGTTTCATCACACCATTGTATCTCTGTGAGGGAAATTAGCAACAGCCGATGTTTCGGTGACCTTTTCTGCTCTAACATTTTTGGAAAGTTCCTGTTGGGTTCCTGTAGGAATGCACAGAGCCACAGTAAAGTTGGCCAAACACAGAACTGAATCCAAACCCACATTTTTAATCTATCAGATTATGATGTTAAAAAATATATGTAACCCTTTCGACACCCCTTTGTCAGTTACACTCCACGTGTGGCGCTTATCTGATGACACGGGACAAACCTGAGCCACTCCGCAGTGGTATGGGGAGAGACTGGGTACCTGGTATTTACTAGCGTAGTGCCTCCACCTAGTGGGATCCGGGAATGCACCTATGGGTGGCCCCACTAGGAATACAGTAATAACACACACACACAGTATTGGTTAAACTGAATAATTGTTTATATAAAATGAAATGACCAACTAGTACAAATAGCACTCCTAACCAGGTGGGAGTACTTAACTAAGGAAGGCAAAGTACTTTAATGTCCTTCCACAAAACAGTCTCTGTATCTTCAAGCACTTCTATAGGGTACTGTCCCTTTAAACAGGATACTCACTCCAAATCCTCTTCGGATGCTTTACAGATTCTCTTCAGGCGAGTCCAGCACATTCAGACATACAGTGCGACTACCGGCTCCTTTGGATGCTCAGATAGGAATCTCCTGCTGTTTGTTCCTCCAGTCTGGATTCATTTCACACTCTCAGTCCCTTCAGGCACAGTATGTGGCTTCCCCGTGCCAGCCTGATCCAAATGAATGCTTTTGGTGCAGCCTCTCAGCTGCAGATCTCTAGTCTCTCTCTCTCTCCACCATGTGGTTCTCTCTGCCAGGCTTTTCTCTTCTGCCAGCATCTGTGACTTCCTCTTTCTGCCAACCTAGCTACTGTGTCACTTCCTGCTGCACTGAGATCACAGCTGGTTGCTAGGTAACAGCTTACAGTGCACAGACACAGGCTCTATGCTTGATCTCTTCCAGGGATAAGTGCAATGGTTTTGCACTAATTACCTACATATTTAAGTACAATCTACAAACAAGAGGCGTCCTAAAGGCCGACCTCTTCCCCACTATAAATTTCTGTTAACTGGAAGTGACATCAGTAGTGGGGACAACATGGGCACTGGGAACAGGAAGTGATGTGAATGAGAGGCAAGATCACCAGCAAGCTAGCCACCCACATCATACCTGTCTAACTCTGCTGGGTACAATTGCCTACAGGGTCAGAACATCAGGTGTTTTTCCACCTAAATCCTGACCTTTGCAGGTATTCTGTAGATGCCCACACTCAGTGGCAGGACTCTGGTACATTTCTGCATTTGGTGCATTCCTAGTTCAATGACTATTAAAAGATTTCCACGTAGGGGATCAGACAAGTCTTTGCCCTCTTGTTCTGTCTGTGTCACCCCCTTTATTATACTTACTGCACTGAGGTGGAATCACTTTTGGTTCTGATATTTCTGACCATATTAATGTAGCCCTTACATGTCACATATTGTATACCATTCCAAGGCTGCTAGTTAAATGAAGTGTGAACCCTTGGAACAAATTAATGTAATTTCTGAGCACAATCCCAATTTACATTCATTTTTTTCTAGTTATAAAGGTATAATCATTCTTTAACACAATCGGAAAATTAAATTAGTGGGAAAGTGAAAGTCTTCTGATGTTGCTCTGCTTTGAACTGACCAGAAAAATGTGAGCTGACTCTTCTCTGCTCTCTAACTTAAGATGGCCATACACAGACATTTTATGTTGCTATCCAACACTTTAAAATAAAGGCATGAGCAGTAAATGTTCATGTAACAATGAATATTCCATTGTCCCATCCACTTTGCTGTTTTTTAGTAATGATGTAGACACTGATATTCTGACACAATTTGCAATTGGTTTTCCTTTTTTATTATTTAAATGATTTAGCTTTTTATTCAGCAGCTCTTCAATTTGCATTTTAAGCAATCTGGTAGCTAGGGTCCAAATTACCCTAGCAACCATGTACTGATTTGAATGAAAGACTGAAATATGAATAAGGAGAAGCCTGAATAGAAAGGCAAATAATAAAAATTAACAATAACAATACATTTGTAGCCTTACAGAGCATTTACTTTTTAGAAGGGGTCAGCAACGCCCATTTTAAATCTGCAAAGAGTCAGAAGAAAAGGGCAAATAACTATAAAAAATAAATAATGAAGACCAATTGAAAAGTTGCTAAGAACTGGCTATTCTATAACATACCAAAAGTTAACCTAAAGTTGAACCACCCCTTTAATTCTCTACCAACTGTGTCCTGTTGGCCTAAAAGAACAAAAGGCGGTGGTGGTGTAAATTCTTTATACAGGCTGAATGTAAAAAAAAAAGTGTAAATTGAAAAGGTGCTCAGAGGAGCCTTTCAACATTTTTTAAATATGGTGATTTGTCTGTTGTGACATCTGGAGTTACTGATAAAAAGCACAGGAATGCAAAGGTAGTTTAGGCACCAGAAAATAATACTTAATCCCATGATTTTTAGCCTTTATATTATCTGGAAACTGCATAACAAATACATTCACATTGTATCATTTCTGAGTCACAGCAGTTGTGCCAGAAGCCTTTGCTTGATGCTTCCAGCATAAATATTGCAGCTGCCAAGTAATACCCAGATGATGTTATGTAACCGGCGAGTTAAAGGCAGACGTCTCTATCTGTTAGCGGCCTGTGCCCTCGATCCAAAACCTCCCGCTGGTGCTCTGCTCAGATAGCAAAAAATATCTTCATTCTGAAAGGCCGCTCTAATAGACAGACGGTAAAGCAGAATTACGGACATAATCCCTCATTTTATAATGGTCTCTTCAGTCGGACACCTTTGCTAAACATTATGATTCCGTTATTCAGTTGAATCCTAGTGGGTTTGTTTTTTTTATAGGAATCAATATCCATATGGAATGAAAAGCAAAAAGTCTGCCCAGGTGTAGAAAACAAGACCAGAATACCCTCAAGATTTGGTCTCAATGGGAGCAAATAGAAAGAAGAAAAAAGGAAAAATTGGCAACACAAAAACTTGATTGGAGTGGGTTTACACAAAAAAATTGCAAAATTTGCCCAGGTGCAGTAACCCATAGCAAGAAAACAAGTGAGCAGTACATGGTACCTACTGATTGGATGCACCCATAGCAACCGTTGTGCCTTTTAGTACCCAACCCCTTAAAGAAACAGTAACAGCAAAATATGAAAGTGTTTTAAAATATAATGGACTGTTGCATGCACTGGTAAAATGGGTGTGTTTGCTTCAGAAACACTACTATAGTTTATATAAACAAGCTGCTGTGTAGCCATGGGGGCAACCATTCCACAGGAGAAAAGGCTCAGGTTACACAGCAGATAACAGATAAGCTCTGTAGTATACAATGGGATTCTTCAGGACGTATCTGTTATCTACTGTGTATCCTGTGCTTGAATGGCTGCCCCCACGGCTACACAGCAGCTTGTTTATAGGGTACAAATACAGAAAGGGCTGCCATCCCTGCAAACTGAATAAATAATGAATGTAAATTACAAAAGTGCTTAGATTAGCACTCTCATCAATTTTACATTCACTTATTTTAAAGGTTTACTTATCTTTTAAGGCTAAGGCCACACTAGGCGATAGCGCCGCGATTTGACTCGCGGCGACTTTTCGCCGCGACTTTTAAGCCGCAATTGCTGGGGAAACTTTTGCGCTGGCGTCTATGGGGAATCGCCAGCGTAAAAACACACGCGGCGATCTTTTTTCTATTGTCGCTCGAAATCGCCTAGCGAGGCAATTTCGAGCGACAGTAGAGAAAAGATCGCCGCGTGTGTTTTTACGCTGGCGATTTTTCGCGATTCCCCATAGACGCCAGCGCAAAAGTTTCCCCAGCGATTGCGGCTTAAAAGTCGCGGCGAAAAGTCGCCGCGAGTCAAATCGCGGCGCTATCGCCTAGTGTGGCCTTAGCCTAAGCCTCAACTCCATGAAGAGGCCAAGATCTAGACCAACAACACACACACTTTTATGTGGTCTACAAACAGACCCAGGCTCTCCACAAATACCAGGTTGAACTCGCATCTTTCTACATCTGTAGTTCCAACTCAGACATGAGAATTGATTCTTGCTTTTCATCTGCAGGATAAACATTCATGACTAATGGAAACGTTTAGGAACTGATGAACATAATTCAAAAAACAAGCATTGAACATGTTTTGTAGACAGATCTTTATTGAATAGCAGAAACAGCTTTATTGTAAACCTTCAAGAAATACTGAAGTCAGAAAAGCTTGAAAAATGTCACCTAATTTTGGCATTGCTTGTTATCTGTCAACCTAAAAAGAAAGAAGTCAAGTTATTTAGCAGTACAATAAGCAAGGAAAGGTGCAAATATCTCCTCTAAAGCCAAGATGGAGAAGATCCAGTGAGCATGGCAGCCGAGACGAGCCGTGGGCTTTTCTGGAAATAATCAGTGAATAAATAATAAATCGGCAAAAACAAATCTTACAATTACATGAGTGCCTCAATCTAAACACAGTTATGCAAGAGTAGTGTGAGAGTTACAATCATACCGGCAAGCAGTGTAGTAACTGGGAAAGAAATGAAAACTTCCCAAGTGTCTTATGTCTAATATAATACATATTATAGGAAACATTCTAGGCCTAAATCCATACAGAAGAACCATTGCACTGGTTTCAATGGTAATTTAACCAAGTCCATCTACTCTACGTAATCCATAATCTTCCCAGTTTACATAAATGGAAATACCCTGTTTATAAGCAAGTTCAGTCTTTTATGCATGTGGTGTGTCATGGGGGTTCCTCAGAAAGCAAGTTACAGATAGCACCATGACATGCTAGCCACACACAGGCCACCTCTTGCCCTACTCAGTCAATCAGGCTGTGGACACAGTAAACTCCTTTTACCTTCAACTGACTGCCTGGTGGAAGTTTGCCTTCATTGAGTGTCTGCTCCCCGTGCTGAGGGCTCAGGGCCGGTGCAACTGGGCCACTTCTCCTATGCGCTGAGTTATCACTTTCAATTTGAAACCCCCCAACTACAGATTTATTCATAATAATTAATCTATCAGCCTACAAATGTGGGACCAGGCTAAAGTAGATCAACAGATGAAAGAGGTCAAATATTCTCAATCCTTAGCCCTAAATCCCCTGATTCCTGCTTTGGCCAATCACCTGAGCAAGAGGATTCTACACACACTTGAAGGTCTACCCTTCAATAATCATCATACCCCAGATCACAAAAGAGTTGATGTGGAGTCGTTTCTATCAAATAAACCCCTTCAGAATCCAGATTAGAAAAAAAATGTAAGTTTTTGGGATATCAGGAGAATTTATTGAGATGGTGAGCGCCCCATTTACTGTAATATGCAGAGGGGTAAATGAATTACAGTAAAAGCTTCATTTTACTGACCCTGATTTAAAATTCTCCCTCGTTCTACACCATTTTTTGTGATCCTAGCAGTATATAATACATTTTGCTGTTTTACACCATTTTCTTGCTGATCCCCTGAAAAGTGTAAAATGGGTTTTACTGTATGTCCGACCTAAAGAAAACAACACGAGCGATCACCATGACGTGTATAAATGCGAATGACAAACACATACAAGTTATACATTCACTCTCTGATGTCACCTTTAGGTAAAATAGACCCAACAATGCTTATAAAAAAAAGTATCCACTTAATCCACACGGCAATAGGATGCTCATACCAGCATTAGGCCTATCTGTAATAAATTCACTTGATTGATTCTAGACACAAGCGGGAAACAAACCCATACACCCATTACCACTGCTACAAAGGCATGCTTGAATACGATTATAAAATGTTTATTGTGTCACTCAAAAGATCATATTCCCAGAAGTGAGCCTGAGCTAGTCCCACCGAAAAATGAACAATCAGTGCAACCATTATATGAAACAGCTAGAAAGAAGAGAAATGCCTAGTGTATGGCTATGTTATAGAGCAGCACGGACAGCAGGCTGCCTGGTTAAACCCACTATCCTTCCTGGAGTATTCTTAGTGCAATGTATATAGATTGTTATAGAGCTCATCTAAAGCAAAGTATATCCTGTACCTTAACCTCCTCCTACTCTATGACACTGTATTTTAGAAATAAAAACCTTCAGGTTTGTAGCAGGTCCTGGAGCCCATAGCATAACTTCGGACTGGTTGCTATGGGTTACTAGAACTCGAGTAAACTCTGCAGCTTTGCATGACTTCATCAGTCATTAGACTTCATCGACTTCTGTCAGTTTCCAGTGATTATAGATTCGGAAGAGGATGCAAGAAAATCATGGATACCCAAGCACGCAATATACTAAAAGGTGTCGCTCCCTTTTCATTGGACGTAATTACATGGAATTAAAAAGAAATAAAAGAACAGGTGTTTCATTTCAGAATCAGGAAGTGTAAGCAACTTGTTCAGCAGTTTGTGTTTCATTAAAACTCGTGACAAAACATGGATCTAATCAGCATAAGGTCAATATTTTTTTTTAAGAATTATTTTTAAAAGTGTCCATTTGTGTTCAGATTTTGGAGAAAACATAGCATGTTCTATAGATTATTTATAATGTAAAGAAAGACCATCCCATTCAGTCAACAGCTGGCTATGGCTAGAAAAACATCTGAGCAGCCACAAATTATCCGTCCCTGTTCCAATTAGAGGCGGAGAATGATGTGTGGAACAAGGGGGCCCAGAACGATGATCCTGATCTCCCAGTACTGATGACCAGAAGTTTACCCTTTGGGGTACCCACTGTTATTCTGGTTTTATATCCAATGGGTGTTGTTCATTTACATGCAATATCAAAATCACTGACTTTACTAACACAATATGTTATGTGCTCACTCCTAACTGCACTCGTCTATCCAAGCCTTTTTTTATGGTTGTGCCTACTTTTGTACATGAGGGGCAAGGTTCAGTGTAAGGTTCAGTGCAAGGTAGAGTTTCCTTTGAGCCAAGGAATCCATGTATCTAACACATGGCTTTATCAGGATGTAAGCACAATGCTCCATTTTTCTTTTGCAATGTAAAGATGAGTAAATGCCACCTCTCTGTTTGCAGGTGCCAGCTGCTCCTTGGGAATCATGTCGTTAAGCTCAGAATTAAGGAAAGAAGGTGGCACTATGGGTACAAACATGGCAGCCATGAGTAAATAAGCCCTTGTGCATGTTTTCAGTCTGATGTTAACTTCACTTAAAGTAGCGTCCATGTTGGTAAAGGAGACGTGGTCTAGAAAGTATAAATGCTATTGGTCTCTGGGGTATTCCTGCTTGGAAACAATATTAAAGTCTATAAAGGAGAAGGCTAAAATTTAGTAAGCTTTATCAGAAAGGTCTATATAAATACACCAGTAAACCCTCAATGTATTGTTTCTCTAAGTCCTCTGCATTTCTTCCCTTCTATTGTGTACACATGGGCTTCTGTATCAGACTTCCTGTTTTCAGCATAAAGCTTCAGGGCACAGGCTTGAGCATGCTCAGTTTGCTCCTCTCTCCTTCCTTTTCCCCATTCCCTGCTGAAATCTGAGCCCACAGCTATGAGTGAGCAGGAGGAGACTCGGCATTAAGTGATGTCACACCAAGCTAATATGGCAGCCGCTTTCCTAAACAAACAGAGTTTCTAGAGTTGTTTACTCAGGTATAGTAAAGCATTCTACAGAATAAATATAGTGTTATAGCTTGCACTATTGTGGCTAATCTATTGGCAATAAACTGCTTTCGGTACCTTCCCTTCTCCTGTAAAGTCCAATTGCTTTGAGTATAGATTGACTGTATATTGGGCTGCAAGTACAACAGCCATTTATCCTGACAACTAGGGGATTCGTAAACCCCCCTCCTGGGCACGTCTTGATTCCTAGCTGTCAGATAACAGTGCATCTCAAACCAAATGGGATGTTTTACTTATCTGAAAGAATGCAGATCTATAATTTAAAGCTAAAATGTTGCAGTACAAACCCAATTCTGTTATATTATAGTGACAGCTGGGACAGGACAGGGAAGAAATATGTCAGATGTGTATTAGCAAATATACAAATATGATTCATTTGATTTTGTGGCTTTGACAGTTTACCCTTCTAGCCTGTTTTTTTTTTTTTTTTTTTTGACAGGGAATGTTAGAATGTCAGGTGGGAAAAATAAATGATTCCAATGTAATGGGAGGTCCCTTCCTTAAAAATCAGCCTCTTTTCACATTTGGCCCATAAATAAGCCTTAAATGAACCCGCTTGTACATGTGAAGTCATGAGAGTGGTGCATATCTTTATTCCAATCTGAACAGAGAATGGAAAAAACAGCCTCATTGTATAGTTCTGCACCTACAGATATAGGGATACACATCCAGTGGTTATGCGACAAAGTATTATAAATGCATACATTATTATGGTATTCTTACGCAAGGAGCCAAAGGATCAGCTCATGGGCTTTGTATATACAGAACATGTTCACATCTCCCGTGTATTGGAGCTGGTGGTTGCACTGCATGCAATTACTGTTCAAGGCAGTCAGATGCAATTGTTACATTTGGTTTCCAGTGTAAAAGTGAAACCAACTGATCACATGATAACGTGCATGCAGAATTAATGGGACTGTAAATAAATAAACAGGGATGTCACTCGGATGGAAGCTGGTGCACCCTCTTCTGATACTTATGGGCCAATAGCATGGATACCTTAAAGGGATTCTGTCACAGGAAAACATGTTTTTTTTTTTTCAAAAAGCATCAGTTAATAATAGTGCTGTTCCAGCAGACTTCTGCGCTGAAATCCATTTTTCAAAACAGCCTTTTTTGTATTTAATTTTGAAATCTGACATGGGGCTAGACATATTGTCAGTTTCCCGGGTGCTCTCAGTCACGTGACTTGTGCAGTCACTCTTTACTGCTGCACTGCAAGTTGGGGTCATACCATCCCCTCCCCTTTCCTCCCCAGCAGCAGAACAATGGGAAGGTAACCAGATAAAAACTCCCTGACACAAGATAAGATATAAGAACAGCACTCAATATTAAAAGTCTCACTGCGACTCCTTCAGTTACAATGAGTAAGAGAAACAACAGCCTGCCAGAAAGCAGTTCCATACTAAAGTGCTGGCTCTTTCTGAAAGCACATGACCAGGCGAAATGACCTACACACCAATATTAGAACTAAAAAAATACACTTGCTGGTTCAGGAATAAAATGTTACATGGTAGTATTTGCAGTGTAAACAATGTAATTTAGAAATAAAAATCATGACAGAATCCCTTTAAGTCTTGGTGAGAACGTAATGAGACAATCCTACTGGCGGCCAAGTAACTATGCTAAAAATGCCAGCGTGCTTTAGGCTTCGCCCACAGCCTCCGGGTAGGGTAAATTGATCTGCAAAAGGGTATTGTACTGCAGACATGAGACTCACTGGCAGCCTCATATACAGGGCACTTCATATACAGGGCACTTCATATACAGGGCACGTCCTAGGAAATGTCAAGTGGTAAACCCTGTGTCATAATCTATTGTCTACTGCTAATATGGTTTATGTACATAATATATATATATATCTCATGCTGATCAGATCCACATATTTAGTCATATCTCAAACTGCATTAATTTAGTCATTTCAATAACGATGGCTTCATTAAAAATAGTGCGAATTCACAAAAGGAGAGAACAATGTCGACACATGAAACAAACCAAGTTCAATCAAGATCAAAGGTGCTGGGTATATTGTACACAACTGCGCTACGCTAAATCATCATCCACCTAACTCTGAAATGCCCCAAATCCACTTTTTAGTTACCAAAAGTTTTAACAAAAACAAAGTCAATTTATTCAGTACCAAAATAAGACTTATTCACCAACATATATTTTAAATTAATACTAAACTCCACTTGACTACCCACATCATTAGTTCTAGTGTAAAATTCATAGGAGCTTTGATAGGATGAATATTCTCCTGCCTGAAGCAAATCATATAGTAGTTACTACGGTGCTGTCGAAATCCAAGAGAGCGATAGTCAGAATGGCTTGATCTTAACCAATCCCGATTACCTAGTGACAGAAACGATGTTCCGTATTCCAGATCTACCTGGTTTCCAGTTATGTTGAGGTGCAGCACTGTATATATTATAACCTTAGCTTTGCCTCCACTGCAAGGAAAAACCTATTACACACATAGTATAGCACAATATCGTTTTGACCAGTGATTCTCTGTGCAGTGACGTGGACTTATTGGAGCTAAATGACTCAAGTGTCTTCATGTATTATTCCTGGCAAACACACGATCCCCTCTCAGAGTAAGGTGCTGAAGCTGATACTGTAACACTTCCGTGTCGGCAGACTCCTTGATGTTCATTTTATCTAGATTGAGGTAGTCCAAAGACTTTGAGTGGGCTCTTTTACCTTTAAGTAGACAAAGTGGCAAAGGGCCATGGGCAGCTTTATAAGGTTCATATGGAACAGCTTTATTGCACTTATCACCTGAGCTTGGCATTCGCCTTCGTCTTCTTCCATTGACGGCCGGGATATCATATGGCTGGAACTGCCGCCCTCTTGCTTTGTATATCCGAGACGAGCGAGAAAGTCCAGATTCCAACTGCTTGGAGCGAAAAGCTGGCAATGACTCGCCAGGAGTTTCTTCAGTGGTTGCACATTTCTGAGCTAGTTTTAAAAGCTCCCCGCCGGTAGTAAAGCCAACCAAGAAATTGGCATCCATGTGCAGGATCTGATAGCCCGACACAGTCCGGCGAATTGGAGAACAAGGTGTGCTAGAGCAGCGAGGTTTCTCTGGATCTGGCTTGGACGGAGAACTCCCTTCTGCTGTACTGGGAACTGAATTGTTAGTCCTATTAACGCCATTAATATCCACTTCCATTATGGAGGCACTTTGATTTCCTAGTGGAAACAAAAACACCAAACAGTGGAATTAAGGAAAAGAACAAGTCGAGATTTCATTCATCCATTGTAATAAATAGAGAAGGCAGGGGAAATCATACAAATCTGTTAAGACAAAAACTTTAATATGAGGCGACTATAGTGAAAGGAGCAGTAAAACAATTCTGGAGCACAGGAGAAAAGGTGCCTGCGAGGGGACATGATTGTTCTTTACAAAAACATTACAGGCCATTATAGACAGATAGCAGGGGAACTAAGTTTGTATACAGAAGTGCTGTGCTAATGAGGCGAGTTGGGAAACTCAGCCGGCAACTCCCCACCTGTTACCAAGGGTGGAAAAAAGCCTCTGCGATTAACTTTATGAGCAGAATTTCCGGTTACCAAACCAGAAATTAAGCTCTTCTAGGGCAGAGAGCACAGCGTCAGACAGTGGCAAAAAGGTTATTACAATATCACCATCCATATACAGAGTTCATACTCAGCAAAGATAATTTCTGAATTTTTATTTTCACCTTAAGTACAAGATACAATTTGAGATCCCTCCTTGAGAATTGGTGTCTAAGGGTAAGGCCACACTGGGCGTTTTGGGGAGATTTGGTTCGAATCACCGCATGTGATTAGCACCGGCATTTTTTTTTTCATTTTAGCAGGCGCAGAGTCAGGGAAGGCATTTGGGGAGATTGGTCGCCGCAAAGATGAGGCGATTAGTCGTCAGGCGACCAAATCTCCCCAAAACTCCCAGTGTGGCCTAACCCTAAATGTTTAACTAAATGTCAAGACCTGTCTCCCGTCCAAAATGTCTTTAAACCATAGAAGGAAACTATATGCCGAGAGACAGCTTCCCTGTATCAGCACAGGTCACATTTGACAGCTGTTGAACATTTCTTATACAGTTATATCAGCAAATCTGAGCTCAAGGAGATGTTCCTTTGCCCACATTAATATAGTACCCCCCCCCCCAACTTTAAAGCTGCCAAACTGAGCCTTCAGGAAATATGACAAGGGGAGGATATCCTGTTTTATAAGCCTTAATTATAGAAAATGGAGGAAACATGGTCTCCAATATCCTTGTCTATTGTGTCTTTCCAAAATGGTCAGACAGTTATACACTGAGGTGTTTGGTACAATGACAGTAAAACCCTTTAATGTTTCCCAATAATTTCCCTGAGACTTAAGTTGACACTCTGTAGAAGTTTAAGACACAATGCCCAGAACAGACAACTTCCGACTAAGATAATTTCAAGTGAATTCTCTTGGTTACTTGATCACTTTAAATTTTGCCAGGGGAACTAGCAAAATACGGATCATAGGATGTCTAGATCAAGCTGTTGCCTGTTTAGTATCCAACAATGAGCTTGGAGTTTGTGTAGGACCTGGTGCCTCCAAAGTGCTGATTCCTCCCCAGTAGGACATGGTTAAAATGGTTGTTCACAGACCTTTCAGATTATTACACATAACATGACATAAGAAAAACGTAATCAGCTACATCACTTATTAGACTGGGTTGCCGACTTGCCGGTTTTGGTACATACGGTTCTCTAATGGTATGAGCAGGCAAAACTTTTCTAAACATTATACACATGTCAAATGGTAGCACCCATTTAAAAATATTCCTTTTAATCCAGAGACACCCAACATGAAGGAGACAACCCCTATTGTAAATATGTTTATCCTTGCCTCTTGGTAGAGAACCTTTAACATGATGTCGCAGACTCTCAACTAGGGATGTGACAAATCCACTATTTTGGGATTCAGCCGAAACCTGAGCCTTTCATGTAAAATTTGTATGACAAAAAGTTATATGATTTTAAGGATTTGGATTCAGTTCGACCAGGCACTAGATTCAACCATATCCAAATCCATCTGAAAAAGACTGAATCCTAAACCAAATCCTGGATATTTCATGACCTGAAGTCATGTTATACTGAATAATCAGTTGTTTCCAGCATCCTTAAGTGTCAACTCTTTCCTCACTTTTTAGATTGTAAGCTCTTGTGAGCAGGGCCTGCAAACCTATTTTTCTTAACCCTTGTTTACATTATTGTAAGACCCATGTTTCTTATAAACTATTGTCAACTTCTGAGTAACTTGCTGGAACTAGATAAATAAATGATGACCTCTGAAAGCAATATACAGGTATGGGACCTGTTATGCAGAATGCTTGGGACCTGGGGGTTTTTCCCGGATAATGGATCTTTCCGTAATAAGGATCTTCATACCTTAAGTCTATTAGAAAATTGTATAAACATTAAATAAACCCAATAGGCTGGTTTTGTTTCCAATAAGGATTAATTATATCTTAGTTGGGATCAAGTACAAGCTACTGTTTTATTATTACAGAGAAAAAGGAAATAGTTTTTTAAAAATCTGGATAATTTGGAGCCTGTGGGAGATGGCCATTCCGTAATTCAGAGCTTTCTGGATAATGGGTTTCTAGATAACGGATCCCATACCTGTATAGCCATTCTAGGAGTGTCAGGCCTAGATCTAACTGTCATACTAGGGGGCCGGCTCCTTCCTGTTTGAGAAGCACTATGTCACACAGCAGAGACCCCAGAAAGGATATAGTGGGATCAGATCACACTCCCCTACACAATTATCAACATTGAATTCTATTCCCACAGCTGATATATACTAAATTATGTTTTAAGGAATTACAAATCAGCTGTTATACATTGGAGATATTACAAAAGAATACTATGTACCTTTCATAGAGTTTTAGCAATGTTGTGCAGCCTATGGGATTAGAATGAGTCAGCTGGTCTCTGCTGAAGCCCAAATAATCAGATCTCATTTTCATTCTGCATCTCACAGTGACCTTTTCCTGCTGAGAAATCAGGCTTTCCTGCCTTGCCAAATTTAGCTCCATAGGATGCATTACTTCTTCCTTCCTGACACTTAAAAAAAGGGCACTTTGAAAATCCATCAGATACGCAGCTGGCGAGGATTCTGTACCACGTACACTAGAGAGGCAGGTAAAGGGCTTTACAGTCAAGGAAAGTGTATGGGCCTAGGGGGGAGTGTAGGCTCCCCTGCCGAGAAATTTCTGTACCGTTATCCCACCATTGGCTTTGATGTTGCTGCCACAAACTGCCCTAATATCTGCCCATCCTTCCTATGACAGATAATGCACAACTGCCATACCCCTTGCAGGAATTCTATCCTTCTGCAGCAACTGTCCTCAGTGAGATACTGCTATGTGTTCATATAAAAAGCAGCTATACCCGCTGGCTTGCCATTCACCTGAAATCACACAGAATATCTCCTAATATATATAAATAAGGGACCTACAAACTGCAGGACTCCAAGTTTGGCGCAATCTGCCGACTCCTGCCTTAAAGGAACAGTGACATCAATAAATGAATGTTTTAAAGAAATAAAATATGTCCTGCACTGGTAAAACTGCTGTGTTTGCTTCAGAAACTCTACTATAGTTTATATAAAGAAGCTGCTGTGTAGCCATGAGGGCAGCCATTCAAAGCTGAAAAAGGAGAAAAGGCACAGGATACCCAGCAGATAATAGATAAGCTCTGTAGTATACAATGGGATTCCAGTTTTACCAGTGCAGAGCAACAGTACATTATATTGTCATTCCTTTAAGAAAAAAAAAGAATTTAATTTTCTGGTGTTACTGTTCTTATGTGAGTCTTTCTTGTATCCACCCTGGCACAAAGTGATCTAACCTATTCCTTCTACTTCTCCTCACCCACAGGATCATTATACACAGGGATTTCTCACGTGCTCTATGCACAGACTAATAAATATGGAAAGAGTATGTTTTAAAGTTTGTGAAATACAATTGTGCTTTAACATTTGCAAATCTGTTGGTTTTTAACTCACTGGGGCTCATTTATGAACACTGGGCAAATTTGTACCAGGGCAGTAACCCATGGCAACCAATAAAATGTCTGCTGTAACTGTTGCACCTGCAGCTGGCTGAAAAAAGTCAGTCACTGATTGTTTGCTATGGGTTACTGTGCTACTCACAGTCACGCTACTCACACAGTCATGCTACTCACAGTCACACTAATCACAGTCACTCTACTCACAGTCACGCTAATCACAGTCACCCTACTCACAGTCACCCTACTCACACAGTCACGCTACTCACACAGTCACGCTACTCACACAGTCACGCTACTCACACAGTCACGCTACTCACACAGTCACGCTACTCACACAATTGAACACTACATGCACAAATGGTGCCTGATCATAGACTAATAAGATTTGTATCCTTTCTTCTCTTTATCTTGGAGTAGGACAAACATACCTGAGAGGGGCAGTTTACCCTCTGTTCAACAGGAGAGCAATTGATGTAGTTTGTGCTAAACATCCTTTTTGCCTCTTGTTTTAATCAGGAAAAATCTATAGTTTTTATTTCTTGAGCTAAACAGGACAAATGGGGAAACTGATGCTACTTCATGTTTGGTCTTTGCGAGTTAATTTGCTTCCCAGTTCCCCCTGCATAACAGACTCCATCTAACAACCAGTCTGAAGAGAGGGGGTGGTACAGTGGCACTGCAATACACAAGGGAGGCATCAGGCACCTCAACAGTCGCAACAAAGGCTGCTGTTTACTGGCAAACCAGTGCAACTGTATTGCAAAGCTGATATTGACAGACATATTATTATTAATAACATGTATTTATAGAGCGCCAACATATTGCGCAGTGCTGTAAAGTAAATGTGTTTATAGAACTAAACCACGTGAATTACATACATAGAACATATGAAGTTACATATCACAACCAATAACAGTACAAAAGGTGTGGAAGGCCCTGTGCAAAAGAGTTTACAATCTAAAGGGAAGGGAATAAGACACAAGATGTGGGAGTGGGCAATATCAGATCAGATTCGAGCCATAATGTTTTGTGCAAGAAATCACAACTCCATTTGGGCCTCATTTACAATCACAGGTGTACCAGCTACGAAAGGCAGGCTGGACACACACTGAAAGATTTGTTTGTTTGGGAATGAGCAGATCATATGACCAACTTGAGACCATTGGGCTGAACGTTCACATTACAATGACGGGGTTCAGGTAGGCGGGTTAAGGACGGCATCAATGATCAAATCCAGGCCTGACCTGGACAATATTCAGGCAGAAATCATTGAGGCAGGAGCGTCGGCGTGCCCCATACATGAGCTGATGGTGACTCGGAATGAAGGAGCCAAATCAGCAGCCAAAATCTGCCCGTGTCTGGTCACCCTAACATGATGAAGCACTGATTTGCTGCTGCCAACACTCCCCACTATAAATGTAAGTGGGTTACTGGGAGCTCTGCCCATCATTCCTGCCAAGTACAGGGCAGATTGTGCCAATGTGTTAGCACTGAGCTTCAGACTAATCCCATGATCTTATGAACATTGGTACTAGGGTTGCCACCTGGCCGGTAAACATGACAGTTGATCCCAATGTTATTAATAGGGAAAAAAGACAAATATATAGGAAGGCCAGTCATTTTTTTCCCAGAAAAGGTGACAACCCTAATTGGTACAGTCCTTAATTGGTACAGCCCTTTATCATCATCATCCTCCTCCTGATGAATTACTTGTACTAAATGAGGCAGGAAGGAACCTTGTAATTGTCACTTCATCTTCCCAGCTGGAGTCTGGCCCGAGGGCCCATTCATTCCATGCAGACATAAAGCCAGGGTTTTGCAATCTCCAGCATCCTCCAGGGCGCAGGCAGGAACATGTCCGGTTGAGGATTAGGAATGGCGCATGACAAAGCATTATCGCCATAGAGAGAACGTGATGAGGATTCCCATGATGCCCCCCATGTTGCACAGACTCCCCTCTACCCGCCGCACAATGGAACCGACCTCCCATCCCGCAGCCGCTCCCCGCTCTCATCAATGGGCTTTCCCAGGAGCGAATCCCCACTCCCCCGCCGTAAAGCTGAAAGGACAAAGCCCTCGTTCCCCCAGTGCATTACCTGTTCTTCCCGCAGACAAGAGCACAAGCCTCAGCCCGAGACACGGAGCAGCCAGGCGGCGGCACAGGCAGGACAAGGAGCTGAGGGCAGGCACGAGCCACACAGGGAAGAGGAGGAGTGAGGGGAAGAGGAAGCCGCCCACAGACTCCCAGACTGCTCACTCACACTTGGGGGCACCTTGTGCTGCTACTGCTCATTCCCTGGAGATTGTGAGGAGATCATAGAGCTGCTCACTAATAATATTGTCTCTCATTAACTCAAGAAAGAAGGACAAAAAGAATTGCCTCACAGACATGTTTTAACCCCTCACATTCTGTGGCCACACCCCCTAATTACCATGTCCATTTTACAAAATCTGTCAGTGTCATTTTATGAACGTTTGATCACGTGGTTTTTATGTGTAATTACAGTTTTGCTAATGAAGGTGAGTTGCCCTTTAAAGGGGTTGTTCACCTTCCAAACACATTTTTCAGTTCAGTTGTTTTCAGATTGTTCCCCAGAAATAAACACTTTCTTTTTTTCAATGACGTTCCATTATTTATTTTTTACTGATTTTCCAAAATCTAAGTTTAAAGTTGAATGTCCTTGTCTCTGGTGTTTGTCGGGCAGCTCAGTAATTCAGACTCTGAACTGCTACAATTTTACAACTTTTAGTTGATTCATTTCGCAGCAGCATCTCTGGAGTATTAGCAACTATTGTATCAATTCTAACAGCTGCCTGTAATGAAACCCAGAGATTCTGCTCAGCAGAGACAAAGATAAGAAATGTATCAACTAAATCTATCCATTTAGAACAGTTTACAGGGTCAGCGACCCCCCCCCTCCCAGAGCTGCTTTAGAAGGTGAAAAATGACATTTTACACTTCAATATTAGAAAAACTGTGACACATAGAAAATAGAGTGTTATTGGAAAAAGTATTTCTGGTGATCTGTTTGAAACCAAATGAACTGCAAAAAGTCTTGGAAGGTGAATAATCCCTTTAAACTGCAAGTCACAGTATTTCCCCAAGAGACCTGCTTATCTTAATTGTATCTTTGCTCATCTTAAGATGTTATCTAAGTGCAGCTGCCAAGTATTATGGGCTCTCTGCCAAATGCCTATGTTTTTTTTAGAAACATTGTATCTTTTTCTGGCTCTTCAGTGCAGGAGATCAAAGAGAAAGTCGGGATATTTCAGTAACAATCCGGGACTGATGGTTGAGCTGTCAAAATCAGGACTGTCCTGTGAAAAACGTGACAGTTGGGAGCCTGCATTTGGCACCCTGCTTACAGAATGATGGGAGCAGGAACTTGCATTAGAGGGAAATTGTGGAAGCACTCAAGGCTAAATCAAAATATATTTAAATATAATGGAAGTGCTACTTACAATGCACTTCCCTGGGCCCCTGTCTCATAAGTAATTCAGTATAAATGCAAGTGCATGTTTACAAAACAGGGGTTTTTAGTTACCAAAGTTATGATCATAAAATTGAAAAGCCACCATACCACGTCAAGGTAAACCCCATATGGCGGTCCCTAACTTACTTATTAAAAAGAAATGTTTCTCTGCATAATAGCATTACCTGTGTTCAGTGTATGTTGAGCATTGGTTTCAATTTGAAGGCTGAATCCTCCCCCGCCATTAAAGGCTTTTAAGAGAGAGGGATTGCCCAAACCATGATTTAGCCTTGAGTGCTTCCACAATTTCCCTCTAATATAGTATATTGGCCTGAAGCTGTGGCCTAGCTTCATGTGGTTTTCAATAGCACCCCATACCCACCCCTTAAAACTAATGGTGGTCCTACGCTTTTAAATGTGGGCGTTGGTTTGGGCAATCACTCTCTCTTAAAAGCCTTTACTGGCGGGGGAGGATTCAGCCTTCAAATTGAAACCAATGCTCAACATACACTGAACACAGGTAATGCTATTATGCAGAGAAACATTTCTTTTTAATAAGTAAGTTAGGGACCGCCATATGGGGTTTACCTTGACGTGGTATGGTGGCTTTTCAATTTTATGATCATAACTTTGGTAACTAAAAACCCCTGTTTTGTAAACATGCACTTGCATTTATACTGAATTACTTATGAGACAGGGGCCCAGGGAAGTGCATTGTAAGTAGCACTTCCATTATATTTAAATATATTTTGATTTAGCCTTGAGTGCTTCCACAATTTCCCTCTAATAGAGCAGGAACTTGCAGCCATAGAGGGTCTGATCAGTTACAGTATAGACAAGCTGCAGCCAACTATCATCTATTGTACTACAACTCCCAGCATTCCAGTGCCAGCCAAAGGCTCACATGTGCAGCATGATGGTACAGTCTTTAGCATTGCTGCCTTGTGCCGCTGGAGTCCTATCAGAAGACTAATGGACATATCTATCCTACAGAGATTGCCATTCCCTAGCATATGTATCTCTTCTCCACACTAAAGCTTCTTTAGCATATTTACAAGTGCCTGTTGGTGGCCAGCCTGAGAGACCATGGCAGTTTAAGCAAGGATTAAGCTGAATGCTCTGCCAGTAACAGCCTTACAAATACCAGGGAGCCTATTTATATGTTTCCAACTGCAAACTCAATAGCAGGTCTGCACATTTCACTGTAGTCATTTGAATTAAAACCCCATTAATTAAAGGTACTTGCATCAACATGTATTTGTGAATAGCTGAGCTCAGCACCACTGCCCTCCTCCTGATCTGAATCAAGTGCTGCTGCTGCTCCTATTGACACAAGAAAACCCTGAAGCTACTGCCACCTGCAAGCTAATTGGTCTCTCCAGGGTTTCCAGTGTCCTGCACCCATAGGTGCAATGCATATGTGCCCTAAGAATTGGGTGCACACGCCGGAAAATACACAAACTGCACTTAAAGCACAACTGTGTCAATTTTAATACATTGGCTGCAATTACGTCAGACACAACTCCCCCGTGGAAACCTCAACAGCTCTGGAATTCTGTGGAAAGTAATGCATAGTGGGTAAAAAACATGGCGACTACCTCAAAAAGTGGCTTTGCAAAGTTTGTCTGCGTAAATGGCACCTGGGTCCTGGAGATAAAATAATGTGGCTCAGAAAGTCCTTTTTACCTGTTGCACAGTATTGAGTAACTTCTTATACAGCGATGTTGGGTTTAACCCCTCCAATAACAAGTAACATCTATTTATTACAATGACATCCACATGAAAGCTCAGTGCAAACAACTTCACCTTGTGGTGTATAAAGAGTTGTCACCTGGTCGGTAAAAATGATGGTTGATCCCAATGTTATTAATAGGGGAAAATGATAAATATATAGGAAGGCTGGTATTAGTTTTCCAGAAAAGGTGGCAACCCTAAGTGTATAACATGTAGTGCTGCAAGACACTAATCAAGGCAACACTAAGCACTAAATTCTCCCGTGGATTCCACAGTATGTAAATAGAGATTAAAAACAACAGGCGGGAACACTGGCTTTTATTATATATACTGTAAGTCCAGCCTTTTGCTCATATAATTGTAAGCTGTTGTCTCATAGTCTACACCAGGGGTCCCCGAACTTTTTTACTCGTGAGCCACATTTAAATGTAAAAAAGAGTTGGGGAGCAACACAAGCATGAAAAATTCCAAGGGGATGTCAAATAAGAGCTGTGATTGACTATTGGTAGCCCCTATATGGACTGGTAGCCTACAGGAGGTTCTGTCTGGCAATACACCTATTTTTTATACAACCAAAACTTGTCTCCAAGCCTGGAATTCAAAAATAAGCTCCTGCTTTGAGGCCACTGGGAGCAACATCCAAGGGGTTGGAGAGTAACATGTTGCTTACGAGTTACTGGTTGGGGATCACTGATCTAGATTCTAGAGGAAGGGGAATAACCCACATGTAATTTCCTACAATTAGGCTCACAAGGGTCAAGGGCTTCCAAATAGCCAGATAGTCCCCTCAAGCACCCCTGTAGTAGAGGACTCATTCACAAAGGTACATACATCTCTACATGCTTGTTCATCTTTCATGTAGTGCCAATGCCAAGTTGCCACTTCAGCCCAGTTTGGTGCTGGGGATGATGGTGAAGTGTAACGAGTGATAAATAAAATGTAGTTTCAAAAGCCATTGATAAGCTAAATGCTGTCATGTATGTCCTGTCTATTGCGGTGACCCATCTCTTGTGCAACTGTCACCTGCAACAGGACAGGACCAGCTTAATCACACTTTCATCACTATAGGTTGTGTGTGCCTGCTACCATTTTCTCTCTGTAATGTTCCAGTATGAGTGGCACTGGAACAAGAACACACAATTCTAATGCAAAATCATCATGAGGAATTCTTCATGAGCCAGCCAATAATAACTCATGCAACCCAACTCCAATTGCCTACTCAATAATAATAAACCCTTCCCATGTGACTAGCCCATTGGTGGGGTTTCCTTCACCATAAGGTGCTCAGTGCTGAGGAATAGCAGATGAATATCTTCCCTTGGTCTGGATCATTCTAGCTCAGACGATCTTCTTCTTTATCTTCTTCACCATCTCTGTTAGGAAGGAACCCTCTGATGATGTCACACTTGATTCAGTTGTAACAAGGCAGGAATGTGCACACAGAATAGAACAACTAACCAGAGAAAATACAGAAATGTGTCCCTATCCACCGAGTTACATTTTATAGTGTTTGGAGTGTATAAACCAGATCAGTCTATTCAAGGCTTACAGTCCATTTTCCACAAGAAGATTAGTAGCTGCTATTGGGAGTACTTGGCTACGATGAGTTTTTATTGTGTCCTAGAAAGATATCAGGTATGGGATCCGTTATCCAGAAACCAGTTATCCAGAAAGCTCCGAATTATGGAAAGGCTGTCTCCCATAGACTCCATTTTATCCAAATAATCCAAATTTTTAAAATGAATTTATTTTCTCTGTAATAATAAAACAGTGCCTTGTTCTTGATCAAAATTTATATACAATTAATCCTTATTGGAAGTAAAACCAGCCTATTGGGTTTATTTCATGTTTACATGATTTTCTAGTAGACTTTAGGTGTGAAGATCCAAATTATGGAAAGATCTGTGATCAGGAAAACCCCAGGTCCCGAGCATTCTGGATAACAGGTCCCATACCTGTACCTCCTTAGGAAAAGAACTTCACCGATAGAGATCACAGCCACAGAACTTACAAATAACGTATCCCACAACTGGACCTGAGACATCCTTCAACTTCAAGTAACCACGTGAGCTCAGGGTATGGTGAAAACAAAGGCCACAGTATATTTGTATTATGATAATAAAGAAGTGGCCGTTCCAAAGTTAAACCAAGTTCTTACACAGGATCATTTATCAATATACTCCTAACACTTGTCAACAACAGTAAAAAGTAGCTACAAGTATGTTGTTACTGATTAACAGGTTGCCTTCTTCAAGCCTCCTGTATTTCTTTACCCCAGGAGTGGTTGTCCCGCCCTTTGGAAATAATAGGCATTACAATGCACTCCAAATCTTACTCTGAGTTCCTCCACTCTGTCTCTGTGTCTTCAGAGCTTCTGTCCAGGAACTTTCAAGTAAATGACTTTCCTTCAAAGGGGACCCGTCACCAAAAAAATTATTCAAAATCCTATTTTATCACATTAGTCAAGCAAAATGAACTTTAATTACACTATATAAATTATTTGAATCTTGTTTCCTTCACTCTGGGATTTCAAAGCTATAGCAAGCAGGCAGGCGCCATTTTGTGGACACTGTTATTAAGACAAGCCTTGTATCATCTCAGAATCTCGTTTGTGCACCAGAATGGGGGACCTGATGTTCTGGTTACACAATTAAATGGTAAAGAGAATGGGGGAATGTGTGGAGAGCAGTGACATCTAGGAAGTTTTGAATGGAAAGTGAAAGTAATTGTCTGCCCTGCCTCTATGCCCATGACATAGAGGAGGGGCAGACAAAATTTGATTGACAGCTGAGATTTTTAAATGAGCTTACAACAGCTATGAATGCTTTAATAAAAAATAGAAATTGGATTTCATGTTTAATTTGAAAAGAACTTTTATTATACAGATTTTTGTGTCTGGGTGACAGGTCCACTTTAAGTCCCAAAACGCTGAAGATTACAAGTTCCCCTTATCTCTTGAAGAGTGACTCCATATTAGAACGTTGCAAATTTTTGCATACTTACTAATGTTTTCTAACACAATTCTACATTTGGAATAAGAAATCAGCATTTCACTTCTCTGCTGTTTATTACAACCTGTGGCTCATGGGTTACTTGTTTGGTGCACAGTTTGGTTCTAAAGTCCATCAGCTCCATTGCTCCACAATATTTGGGAAGAGATGACAACCACTACTTTTCTGAGGTTGTATCCCTGGTACATCTGTCTCTTATATTCTATCTGAGGGATCAGCTTTCTATGTTGGTGCCATCCTGTTATTATACAGTGTATATTATGGTATCATCCCATTCCGGACATCACAGATGTTGCTAAAGTATCTGTAAGAGCAGAGTTGAGGCCAACTTTGCATTAGATTCAATAAATTCCAATTTATCATAGTGAGACTGTGGTCTGAAGCCTTTACATGAAGTACTGCTCCAATTTGCTGTTCAGAGAAGAAAGAAAGGTGCAGTCTCGTGTGGTCAGTATCTTTGTGGCATTTGCTGACAGCTGCAATGAAAGCTCAGACAGTGCAAGTTGCAGAGAGGGACAGCTACTTTCCACAGGGATATTGTCTGCAGCTGACATTGTGCTGTGTAAGCCTCCCATTAGATTTTCTATGCCCTTATTAAATATTACAGTCACTGCATGTGCAAATGATTGAGCTACAACTGCACACTCCTGCATTTAATAGTCTGATCCTGCTGCTCATGTATATCCTCATCTTCCCCCTAACCTGAACTTTCCCTAATGGTGGCCATAGACACACAGATCCTATTGTACTAATCAAGGATTTGTACGATTTTCGGATTGTGTGTGGCGTGTGCCGACATCTTTCGTCCGGCGGAGATCGGTTGTTTGGTCAGGTTTGATTTTGACCCAACCGATCCCGCCGGAGCCCACGGCACATCGTAATCGGATCGTTCGGCCATACGGCTGAACAATCAGATTACCCCTGATATATAGCCATGCTCGTTAATGGCATATCGGGGAAAGATCCGCTCGTTTGGCGATGTTGCCAACTATGGCCACCTTAAATCCTTGGACACCCTGAAGATAAAATACAGAAATTTTGTGTACAAATATCCACATGAACAACATACCTGACATTTATTAAAGTGATACCGACTACTCCAATATTATATTAGGTCATGTAGATAGTTTTTGGCTGATAGGGCTGCTTTTATATGTAATTGTTACTTGATAAACAATCAGCCAGCAGTCCCCTCGTTTTCCAAACTTTTGAAAATAATCCAGGTGTACGTCAAATGGTAAAAATTCCTTTTATCCAAAGATAGCTGTCCCAAGGCTTTCTTTTCCATAAAAAGGGAGGGAGGGAGTTTGACATTAAAGGCTATATCAATTGCAACACCACTTATGTGATATACTTAATTACGTGCCTTAAATGCCAAATACAGTATGTAGGCTGCACGACTAGGAAATTGAAGGAAAGAGCAAGGGAACATTTGGGCCAGATAAAAAATTCGCGAATGACCGAAAAGAGCAATGTCACTAGGCACTTTAATACATGCAATGGAAACTCCTTGGAATTTTTTAGTATTCAGGGGATAGAGAGAGTTAGACTGGGAGAAAGAGGAGGAGATCAGTTGAGCCTCTTAGAGAGGAGAGAAGTATTGTGGATATTCCATCTGGGCACACGTTTGCCCTTAGGGCTTAATCATGAATTTGATGTTACCTGTTATACGTGAAAGGGTTAACATTGTTATGGGGCTATCTAGATTATAAAATAAAAAAAAGAGAGCTATTGACGGTTTATGAATAACAAATGCAAAAGAAGTGAGTGCAATTGATTTTTTGGTTACTACACTGTTTTCTTGTGAGATAAATTATGATGTATATTTAACAATTGATATATGAAAAGGAATGCAAATACCCCATATAGGCATGTTTGATGAGCAATTAACATAATAGGGTTAATCCCTCAAAGAATTTGATTGGTTTTAAGAAAAGTGGGAAGGACTAACAGGGTATAAATCCCGCAGAGGCTATGCTGTTTACAGATACACCTATGACTAAGCGCCGGAGGGTGCGAAACGCGTAAGGTGGGCCTGGGGGGTCTGTTTGTTATTGAACTTTTAATGCTAATTTAAATAAAGAAAATTTTTTATGGAAAAGAAAGCCTTGGGACAGCTATCTTTGGATAAAAGGAATTTTGATGTATATATCGCCTGTGAACTGGGGCGAGTCCCTTGGGCTTAACTAAGTTTAAATCAGAGGTGGACTCCCAATTTTTGTATACAGTACGTCAAATGGTGTCCACTTCAACCAACTTCAATTTTCCCGAATGTAGCAGACGGCTCCATCAAAGAATATATTTAAAAAGCTTTTATTTGCTTCTCATGGCTTTATGATCTGGACAATTGTTACTTGAAGTTCCTAAACCTGACTGTCCCTTCTCAAGCTAGGGGTGACCACAGGTGAAAACTTTTCCTGTGTTTCTTGGTGTTTTTTTAGCCCCGCTATCTACAGAAGTGCCCACATGTGATTTGAAAGGGCCATGATAACCCAGGGCAAACTGAGCACCAGACAGTCTGTTGGGACATTACATTGCACCATTGAGCACCCACTAAACTAGAACGGAGTTGAATATGGAGTTGAAGACGGGGAGCAAATAAAGACATTGGATGCCTCCACCTGTCTGTCTGTTTATTAGAAAAAGAAAAAAGACAAACTTAAAGGGGTTGTTCACCTTCCACTTTTTTCAGTTCAGTTGTTTTCAGATTGTTCTGACTTTTTTACAATTACTTTCCAATTTTTTTCCCCCATTCCATGTTTTACTATTTTTCCAGAAAATTCAAGTGTAACGCTCCTGTCTCTTGTGTTTCAGTCTGGCAGCTCAGTAATTCAGGGGCAGATTAGGAACTGTTTGCTACATTATTTGCTACATTTCTCAGCAGCATCTGTGGAATATTAGCAACTATTGTATCACATAACAGCTGCCCTTAAAGGAGAAGTAAAGCTTAACAAAAGAAGTAGCTAGAAATGTTGTACCTAATGTTTTGTGCTTCTGTATCAACCGAAGGCAACCACAGTCTTTTAGAAGTAAAGATCTGTGTCTCCAAAGATGCCCCAGTAGCTCCCCATCTTCTTTTCTGCTGATTCACTGCACATGCTCTGTGCTGCTGTCACTTACTGAGCTTAGGGACCCACTCACAATATACAGTACACATAGAATAGAAATGTCACAATATAAGGCTGATTAGTAATTAATACAGATAATTACTACATGGCAGCACAGAAACGAGTGCAATTAGCATCAGAATTTAATAATCAGCCCTGTAGCATCAGCTTATATTACAGACCAACCTCATTTTCTACTGGATAATTAGTGACGACCCCTAAGCTTAGCTTCTCAACAGCTGCTCAGAGCCCACTGAGCATGTGAGTGTCACAGACACTGTTCCAAGATGGTGACCCCTGGATCATTACTGCTATTGACAAATAAACTTTAGGCTGGTGAAATAAGTTCAGTATATAAAACATTGCATTTTTAACCATATTAATTTTTAGAGTTTAGTTCTCCTTTTATGAAACTCAGGGATTCTACTAAGCAGGGACAAAGAAAAGAAATGTATCAACTAATGTATCAATTTAGAACAGTTACAGAGTTGGTGACCCTCCCCCCCCCGAGCTGCTTCAAAAAGACATAAGGTGAAAAATAAACATCAGTATTAGAAAAACGGACACAGCAAGACAGACAGCAATAGCATCGAATAGAGTGTCTTTGTATGGAATTCATGATCGCTCCCCTACTCCCCTAAATGACAGTTGTTTAGTAGTGAGCACAACTTTCCCTTTTGTGGTGTTTAGGGACTTGACTTAATGAATTCAGATGAAAATGGGTCAGTTGAAGCCCGAGCTGCAGATAGATGAAGTGTGAGTTGAATAAGACCAGATGTGTTTCATTTCTCACATATGAGGAGCTGCAGGAAGGGGTGAGAACGCTCAGTAGGGAATAAACACTCTCTGCAGCCTATTTATAAAGCCGCGAAAAAAAGAGAGACAAGAGTTTTAGACTTACTTGTCATGTATGTGTTTATAAATGTTAATGTCATCTTTCCACACAGAAGCACGAGTTGCACAGCTCATATGATATGTAGCAAGTGGTTAGTGCCAGCAAAGAGATGAACCTGGATGGGGAAGGTATAGAATTATTAGTAGAATTCAGAGTTTATTATATGAGTTCATGATGCAATGGGGAGCGCACATCTGGGAAGCACTATTAAAGGGGACCAGTCACCCGATACAATTATTCCAAATCCTATTTTATAGCAATAGTCAAAATAAACTTTAATTACACTTCATACATTATTTGAATATTGTTTTTTTTGTCTGGGAATTCATAATTATAACAAGCAGGCAGCAGCCATTTTGTGGACACTGTTGTTAATACAAGCCTTGTATCATCTCAGAATCTTGTTTGTGCACCAGAATGGGGGACCCGATGTCCATCCCCATGCCCTGGTTACACAATTATATGGTGAAGAGAGAGGGGGGGAATATGGGGAGAGCAGTGACATCTAGGAAGTGCTGAATGGAAAGTGAAAGTAATTGCCTGAAAACAATATTTGATTGACAGTTGAGATCTTTAAATGAGTATATGACAACTATAAACGCTTTAATGAAAAAAGAATTTGTATTTCATGTTTCATTTGAAAAGGACTTTTATTACACAGCTTTTTATTTTTTGGTGACAGGTCCCCTTTAATGCTTAACCATATATTCAGGTTTTGGAGCAACAAATGCTGCCATGCAGACTAAGGGCCCTAATTATGATTGTTCAATCCACTGTGATCCAGAAATAATAAAGAATAAAGTATAACCTTGTGTGTTGTGCATTTGCTAACTCGTGCTGGGTATGGGGCCTGATTCCCTCTGCAAATTTCTTTTTGCTGAACTTTTTTTTTTATATAATAATTTCTGAGGGAATTGGGCTCAAAACTCAGAGTGCGTTGGCAAACTCATACAAGGTTTCAATTGCCCAAAAACTTGCACAATCATAAATATGGCCCTTAGTCTTTTTTCAGGGAAGTCTTAGCTTATTTTAACTAGACAATGTCAAACCTAAATCTGCAAGTATTACAACTAAATGCCCTGCCTGTAGTCCACACCTGTCCCCTATAGAAACCATTTGGTGCTTTATGTAATGGACAATACAAAGGAGAAGACTGTTGAGCAGCTGAAATTCTATTTTTCAGAAAACCACCCCATTTGCTTTTTATTTACATATTACAAAGTATACAAATTTTTTTGGATATGGGGCGGTACTTACCTGTATGATGTTGTTGTTCCTTATTCTAAGAATCTACCCAGCTTGTTTCCCAATCAGTTTCTCCTTGGCCCTTACTTCAGATCCCTAAATTGTTCCCAGTAACCCATATTTTTCGGACACTGGGGTGTACATTTTAGACATACCAATAGATGCGAGTTCCTCCAAAAAATAATAAGCCCGCAAGTAAAAAAAATACAAAATATTTATTAGGACATATTGGGCAAAAACCTAACGCGTTTCGTGCCTTACTCCAGAGAAAGTGCCCCAACAGGCACGAAACACGTTAGGTTTTTGCCCAATATGTCCTAATAAATATTTTGTATTTTTTTACTTATTATTTTTTGGAGGAACTCACATCTATTGGTATGTCACTGTATATTTGCATCCGGGGACTGGGGTGAGCTGTATGTCCTCCTGTTCAAATTTTTCAATTAATTTTTTTTGGTAGTACTATTATTTTTTCTTTGTGCACCATTCATTTTTTGTAATTTGGTGTACATATTAGACTCTTACTTGATTCTCGTATGGTTAAAGGAGTGGAAATGTTTCATTTGTAAAGGGCATCTAAATCTTGCACCTTTCATAGTTTTCTCCAACACAGTTCAAAAGGCCACCAAAATATATGAAACAGCATTGCACCTGGGAAAACAGCAGCGGAATTGCCATTTGGGAATTATCCACACGTCTTGCTTGAAAACTTTGAACCCCCCCCCCCGCAGTTTGATTTTACATATTCACTTCATGTCCCAAATATGAGCAACTCAGTAGTTGTCCTTATTGCACCTAAATCTTTCTAATGCATTTGGTATGACATGCAAGTAATGTTCTCTAATGCCTTTGATAGAACATCTAACATTTTAGCTGGGCAAGCATTCAGATCACCATAACATCTAATCATATAATCTGAGGTCACCTTTCTGAAATGATGTTTTATGGGAACTACAAAATCTGTACATTTCAGAAAGGAAGCATTAGATTGGCATCATTTACAGCAGATTGGCTGCATGAAGTTTCTGCCAAAGGCACAGGACACAAATGGGCAGTTGTTAAAAGGTCACTTAAAGCCGATCTATCACGAAAATGTAATATAAGCGTCATCTTGCTGAAATAAGAATCTTTCTAAATACAATTTAAGATTCTGTACCATTTATAAAAAATAATCAAGTTAATCTTTACTCTCCCCTCTGAGCAACCCATCTCTCTTAATTCTGTCTTCATGCAGTAGGTGGAGTCAGTTTTTGATTGACAGTTCGGTCTATTACATCCTTTTGGGGGGTTGCACCCCTAACCTAAGTGCTCACTCTTCAAAAATAACCAGCTCTGACGTAAATCCTGTTTCTCTGCGTTCAGAGTGTTTGCCAGAGTCTGTTATTTTGATACATTTTGTTTGTGCTGGAGTTGTTTATTTGAGTTATTCTACTAAGAAAGGGAGCCCCCCTAAAAGACATATTAGACCTACCTGTCAATCAAAATCTGACCCAGACCTCAGCATGAAGAGTGAGATACTGAAGATAAACTTGATTATTTCTTAAACGATATAGAATTTTTAATTGACTGTATTTAGAAAGTGTCTTATTTCAGGGAGATGAACCGGATATTAAATGTTCATTTTCGCGATAGATCCCCCTTTAAACAGTTCTTAAACCAATAGGATGCAATAATGGGGGGAGAGGATTCTGTAGTTCATTGTACAAGCAGTAGTTGAAGAAAGGTAAACATTTAGATGACTTCAAGCATGAAAAAGTTAAGACTTGAACCATAGGGGCTTATTAGTTTCTTATTGATTGTAAGTTTGTCAATTGCACTCTCTCTAAAGAATACCGTAAATAAAGTAAAAAAAGAAATACCTACGAAATCTGCAGAAGTGCAGGACTTGGAAATCTTGGGAAAACGACTTGCAGTATTTTTCTCAAAAAACATTTTTCAGTCTATAATTTTTATTGATTTCTAAAACCTGCACCATTGCATTTTTCAATACTCATTTTATCAGCCCAAAACACTTTGGGGGAGGGGGGGAAATATAGTACAAGGTGGAAGAGCAAATAAAAAAAAAATAAGTAAAGATTTACAAAATCTTTTATCTCCTTTTGGGTCAAATTTTGTATGATTAAATACAATTAGAAGAAGAAAAAGAGTAAAAAATAGAGCCATGCAATTTACTACAACCCCTGCTTTACCTAAGAGCAGTGTTGGACTGGGATACCAGGGGCCCACCAGAAAACCTTAGACCTTGGGCCCACTTTCTAAACTATTATTCCTCCTCTACTCACTCAACCTCTTTATTCTCCTAGTCTTTTATATCTACTTCCTATAGTCTTTCATTAAGCAGCATTTTATCCCATAGAGAATTATGGAGGCCCACTGACACCTGGGCTCATTGGGAGTTTCCCTGGTATCCCAGTGGCCCAGTCAGACACTGCCTATAAGAACATTCAAAGTTTTTTGTTGCTCTAATTGGTGGTTCTGGGCAACTGTACTGCAGCAAGAAGTTCTCCTCCAGGTCTGATAGGCTTATGCCACATGTAGCAGATCTCAGCCTGAAGATAAACGCAGGACAAAGAAACCACTCCTGATGAGAATTGGTCCATTCTTGGGAGTATCCTGCACCCAGACAGGGCTGTATTCATGTACAGTACATCAGTGGAAGAGACATCACAACCTAACGTGCATTCTCATGTCACTTCCACCTGCGACCTGCACCCTATACCCCCCACCTCTGCCACCGGTTTTCATGAGAATATATCTGGCGGGAGAAGAAGAGGTGCCATGGAGTGGATTTTGATGCCATGATGCAACCTCCTGCATTTCTGTGCCAAAATCCCCCATGTGTGCCCGCACCTACAGAAAACACGATGGATCGGGTGCAGGCCAGGAAGGGGCTAACTTTTGTCGAAAGAGTGGATTCTTCACCTGCTTTAAACTACAGGATGAGATCGGCTGTTAACCTTATTAAACTGGCTTTTACTGAATTATTTCATTTTTCAGTAAGGGTAGAGTCCTGCGCGGGTCCATTTTTTGGAACCCGCAATCCGCACCCTTACCAGCTTAGACACGCTACCCAACCCACAAGTACTTTCTCTGCAACCCGGACTCACTGACCATCAAGAATAAGAATGCTGTCATTGTAAGCCGGAAACCCGCAAAACCGCCGACCCACATACACCTTGGACACATCAGATCTATATTAATACTACAGAATATAAAAAGCTACTCATTGGTTACTGCATGTTGGGTGTATTCAAAATCAGAACATATCTCACAAGCATGATAAAATGTGGCTTAATATACAATAAAATATTTTATTGTTGATGTGGAAAATGTTACAATTTCTCCATCGCAGATTAAAAATGTTCAGTAATAGCAATGTATTGGCATGTATTTGCATCTCTTGACATAATTGCAGGTTATTTACAATGTAAACAAATAATAATTTTATCTGTATATACAAATCAATAAGCAGCATATATATATATATATATATATATATAGAATAAAAAACTGCAACAATGATACCTATGGAAAACACGTATTTTCCATTATCCAACAGTTCTAGCCCTGTAACAGCCATCTAGCCCTGTAACATGGATTTGGTTTGGTTGGGCACAGTGGTCTTTAATCATCTTGTGCCTGATGATTTCTTTCTGTATTATCAGCAGAACCAGCCAGACCCGGCACCATACTTGTTGAGCTGCAGCTCTCTATGAAGAGACAGCATAGTTAATAAGACACATACAATAAAAATAACAAATTGATTTTCTAAAGAAAACCTGCATTATTTTGCAAGCTTTCCTGAAAAATATAACCCGAGGAAAAGAACTGAACAGATCTTCTACAAATAATTCCTATTAGCCTTTGAAGGTATCACATACACCCCAATCTTCTACCCAAAACATGGACTTGTGAGGGAATGAAGAGAAGTAATGATGATTAAGTATAGTGAGACAAAAGCGACTAAACTGTTAAAGGGATTCTATCATGATTTTTATAATGTAGTTTTTATTTCTAAATGACATGTCTATACTATGTAATATTGGTGTGTAGGAAGCCATCTTAGGTCATTTTGCTTTCAGAAAGAGCCAGCACTAAAGGATGGAACTGTTTTCAGATAAGCTATTGTTTCTTCTACTCAATGTAACTGGAGGTGTCACAGTGGGACTTGGATTTTTAATATTGACTGCTATTCTCATATGTACCAGGGAGCTGTTATCTTGTTACATTCCCATCGTTCTTCTGATGGGCTGCTGGGGAAGAGGGTTGCTATGACTTCAAATTGCAGTGCAGCAGTAAAGAGTGACTTAAGTTTATAAGAGCACAAGTCACATGACTCAGGGCACCTGGAAAACTAACATGTCTAGCCCCATGTCAAATTTAAAAATTAAATATAAAAAAATCTGTTTGCTCTTTCCGAAAAACAGATTTCAGTGAAGAATTCTGCTGGTGCCTGTGATTGAGTCCCTTTAAATAGTCATGAGAGGGGAGGCATAACAGACAGTCATCTATAGTTTTCTCAACAAGGATTGATATTTGAGACCCATATTGTTGCAGTACATGTAAGCCAACGGAAACCTTCAAAAGACTCAATTTAATTATACTTATATCAGTCAATACAACCACCTACATTTCAACATGGTGGGCTATAAAGTGCTAGTAGCAATGCAGAGCACTTGAATTCTAAATATTGTAAAAAATGGGGCATAACACCAATAAAAACTGACCAAGCGTATTCTGAAAAATAAGTATTTTTAATAACCATGATGGGTATTTTTACTTACGAAACACAGAATCTGACATTTCGACATCTGTAGAGACGGGAAACAGTGGCGGAAGAATTTTTGTTGGGGTGTAGGTATTCAAGGATATTTTCCGGCCACCAACATAAGTGTAGAATCCAGGAGTGGCTGCAAGGATTATATCAAATATGTTAGAATATCTGACAATAGCATAAAACAGATAGCATAGTATAGTGGGGAAACACCTTAAATCTGAAGGTAGCTAAACATGAGAATTTATGAGCAATTCAGTTACTTGGCCAAAAAGACCATGCGGGTTATGGAATTTGCCCATCAGCAGTATTTCCACAATGCAGTTTTGCCCTTAGTAACCTACCACAAGTGCCACACTACGTTGGATTTTCTAACTAATGAATTCAATGACAAACTGCAGATTGCTGTTTGGATCACAACACGTGGTCAGATTAAGCCTGTTGTAAACACTAACATTTACCTACATTGTATCAAATGCTCCTAGCAATATGTGCTCATTATTCCAGCTTGTTTGTCATGTAATGCTTCGTATAAAGTATTCACCAACTTGGATTTTTCCCCACATTTTGTGCTATACCAATATGGAATTAAAATTGATTTTATGTCATCAATCTACACAAAAAAAGTGATCTCAAAAAGTAACATAATACACCAGTTTCTGGAAGGCTCCATAGTTTGAATATATATCTAAAATAAACATGAAGAAGGATCAAAATAAGATCTGGAGAATACCCAATCAGACTTCCATTATTAAAAAAACAACATTTGCCAGAACAATGTTAAACCCATTAAAACAATGGAAAGAACAAAGCAAAACCAAGAGAAGAGGTCAAACTCAGTGACTGAGTAAGGAAGGCATTAGTCAGAGAAGCAATTAAGATACCAGTGGGCTGAAGAGATCAAAAGCTGAGAGGGGAGAAATTGTTTATGAGCAAAGAGAAGCTGGACACTCCACAAAGCACATTAGATGTTTGTCAAAAGGAATATGGAGAAGGTTTTTCTGGTTTGGCATGAGAGAAAACCACTATGTTTGATAGAAAGCCAACATTGATCATTCCTACAGAGAAACATAAAAGGTACATGGAGATGGCAGGGGTTATGAAACTGGTCAGTACTGCTGGCAAACTGGATGTCAACATATACTGGGCAATTCTAGAAAACAAAAGCAGTTTCATTCTGCAAGAGACTAGGCAGTGATCCCCAACCAGTAGCCTGTGAACAATATGTTGCTCTCCAACCCCTTGGATGTTGCTGTCAGTGTCCTCAAAGCAGGTGCTTATTTTTGAATTCTAAGCTTGGAATCAAGTTTTAATTGCATAAAAACTAAGTATAGTGCCAAAAAGAGCCTCCTGTAGGCTATCAGTCCACATAGGGTCTACCAAATAGCCAATCAAAGCCCTTATTTGGCACATCAATGGACTTTTTTCATGCTTGTGTTGCTCCCCAACTCTTTTTACATTTGAATGTGGCTCACGGGTAAAAAAGGTTGGGGACCCCTGGACTAGAGACTGTATGGAGGTTCATCTTTCAGTAGGGAATTAAGCCTTAAACACACCACACTGGAATGGTCTAAAGCCAAGAGCATAAATGCATCCAAGTCCAGACTTCAATCTGATTGAGACTTATACTGCTGCTCACCAACAATCACCAACCTACCTGACAGAGGATGGTCAAATATAGCAGTATCCACATGTGCAATGCTTATAGTGACTAACTAAAAGTCTTTCAGCTGTGATTGCAGCCAAAGGTGGCTCTGCTCAGTATTGCGTTGGAGACAATACATTTGCAACCAAAAGGTCTGCTGTTCTTAAAGTAACTTTTGTCACGAACTTTTAAGTATGGTGTGTAATGGAAATGGTAAAAATACCAATTAAATCCAATCTGATTCAAGATTTTAACACAATACAATATGGAAAAATCCAAAGGAGTGAATACTTATGCAAGGCACTGTAGGACAGATTACAAGTGCCCAATATCACTTTTATAACATTACTATAAAAGATAATTAAAAATTACAGCATAGGTCTATAGTACATAGAAAAGAACTGATCTGTACAGAACCAATGGCATACATAATAATAATAAAGGTAGTCTGTTAAAGAAAAGCTGTGTAAAAAAAGAAATATTCTCTCTATTAGTAAAAAAGACAAACCTAACATATATGAAAATCACATGGACCAGTTGTCCAATGCAACAGAAAGATACTAGATAGAAAAAAGCTTACATAAATAGGTGATCTATATGACCGTTGCTTAATGATGATCACATGCACTGCCACCAACGTCTAAAGTTGGAAAATATATAGGAGAAAGCGTTTATTTCCGATTATCCTCTTCAATGTCAAATAACAGTAAAGGGAAGTGCTTGAAGCACAGAATCCCACCACTGTGGGCAAGTATGTGACTGGTGACAATAAATGAATGGACAAGCCATCATTTAATCAAATCAAATCCTTCTAGAATCCATGGTGTCATAGATGGTTGATATAACTATTAATTGGGACTATTATTCATTCAACTGAACTTTGAGTCTTTCAGAAGACTAAGAAGCAACACCAGATTAAAGTGATGCTTAAAGTAGCAGCCATGAAGAACACATTTGTGGCTGGTTATAACAACAGTGGCTTTTTTCAGTGATTTAAATAATAAATATTATTACTTTTTTGTTTGATTTTCAATCTAGAACAGGGATCCCCAACCAGTAGCTCATGAGCAACATGTTGCTCTCCAACCCTTTGGATGTTGCTCTCAGTGGCCTCAAAGCAGGTGCTTATTTTTTAATTCTAGGCTTGGAGGCAAGTTTTAATTGCATAAAAACCAAGTATAGTGCCATAGGGGGTACCAAATAGGCAATTATAGCTGTTATTTGGCACCCCAAGGGACGTATTCATTCTTGTGTTGCTCCCCAACTCTTTTTACATCTGAATGTGGCTCACGGTTAAAAAAGGTTGGGGACCCCTGATCTAGAACATCCAGACAGCCATGCAAGCAGATATCGTGGCCTATACCCTGTGTAATGGATACATGCAACACTTAATGTCTCCGCTAATTCTGGATAACATGCAATATGTCATTGACGTTGCAATCAGCCCATATGAATGTTGTGCAGTTTTAAATCTTTTCCATTGACCATTTTAAGTGGACTGAAACACAGAACCTGCCATTTCTGGAAGATGCTTCGTCACTGCAGGAAAAAAAATGTTAACGAAAAAAAAGAAGTTTATAGACCTTAAGTTCCAGTGCAGAGTTTACATCAATCCTATGGCACATATGGGAATACAAGGCTAAAATCATTACAAACACAAAATGATACGGCACAAAGCATTAAATATAAAAGCAGCCCTACAAGGAGAAGCAGTAGGCGTGTCCATCTGGTAGTCGCTCGAGGGAGCTGCAACAGCAGAGAGGAATTCGTCCACTTGTTTTAAGGACAAGGAGTTGTGAAGAGTTTCTAAGGGACATATGGAAGGCACCATGGAGTACAGCTCAAATCCTGAAAAACAGACATCCATATTGTAACTGAATTAGCTATATGAGAAGAATCACAAGACACAAGGGCAGAACAGCATTTTGATGGCTGATGAGATCAGTCATTCTGCCATAACATTAAAAATTTTAGAGATGTCTGCTGAAGTACAGACCTGCTAACACGAACACTTAAATTGCATTCAGCAGCAATGTGTCTCTATTTCCGATAAAGGAGATACCCTTTTTCCAATCCCTTTCGCCAGCCAGAGAAAAATAATGTGGCATTGCATGTTTATTGTGCCTTCTAAGCAACGAAAGAGAATACTTTTGTTGCCATCTTGTCTTTATTTTCTAGACTGCATGTTGGAATTTCTATACTGTATGTTGGTGCTAGATACAATCATGTTGTGACATTTGTGATTGCACAAGCACGCCTAGCAGCATCAGTTCAGGGATAAGGCGGGTTAGTGAAGTGAAATACAAAGTAAACAGGGAAAGTGCAATAGAAAAACAAATGTAACCATAAATTAAGGAAACCTTATTATATAGCAAAATTACGAATAAAATTAAAAGCAGCATTGGTTGGATCAGCGGTTGGGCTATAATTAGCCATAATTATGATGTGAAGGCTGTTGAAGCATGCATGTTGTCATCTGAACATTTAAAGTAACCATTATATAAAAGAAAATTGTCATGCACCGTCACCTATTTAATTCCATGATTTTGAAAACCTGATTTTATTCTAAAAATTTATTTAATATTTCGGTGGTGAACGCAACAGGTCAAAGCTATCATTAAGATTATAACCGGCAGTGGTACAGAGATTACATGACTCTAAGGACAATGAAACATGGCGCTATATGCCGCTCAGCATTTTGTCATGGCTACAAAACGCCAGAAAATACCCTGCCATAGTCAATACTGAGAACTGCCTCTGCTAAAACAATCAAATGATGTATCACAAATCACATGCATGCAAACCTACAACATACTGGATATTATCAGTCTGTGGATATGCACTAAATGGGAAGTTTATATCAACGCATGCCATGTTCTAGTTGTTAAAGGTTGTTTATAAATAACGTTTTTTATATTCAATTGCTTTCCATCTTTTATTTTTTTTGCTGTTTTTCCAAAATTTTAATTGAAATGTTCCTGCTTCTGGTGTTTGAGTCTGGCAGCTCAGTAATCCAGGGGTAGATTCTTAGCGGTTACAATTTGCTTCATTAGTTGATTAATTTCTCAGCAGCATCTTTAGAATATTAGCAACTATTTGTGAATTATGAAATTGGAAAAAAGCAATGGCACATACATTAAAATGAGCAAAAAGAAAAACATGGGAGAAAAATGTAAAAGGTATGGGAGTGTCAAGCCACAACTCTATATTGTTTATAGACTAAACTGATAAGGAAAAAATGAATGTCAGCATTGCTGGTCAGACTCTAGCATCCTTACTTCAACTTTGTCCAGCTGGTCTTCTGCCATCTTCTTTTCAAAGCACCTGACATTCTTTTATTGCACGGTAGACTCATGTCTTTCACATTTTATGTTTTCGTTCAATTCCTGTTTCATTGTATCTGTATAGTGTTTTAAACTCTACATGCAGTCATTGCCAAAAATATGGGCTCTTTTGCACTTTTTCAAATAACAGACACATTTCTCAAAAATGGATTGACTGACGAAAATACATTTAAATTTATATTAAAACAAGGAATTGTAGCAATCTATTTTTATTTTTAAGATTACTAAATGTAATTTTATTTAGAACCTGACATAGCTGCCAGACATATCCTTTCAGACCAAAACAATTGAATGAAAAAAAAAAAAAACTATTGACTTAATATTTGGAAGCATACCCTTTAGAAATAACTGAAACCAAGCACTTCTTATACCCATAAACACTTCTCTGGCTACTTCTCTCTGGCAGGTTTTCAAAATGGCTTGAGTTCTCCCAGCGTTGAATGATGCATTTACCCAGCAGCTTTCAGATCAGGATCTGTATCAGGACTTTACCATTCCTGGGTGCTTTTTGAAGTGTTATTTCAGTAACTGCCCTGCTGGAAGACACTTGATATGCAATGGAGACCAAGCTTTCTGACACTGGGTTCAATATTGTCCTCCAAGATGACTTAAAACTCTAATACTCTATAAAGCACCAAGTTCCAAAGGCAGTAAAGGAACTGCAAAACATCAGCAAACCTCCTCTTTGACTTGAGGGGTGGCTTGTTGTGCTTTACTAAAAAGCTACGTTTCAACTTATCTTCCTACAGAACATTTTCATGGAAAAATTTGCCTTGCTCAGGTGCATTTTCGGAACTCCATTTGGGCTTGCATACTTTTCTCTGTCAACAGAGACTTCTTCATGGGTTCTCTACCATAAAGCCTCCTTTTCATTGAGTTGACGATGGATGGTGCGATGAGTTCAAACTCTTTCACTTTGTTTCTGAAGCTGATTGAGGCTCTTTCAATTCAATCTGAACAATAGTTTTCTGAAATCTTTGATTTTTCTCTTATATCCATGTTCAGGGAGACAAGTTACAAAGAAATGACATCTTGACAATATTGCATACAGTAGATGCAGGAACATTCTCAGATCTCTGGAGATGGACTTGTAGCCAAGCGTTTTTACAGTTTGTGGTCTCACCTCCATTACTCTTAGTTTACTTTTTTTCCCCTCCATGTTGAGTATGGTACACACAATTCAAATGGTTGAATGCATAATTTTTGTAGGAACTGCCAACTCATCACAGTTGTGTTCACTAACAAAGTAAAGAAGAATATCCTACTTGAAATCCAAACATTTCCTACAACTTCTAGCAGGTGCCATAAATTGTGTCCAGAAAATTTTAGGATATCTTTGAGGAAGCAAAGCAAAATGTAGCAATTGCTTTTCAAATCTTCTGTGTACCAAAAGATTTATTCATTTTAGCAGCTTTTTGCGTTTTTACTGTTATTTATGGCGGAACTGGTGGGTTATTTGAAAAAGTGCAAAGGTACCAATATTTTTTGCTACAGCTGTTCTTTTTAATCTAATATCACACACCATGTCTAGTGGTTTTCCAATCACCCACCAGGTGCCCAGTGCCTTATATCCGCTTGTCAAGTTCAAACCATACCACTTTCAATACATGCTACTGTGAGAGCTTAAAAATAGAAAAATAAAGTATTTTTTGAAAAAATAAGGCTCCAGGGCCCTCTTTACCTCTTGTATTGGTTATTGTTTTTTATGTAATCTGCATGTTCAATGTTTATACCTATTTATTTTACAGTATAAATACAGTGCTGAAAAATATGATGGCTCTTCTCTTTGATAAACTGTATGTGTTTAAGGACTTGCCTTACAATAATGTAATTCAAAACAGTAGATTAGCATACTTCTTTATGGAGCTAACTTAAATGTCATAGTAAATTACAATAACAAATAAAATTCAAGTGTAAAAAGGTCATCTTCTAAAGCTGTTTATTGGTAAGGAATAATCAGAAGTACTTTGGTAGATTAATGAAGATTGTAAGGTAAAATAATGGCCAACAGAACAATTTTGAAGAAATTAAAAAAAAGAAAAAGCTGGTAAAGTAATAAAATGCTCAATTATGATAGGGGTTGGAGATGCCAGTTTTGATGATAAAAATGACTGGATTAAATATATTGGTAAATTAAAGAAGCTATTAGAATTACATATGGCTACAGAAGTTATGATCAAAACGAATTGGCTTAAGGGAATGAAGAAAATGACTGTGAATAGTGAAAGCCAATAAGGCTTGTGCTCAGACTTTAAAAGCAAGGTCTTACACCTCATATTTTATATCCAAAATAGTATTATTTAAAAATGGTGAAGCAAGGGACTATTGCTTGAAAGAAACAAAACATACCATTGGTTGGGTGTCGAGCAAATGAGATAGAAAATCTTTTAACAGCAGAGCTGCGTGTGGCGTCTGAGAAAGAGAAAAAGAGGTACCTGAAATTGACAAAAGCTACCAAATAAAACTGGTTTTGGGAGAAAAAAAAAGGAGGGGGGAGGGGAAAGAAGATTCCCATGTACTGGAGCTTGTTAGAATCCATAAGCATGCAGTGTGTGCCACACCACAGAAATCGAGCGAGATGGCTTAACCTCTAATGATATTTCAATATAGTGAGTAAATCAAGATAGAGTATGCTGGCCATTCTGGTGGTATAACTAGACACTGTATTATCTCAACTTTTACTTTTTGCCTCCATGTAAAAAAAAATAATGGCTGTCCTTAAATGTGATAGAACACACTGACTGTGTATATGTGTCATATACAGTATCTTAATATACAGGTCCAATTGTGTCTCATTTGTACGGGTGCAACTACAGTAGCAATTAGATGAAGAAGCTGAAGTTTGAGATTCATTCCACAGCAGAAATCACCTAGTATGTGGGTGTGCCGCTGAGTTATTGAAGAACTATGGGTTCTGAATGAAGTAGGCAGTTTAATAGAGAGGCTTTCTGTAAGCATATGTGCACGTACCATCTATGCAGCCAGAAGAAGTCAGCTTTTTACGATGAGCACGAGCATAATCCAGTAGGTTAGGTGCACTTGAGGAACCCCCGAGCACTGAAGTGCTAAACAGGCCAGCACACTGAGACCCTAGTGGAAGTTAGAGAAAATACATACAACAAACCTGGTGTTCCTCGGTTGATAGCGGTGATGCATGCAGCATGCAACAGAACCAGATAGTGTCTAGGCAGAAGGCAAAACCAGACACGGATACACAGACAGAATTAGATCATACTCTAAAGTCTTCCAAAAATCTAAATACTGTGCCACCTTCTACTCAATGGTTTTACATGGTACCCTTGTTTGACAAGAGAAGATGATACAACACTAACCATTCAAGTTTAGTAATAATTTAATAGGGATGCACCAAATCCAGGATTTGCAAATGCGGGTTCAGATTCAGTTTGCTATTCAACTGAATTTTTTCAGTATTATGTATTGGGTGCATCTCTATAATTTAATTTATACAATTTATCAATGTTTTGGCATTAAGATTTTGTTTTAACTGAATTCAACATACATGTTGGTAACCAAATACCTGGAACAGCCCCAAGTGATGTGGAAAATATTTTTTGCTGTACACTATCTCCACAAATGTTAGGCATCTGTATTTTACAGAAAGTATCTAGAACAATAGGCTTGTAATTTTTGTTGTGATGTGTTGTCATTTTCCCCCCAAAGCCTATTGTGGTCAACAGAAGAAAATCACCTGCGCAGATAATACCAAATTTTGAGCAGTGCTCTTGCTCCCTGGATGTCTGGCTAGACATCACCATGCAGTGTGGTCTTTATTAATGGCAGGAATGGCATTAAATGCAATGTTGTTACTCAAGGTAGCCTATAGTGGGTATTGACTGAATTTTATATGAAGTTTAGCGGAAAGGCAGATTACAGAATAAAACAGCACCACGGACAGTACCCCAGCTAGTCACTGCACCTCTTCACATTGTTTTAGTACTAAACTGGGCAACGACAATCGACTGTTGTAGGGAAAATACTCTTTACTGCTATCAGTAAACCCCAGCAGAGTTTCCTGGTGCTCAGTGATGGGGGAAACGGCAACCGCCCAGCCAAGGTACATAGAAGGATCACCGGCACACAGGAGTTAGTAAAGCAGGGCAAGCCCTTGCAATTTTATTGAATGCAGTGCAACGTTTCGGGGCCCTGAAACATTGCACTGCATTCAATAAAATTGCAAGGGCTTGCCCTGCTTAACTAACTCCTGTGTACCGGTGATCCTTCTATGTATATTGTATACTAAACATAAACTTACTGGACCACAAGCCTAATCAAACAAACGATTTATGCTTTCAAAGTTGGCCACAAGGGGTCACTATCTTGTAACTTTGTTAAATATCTTTGCTAGACCAAGACCATGCACATGCTCAGTGTGGACTGGGCTGCTTAGGGATCATCATAAATTATCAAAACAGCCCAAGTCAAATTATATCTGCCAGAAGCTGATACAGCAAGACTGATTAATAATCAGAATATACAGACTGCACTGGGTCATGTGTTGTCATGTAATCTAATGTGGATTTTATAGTTTTTTTTATTGTTCAAAACAAACTTTCTCCAACTCTGCAGAACCAGTGGCTGCAGCAAAATAATCCCCCAGAGAGAATCCCAGTTTATCTGTTTAAATCTGGCTCCATAATCTTTGTCCCTGCAGCTGGAGTTGGAAACAGTAAAAGGATGTAAAGGCAAAAATAAAATCCAATACAAATCTCTACACAGTCGCCTACTGCTCTACAGGGAAACAAACATGGCTGAGAAGTATGTTTCCCTGTCCAGCAGTTAGGGACGGTCTGACAATTCCTATCTACAGCAGTAAACGAAGGGAAAATGTCACTGCATACAGTCAGGTTTCTTATAAAAACAGTAAATATTTTTTAATTTAAGTACACTGGAGACAGACTTCTTTTTCATTAAAGAAAGTAAAAATTTGATTTTTTTTTTCCTTTACATGCCCTTTAAAGTTATACAGCCCAAATTAAATCATGGTTGGTCTGATGAATTAAACAGAAAAAAAAAAACGAAAGCATCATTTCTAGGGATGAGCAAAATATTTCACAGCGTTTCGCCACAATATAACAGCCATAGACTCTAATGAATAGTAACAAATGTTGTACAGTTGGAGAAAAATGTTGTGTGAAAAATACCTATTGACTTCAATAACTTTGGTGCATTTTTTTGCACTTTTGCAAATTTTCGGCAAAGCAAAATAGGCCAGATTCACCCATCACTAAAAATTTTCCATTTTCTCTAACTACACATGTACCATTACAGCTGGTACAATATAATGTACTGTTGCCCTGAACTGGTACAACTCTGTTTGACTCAAACTCTGCTATAGTTTATACAAACAAGCTGCTGTGCGGCCATGGAGGCAGCCATTCAAAGCTGAAAAAGGAGAAAGGGCATCGGTTACACAGCAGATAACAGATAAGCTCTGTTGTATACAATGGGATTCTTCAGAACTTATCTGTTATCTACTGTGTATCCTGTGCTTGAATGGCTACCCACAAGGCTACACAGCAGCTTGTTTATATGAACTATAGAAGTGTTTCTGAAGTAAAAACACCAGTTTTACCAGTTATGGGCAACAGTAAATTATATTGTCATTCCTGCAAAACACTTACATTTTTTGTTGTGACTGTTCCATTAAATTCCCTTTACAAAAAAAAAAACTGAAGCCAATGCATGGAAACAATATCTGTTTGGAATTTGGCACTGAACAGGGACAGTAGTTCACCAAACTCCACAGGAACCAACTACTGAGGATAAGAGTCTACAAATGCCACTTGTCTGTTTTGAAAGGTCTGTTCGGTTAAAAACCCACTGCCTGGTTTTCAAGGGCTGTAAAACTGGGAAAATTTTACCAAACGGTCAGGCACATGATGTCATAGCGCTGCCCATGAAGTCACTGGCCCTTCAGTTGGTATCACAACCCCTCCGTAAGGTCACCGGTCTGCGCCTCGACAGCATAGCTTCAGGAGTATACAATATCAGTATCTCACAGGCTATATATAGACTGCTGTGTTTCTTTACATACAGTTCATTTTATTCCTAGGTCAGTTGTAATGTTTTGATAATTCCCCTGTAAGCAGATGAGCTCACCCTTGCTATCTGCTCCCTGTATGTCCTGGCTAAATGTGCCCAGGAGTGAGTGTTCTTAGTGAAGGACCTAACCTAAAAGGACTGAATAGATGTAGAAGTAGAAGTTCAGCAAGAACTAATGAGATACATACTACAGATTCCTAATCTAGAGAGTCAGTTGTATCCTTTCTTTCTCATTGGGTAAGCAGCTGCCTATAATATAACATACAGAAATCATTTTTTGGAAAAGGAGAATTTATGATGCAAAACCTGGACATGGCCTGGTTAAGGAGACCCACGAAATGACGTATAACTAGCTTACAATCTAGATATCTTGTGAAAGTTGTTGCTGCAGGATAATTGTTTGAGAGATAATGAGCATAAACAGCAAAGATGCCACAGAAAACAAATCATGACATTGAGGTTGAAAGGGTAGGGTAAATATGGTGTAAGTACACACTAAGGTAAAGGTACAAGTGAACTATACAGTATTATTTTGTCTGCAAATGAAATGACAAATATTAGACTAGATATGGCCTGTTGCTATGAAGCTATGAGTAAAGTGTTTAAGAGAATAAAAACGTTAAAGATTCAGAATAGAAACCAGTAGGGGGGAAATCACTTAACACTTAATACACAAACAGTCTTTGCTGCAGCCATATGAACACCCACATTGCATGTGTCTCACTTACCTGCAGCAGCTACAAGCATGCACAAGCCCAAGAGATACCATTCCCTGTTACAATTATGTTTGTGTGTTACTTTCATTGGATCTCCTTGATACTTTCGTTTATAGAAAAAAAATGAAATACTTGCAAAATCCAGAGAAATACTACTAACTGTTGCACTACAACAGTGTCTACGATATGCTACTAACTGGTGGAGGGAACTATTAGAAGCACTTTAGCGTAAAAATCATTGCAAAGCCTCAATACTCTAACGTGCTGCGGGAGGATGGAATTCTACTGGATTCCTTACCTCTTAGCAGTGAGATCCAATTGTGACTTCTGGTTTTAGACTTCCCAGAATGAGAAGGCTTTCGTGTTTCTTTTCTCTCTGAGATTCTTTCTGCAGGGAGACATAGCTAAGTGTGACCTGACTTTAGTGCATGTATGGCTCAGTCTAGTAATGATGTTCTACCCATTAATGGAAAACAGTTCTAGATTTCAGAAGTCATTCTCAAAAATGTGGCAAACAGGAACGGTTTAGTTGTTGGAAATTCTTTATGGGTCACACAGAGCTCAAGCTTATGGAACCATGGTGGGCATATACTTATGCCAGCAGGCAAGGAGCAATAATAAATGTGCTTCAAGCTGTGTAAATTATAGCTTTGAGCTCTCAGATGGCTATAACAATACAGTAACTTCTGTGCAAAGAAAAGTCAGCTATAAGTAACTGTTGACCAAGAGGGAATTAAGAAATTAGCAAAAAAGCAGAAGGTGGCACAGAATTCGGAAAATCCCAGGAGCAAACCGTTACCAACAAATCTGTACATCAGAGATGGGCCACCATTTGGCTGCTGCACAACTGAAAACTGCAACAACAAGGTTTCCAAATCCATGATGTAGAATAAGTTCAGAAAACAAACGTAGAGAAGTCACACGCATTTCATAATTCTTGAGACCGTTTATCAGAAACAACATTTTTCATATCTGTGAATAAAGCAATGTTCTCTTTGTACTCTATACATTCTGTCCAGGCAGAAAATGCAGCTAATTACATTTTTAATCTGACGGGGCATCTGACGTTCCAGAAACCTGCCTGGGCTTCAAATCTACTGCATAATGCAAATGCATGAAAATGTTTAAATATGCATGAATTTGCATAAGAAATAAAGGTACCTAAGCTACAGACTCCATTATTAAATATATATATGTAATTACGTACATTGCCCAGTACTTTCTAATTATGCCAAAACAGATACAATGAAAATTCACTGGTTGAGTACATTCTGGAAATGTAATAAGGTCTCCTCCAACAGAGACATCCTTGATGACATTAATAATATGCCCTATTAATTTTGTCCTCTCACAGTGGGTATTTAAGCGTGTGTGTGAGTGTGTGTGTGTATATACATATATATATCTATATATATATCTATATATATATATCTATATATATATATATATATCTATATACACACATAGATATATACTCATTCTAGCAGCTGGAGCACTCTCAATCCATTAGGCAATTGCCCGGGTACAGGTTATAATCAATCATACATAGAGCAAACAAAAAACCGCACACACAGGACTTATGAAGTGCAAAAAAATAAAAAATTTATTGCAACGTTTCGGCTCCTGTACTCGAGCCTTCTTCAGGTGGTGTCACCACAACCTGAAGAAGGCTCGAGTACAGGAGCCGAAACGTTGCAATAAATTTTTTATTTTTTTGCACTTCATAAGTCCTGTGTGTGCGGTTTTTTGTTTGCTCCACATAGATATATATATTGCTGCCTTTATATGCAGTACTGATACTGCAACATAAGAGATAAAAGGGGAAAACATTACATTAAAAAGGGATTATGCATGAATTTATATACTGTAAGCCAAAAGGCCTCCATAAAAGCTGCCAACAGACCGAGTCGACAGCCTATTGGCCCGCGTGTGGCTATCCGACAGGCTTCCCCCATCGATATCTGGCCTAAAGTCGGGCTCATCTCGATCGGGCAAGTTAAAAAATCCCGTTGGATTGCACCCGCATCTATGCGGTCACACGATCCGATCACCTGCATCGGATCCATTATGATCCGATTGTTGGGTCCAAAAGCCCACAATTGGATCAGCCCGATATCACCCACTTCAATGTGGGCATATCAGGGAGAGATCCGCTTGTTTGGCAACATCGGCAACATGAATTCCTTTTATATTTCTAGCCATATTTCCTATTTAACTGCCCCCCCACTGTTGCCATTCTGTAGTTTAGTTACAATTCTTATTCAGATGAAGGGTTGCCACCTTTCAATAAAATTTCCACCGGCCAATGGAGGGAGCAAGAACAAAAGGGCGGGCTGTGACATCAAAAGGGGTGGGTTGTGACTTCAAAGGGGCGGAGCCACAGTGCGCAATTGGCCAGAAGCCGGCAAAAAGGTGAGTTTTGACCAGACTGGGGGCAGGCCACCTTTGTTAGGTGTATTACAAATTTACCAGCAAATTTGTAATACCGGCAATCCTATTCAGATGTTTTAAGGTTGGACCTAGGTTTCCTAAGAGCAGGATAAGGGAAGTCCCTTATGGCCAATAAATCTTGATGAACTCCCTGATATATTTTGAAGGACACCTACCAGCCCATTTCTAGGAAATAATCAAGTTCACAGCATAAATGCTACCTGCTGATTGGTTGCTATGGGTTACAACAATTATTGCATCCCTATATGTTAGCACAGCCAACTGCATACTCAAAGAGGGACAGCAACAAAATGTATGACAATACCACTATGTAAAGATGAGTAAATACATTGTATTACTTTTTAAACGGTCCATTAAAAAGTGATCAATGTCACTACAAAAAAAACCAAAATGAATCTGCCTTTGTATGCAGCTATTTAGCAGTTATTTAGCAAGAATACTGTGCTAACGAACATTTTGCTGCTGGGTTTTTATTTGAAGCCATTATGTTAAATGTCAAGCAAAATAGCAGCAGGCAGTCAAATCAAAGCAACATTAACCAGTCTCTTGCAACAAGGCACAGCACATTACCATTTTAGAGCACACGGTAAGGCAGAACTTTGTGATGTTTCATTAAATATTTACTATACAGTGGGTTATAATGCAGCTGTGCATGTGTATAAAACAGGTTTCAATCCCACCGGATTGGATGTATTAACTAGCACTGCAAAGGGCACACTGAATATACTTACCTAAACCAATGTGTTTTTGTTCCAGAAGTCTAGCGGTTCTCAAGTGACTATTGTTATCTGAAAGTACCTAGAAGTAAAGATAGAGTGTTCAGACAGACTACAGAAAATGCAGAGGATTCTGTGAACCCTGACACAGCAATCTGTCCCAGACATTCACTGTTAATAGGATGCACAATGCAGGTTAGTGGGAGAGGTTCCAAGAGACAGAAGCATGCAAACGTCCTCTTTGGAAAGCACTCGACAGATGGAATCCTGTGATAATGGCCGGTGCAAAGCAAGCATTTGGAACAGTAATGGCACATGGGCAAAAAGCAATCAAACAGGTTGTATTTCGGAAACCATAGCCATACTCTTAAACTGCTCCTGTCTGGAAGGAAAATACAAAAGCTGGAAAAATGTCACAACACAGTCACTGTACGGCATGCACGAGCCCCGAGATAGGAACCCGACAATGCTTGCACCTCGTACCCAATGTATAACTGCACCTTTTCCTGTCATTTAGTTTCAGATATGTGGTCTGGCAATGGGAAATCCTGAAACCTTGAGAAGGTAAAAGGAATCAAGAACAGAACCTCTTCCATCATCTTATGTAAACTCCAGGGCTATATAAGTATAAAGGAGAATGAGGTGGGCCCAACAAAATACATTTATGTGGTTTTTATATCCTGCCTAGCTACACTTTCTTTGGAAAAACAGAAGCTAGATTGTTAGATCCTCTAGGTCTAGGGCTAAGCACAGATATAGAAAGCAAAAATTGTAAAGAGGGTATTTCATCTGGGATTTCCCTCTCTTTTTACTCTTCTTGAGCACAAGCAAACTGCCTGACTTAAAGGAGAAACAAATCCTTAATAAAAAAAAAAACCCTACCCTACATAGACCACCCTCTCCTCGGGTAAATGCCCTTAAATCTTTACTTTACCCCTCTGTGCAGATTCTGTCCTCGGAGTTAACAGGCGCCATCTTCTTCTCTTCGGTAATCTTCGGAATTCCGAAGCTTTCCGAAAACGGCTGAAGATGGCGCCTGTGAACTCCACTGGACAGAATCTGAATGGAGGGGTAAGAGTTATGGGCATTTGCCTGGGGGGATGGGGGTCTATGTAGGGTAGGGGAGTAGGTTTTTTTTTATTTTTTTATAAAGGGTTTGTTTCTCCTTTAAGCTGGCAATGCAAGTAAATATCTGTTTGCTTGGCAAGGCCACCAAACAAGTGAATCTTTCACCAGTATGTCCACCCTGTGATGGGCAAGATTTGGATGATTCGATCAGTGGCCGAGGATCATATCTGCCGCAATGAAGCACACAGATGTGGGCCTCAATCCAATGGGAAAATCTAAGACACACAGCTGACTTCTGGCCAGATATTCGAGAGAACCAACATCTTATGACCAGCAACAACACTAGAGCCAGCAACACTAAGGGTTGGGGCAGACGGGCAGATTCAGGGAAATTTAGTCGCCTGGCGACTAATCGCCTCTTCTGTGGGGCGACAATCCCCCTTGAACTGCCTTCCATCTGCTTGAAGTTTCCTCGTGAGACAACTTTGGAAATCGAAGTGCCGCGAGTGCATTAGCGCTGGCGATTCTTCATTGAAGCAGGCGGTAGGCAGACGGAAGGCAGTTCGGGGAGATTGTCGCCCCGCAGAAGAGGTGATTAGTCGCCAGGCGACTAAATGTCCCCGAATCTGCCTGTCTGCCCCAACCCTAAACAATTAGAGGAGATTGTAGTTGCACTACTAACAGTCTATATAAACAGTGTTGCAATGAGGCAGCATGGGCCAACCAGAGAAACAGATGGCACGTAAGCATCTTAATTTAATTATTAAATAGCTGGCCTGCACAACCTTGCCTTTCAGCTGTCCCATCTCCCTTCTTTGTTTTGTTTCCAACCTTCTTTAAAGAAGAAGTGAAGTTTAAATCACTGATGGGGGTGCCAAATGTTAGGCATTGCAGAATAACACTGCCAAAAAAAGAAAGCCTTTGTATTTTTGCATGCTAGGTATAAATAGTTGGGACCACCATTTGGGGTTTAATAAACTTAAACATGTTTTTCAATATATATTAACTTGTGCAGATACTAAATTACTGATGAAACAGGTGACCAGGGAATGTGCATTTATCAGTTCTCTGTGTAAATGTGTTATTTACTGTGTCACTATATTATATAAAGCTGGACTCATTTATTTTTATTATTAACGTGTATTTATATAGGATTTCTAATCAGTCTCTTAACATGGGTCTTTTAGAAGGGGTCCTCCACACAAAAACGAAATTTTGTGCATAGTGAAAGAAAATTAGAATTTAAGCAGCTTTCCAATATACATTCCAGGATAGTAAGTAGTAGGGTAGAAATTTTGTAAATCATTTTATTTGTACATGTAACTATTGTCTGGCTGTTTTCTGCACTCCTGGAATTGATTCCAGAGAAAAATGTTACACGCCAGCTGATTAAAGCTATTTAAGGGCACACTAAGGGGCATATTTATTAAGGGTCGAATTTCGAATTTGAAAAACGTCAAAATTCGAATTCAAAAAGACCAACCGAAATTAAGTTGTTTGGTTTTTTTTTTTGGCCGAATAGGTCCGCTTTCGATCGAATAGGTCAGTATTTGCCCGAATTCAAAACGTACTAATCGAAGTAATAGCGCATTCGATAGAATTCGAATTGAAGTTTTTCCCAAAAACACTTCTATTTTTCAAAGTCCAGGTGGAGGAAAGCTCATGTGTGTGGAGCTACATGGATCGGATATGAAAACGGAAACAAATGCATTTGTGTTTTCACTCAGATATCCACTCCGTGTAGCACTACACATAATCTGCTTTTCTCCACGTTGCCTGCGGAGGAAAACGGACAATCCTCGGTGTGCCCTTGCACTAAAAGATATAGGAGGACTGTTTTGCTCTCAAGTACAAGCTACAGTATTATAGAGAAAAAGAAAATTATTTTTAAAACTTAGAATTATTTGCTTATAGGGGCGGTTCAAGTTAACTTTTAGTATGTAATAAAATTGGTAATTCTAAGCAATTTTTCAATTGGTCTTCATTATTTTTTTATTTTTTGAATTATTTGCCTTCTTCTGACTCTTTCCAGCTTTCAAATGGGGGTCACGGACCCCATCTAAAAACAAATTCTTTCTAAGAATGCAAATTTATTGTTGTTGCTCTTTCTATTCAGGCCCTCTCCTATTCATATCCCAGTCTCTTATTCAAATCAGTGCATGGTTGCTCAGGAAATTTGGGCCCCAGCAACCAGATTGCTGAAATTGCAAACTGGAGAGCTGCTGAATAAAAAGCTGAATAACTAAAAAAAACAAAAATAATAAAAAATGAAAACCAATTGTCTCAGAATATTGCTCTCTACATCCTACTTAAAGTTAATTCAAAGGTGAACAACCCCTTTAAAATCTATGGGAGATGGCCTTTTGGTAATTTGGAACTTTCTGAATAACTCCTTTCCAAATAAGGTATCACATACATGTACCATTTTCAATTAAATTTGTTTTTTGTTATGCCAAAAATGAATGCATTTTTGCATTTATTGCATTCGTCGCATTTCAATGCATTATCCTACATCTTCCTCTCTCCGAAACAATGTTAATCTTAAGAGCTGATTAGCAATTACTTCTCATGTGCATTGCAGTCTGGATCAGCAGCCCTGATTCTGCTTCTTTTATTGATGGGCTGCAGGAAGAGGTTTGTACAGTTTGATCTAACTTACTATCCCAATAAGTTTTGGATCATTTACTAATGTAAAAATGACTAAAGGACTTAAATTAATGTTATATAACACTGTATACAACTGGGAACAAGGAGAGGGTCAACTAAGAATAGGAGGATATGGAGATACCCAACTGCTAGTCAAGTCTTTTTTTGAGATTTAGCTTTTTGAGCTCTAAAAATAGAGAGTTTATTATGACTGTGCAGTCAAACCAATAGAACCAAACCAATTCCATGATGTAACTGCACTCACAGGCACAGTGTAAAACTGTGATAAACGGAGTAGATTTCCCCATGAAAATGCAAGAGAAAGCATTTCACACCAAAATCTGCTGCGTGTGACATCATGCGTGCGAGTGCAGTTACATCATGGACTGGATGGGATCCAATTGGCTTTCATGTGTGGCAGTCGGCTAAAATGAAGTATAAAAAACATTACAATGAATATCAGTGTTACAAGAAAACCGTTTCATTTTCACTTGAACTGCTGCATCAGACAAGCCTATTAGATAAGTTCAATGGAAGAAGTACTGTTATTACGCATATACATTAGGTACAGGTTAACAGAAAGAATGATTAGTATTGAGTTCAGTCCCTGCATGGTTAACAGCAAGCCACTGGAAAGAGTCTCTTTTGTGGGAAAAAAAACGAAGAAAGCCACCAATTAAATGATACCCCCCATCTGTTTAACAGCATCAAGATAACTGCATGGTGTTTATATGTCGTGTCTGGAAACACAGTGTTGCCAAATGTATTGATGCTGTTTTAGTCTTAAAGGACAGCTAAGCTTGGTTTTAATATATTCTAATGAAAGGAAAGTACTGGATTAGCATTTGAAATATAGCAAAGAGCTGCATTAAAAGTTAAAGCATTTATAAGGGATCATTATTAACCATTGGTGTGTGGGAAAGGACCCATACCCACTGAAACACAGTGCCTTTCAGTCTTTCCACCGCAAAAATGGTTAAGTAGAAGCAGAAGTGAGCGACAGGGGGTAGTAGCCATCTGTACTGAGATTCATACAAAAGATTAGATGTCCTTTAAGTCTTTTGTTGGTCAGTTTGTGTAATAAAAAAATAGTTTAGTGAAGTAAAATTTAAAAACCTGTTGCCATGAGCCAAAAATACTGGATGTGAAAGCCAATGATTTAGGGGACACAGGGGAAGAAGTGATTTGATCCCCTGATCTGCGTCTTCGACGCCCAGAACCCACAGCACCGGTGTAATGCATCCAGGTACCAATACACTCTGGGCTAGACACACTCAGGGGGCTCCCTTCCTAGAAGTGAGAAAGGGGGGCAAAAAAAAAACAGCAAAGCATGCAAAGTTAGAAACAAAGCCAATGACAAGGAAAAATAAAAACCTTTCTTGTAATCCCCCAAATGGAATAATACTTTATAGCCTTTAATATGTGGCAAGTTAAATAGCAAAGAGCTAATAGTTAGATATTTTTTATTAAGTTTTCAGTTCTCTATCTGTATTAGAAGCTTTTATTATGCAGGGATTATGAAATAGAAGCCTACCTCTAATCACACTGTAGTTCTATCAGAACTAGAAGACTGCACACATATCTGGTGTTACCGTGGCAGCAAGTTCTTGTACAAAATGGTGTGACAGTGTGGTGCCATGTTTGGCTTCAAGAGGCTTTAAAGGCTATTTCAAATGAACTCCTTAGTTTTAACACATTACAAATTATGTTTATGGTTTTGCTAAACTCGTTGTCCTATAACTATGGAAGCACCAAATTTGCCTGAAAAAATTTACCCCCATATGTAAAAAAAGGCACTACGTTTGCCCAGGAGCATTAACCCATAGCATCCAATAAGATGTTTGTTTTTAAGCATGTGATCATTAAATGCTGCCTGCTGATTGGTTGCTATGGGTTACTGCTTCTGGGAAAAGAGTGTCTTTTATTAGGGCAGAGAAACACTGGAAGATTCGGGGAGATTTAGTCGCCCAGCAACTAATCGCCTCTTCTTCGGGCGACTAATCTCCCGAAAAAGCCTTCCCACCAGCTAGAATCTAAATTGCTGGTGGGATGGCGCTCTGAGCGCTTCATTTTCCGAAGTCGCTTGACGAGGAAACTTCTGGCAACTTCAGAAAACGAATCGCTCCGAGTGCGATTTAGATTCTAGCCGGCAGGAAGGCTTTTCAGGGAGATTAGTCGCCTGAAAAAGAGGCGATTTGTCACCGGGCGACTAAATCTCCCCGAATCTTCCCGTAGGTCTCTGCCCTTACATAACCCCCTTAGCCTATTACCGAACTGAATGTAAACCCAAACTGAAATCGTTAAAATCCTTTCATCTTTGAACAAAGGGTTGCTGTGGTTAGTCACATGACAGGATTCGCCTAAACCTAATGCTGGATATGGTTTATCCCTAAATTCATAAGTTATTGGTCACCCAGAAGCCAATGCCACAAGGGGAAACAAATAAGCATTAAATTACATAAAAAAGGATTATGCAATTGGCCTGCAATATGATTTGAAAAGGGCCTGAACAGACAGCAATAAAAATAATTAAAAAGAAATATATATCTCTAACCTATCAATCAATTTCTGGGTGTCAGAGTCACTTGCCATAGCAACCAGAAAGTTTGTTCCGGAGCAAGGGGATAGTAAAATTCTATTCTATTATAAGCCTTGTTCATATTACAACTTTTGGTGCAACTGCAATGCATTTCAATTGTTGCTTCACCTGTATTGATCACATGTACATCTATATACTGTATTGTGACATCTAATTGCACAGTATTGTAAATGTAAGTATAGTAAATTGAATCCAAATCTCTGCAGCATTCTTCTGTGAGACAACCATATCCCCATATATCTCTATGGAGTTCCATGAAAATAAGAAGTTCATCTATACATTGCAACTAGGATGACAATAGAATTCAGTATTTTATTTTTTTAATTCAAACAAAAATTGCATCTATTTCCATGGAATTGTGCAAGGAAATCAGATGACAGTATGCAGTATAAACAACTGTTGTAAACTAACTCCCCAGCAATACCTGAATATCTGTGCACTTGTCTAGCTGATACTGAAAAAGAATTCACAACGCTTAGATTTTTGACACTCACTTATGCTTACAAAGTAAAATGTTAGCTTCTAATACTGCACAAGTATGGATCGAACAAAATATTTCAGGAAAGCAATCCTTTCAAACATAGTAAAGGCTGGTGATGAATACCGAGTAATGAGAGACTATTTAAAGTGGATATGTAGATAGCAAGCAAGAGCAAGTACTTACCTCCACTGAGCCTATCTTCCTGGATCGGGGTAATGGAGACTTCCTATGTATATGAATAGGATCAGAAACCATAGGCTTAAACATAACCAGTGCTCGGTCTGGTTCATCTCTTCGGCACACACCCAAATCCTCATCGCTGTCGTTAGCATGAGTGTGCTTCTTGGAGCTTTCATTCTAATAAGAGAGAAAAGTAAAACTACATGTCCTTTAATTGTGCCAACTACTGCTAATGAATGATAAAAACACAATTGTTTGTCAAGGTAAGTAGCAGTCTATGTTATGGTAGACGGTTAACTCTATCTTGTTCTGAATACTTATGAACACGGAAAAAAAGCAAGTTATGTACTTTCAAGGGTACAATGCAGCCATACACATTTGAGAATTTTAGGGCCTATAACAGTCAGTACCAGCAGTAACAAGGGGTTGCCATTATATTCATTGTACAGGCAGTTTTGCTTGGCGTCGTTGCCTTTGGCGGAGAAACTGCTGGGAGTGAAACTTGCCTTATGTTATAGTAAACTATACGGTGTATTTTTTATGTAGGGAAATTAACAAAAAATTGGATAAGCAAACCTCCTGGGAAGCAGGCCTATACCCAAAGCCAGAAGGCAAATTTTTATCTTCTTCACAGCCTTTCGCTCCTGGACTGAAGTGCAGTTCAACATGAAATCTTTCTTCTGATGAAACATCCTATATTGGATGGAATAAAATAAAATACATATTACATATTTTGATTTAATAATTCCATTAAAGTGTTCTACAGGTTTTGGGACCTATAATTCGAAAATGCTTGGTAGCTAAGGTTTCCAAGGGGCTCTTCCACAACTTGGAACAATTATTTAATTAGCTTAGTTACTATCAGGTACAATGTAGGGTTTTACTATTACAGCAAAAAAGAAAATAGAATTATTTGCTTATTCTATAGGAGCTAGGCTTCTTAAATTTCACAGTTTTCCAGATATCTGGTTTCCAGACAAAAGATCACAAACTTGCGTAATCAAGGAACGATGAAGCAATTTAGCGGATTATTGATCTTTCCTATGACAACATTCCTTTTTTTAGTTGCATCTAACAGGGGATTCGCCCATTTACAAGGTAAGCGGCACCGATATGTACTTGAGAAAAACGTCAGAAAGTGTAGCAACAGAATAATTCTAGGAACACATTCACAGAATAGCATGCTACTGCACAAGACAAGTGACATTTTTAGATTTGTGAAAGTTACTGCTAAAATACACTATATACTGCACCGGGGGAGGCAGTAACATTTTTTAATATTGCATATGATGACCTCAGGTACTTTTCACAGTTTTATTGAAAAAATATAAACAGAAACGTGTGTATAAAACAACACAAAGGGGCCCTACACTAGTGTGTTTGTGTCAAATGCCATTTGTGTACAACACCATCAATACGTGTGGTTTCTATTATATTTCTTGGCAACTTTTTTTTTTTTCATACCAATATCACTTTTCATATAAGCTAAAAGAGCCACTAAAACTAGTACCACAAACCTAGTGGCAGATAACTATTAGGGAATCCAATGGTTACCTAGGGCCCATGGTTTCCAGAACCTCAGTGGCAAGGAGCAACAGTATGGAACTGGCCAGGGCCTTTGCTAAAGTAAATCCACAACTGCTTAAACACAAACAATTTATAGATATAACACTGCAGTCACCTTATTGGGGTCTTCATAAAGCATGATCACAATCTGGGTCATGTAATTCAGTTCACTGACAACATTTAGGTAGTCCATTGCCCTCTTCCACTGCTCATCTTTTGTTTCCTATAAACAGAACAGCATAAGATTAAAAAGAACTGCCATGTTTAAATAGAACAGTTTTTTTTCTTTTAGAGGATGTTTGCAGATCTTTTATATAAACTTCACAACGATATATTGCCCATGGGTTTCAACGAATACTAGTGCATATAAAATATCCTCTTGCAGACGTTGCACTCTGTGACACTGAACAGCTGTAAATAAGATATTTGCAATGCAGTTGGTGCAAGAAAACAAAACAAAAAACAAACACCCTTCGCTTTATCAGCAATCCCTAAAAGTTTTTTTATATTATATATACATCTACATATACTATATATATATATATATATATATATATATATATATATATATATATATATATATATATATATATATATATATATACACACATATATATATATATATATATACACACACACATACACACACACACACACACACATATATATATATATATATATATATATATATATATATACATACACACATACACACACATATATATATATATATATATATATATATATATATATATATATATATATATATATATATATATATATATATATATATATATATATATATATATATATATATATATATATATATACACACACACATTTTTTTTATAAATAATACATATATGTTATATGATATATTATTTTTTTCCACCTGACATGATCAGCAAGGTCATGGACTATTTCAGATATAGCATGCTCTAGCTTTATGGAGAAGAGGTGCTTTTTGAATGACATTCTAATGTTCTCTTGCCCAGACAAAAGGAAGATCAGACTGTACAAAAGTACTGGGAGTCAAACACTATTTAGATAATTTCAGCAGCACAGAAAGCAAACTTACGTCACACAGCGCTCCAAAGCGGAGGATTGACAATAGCGAATGGACATGGCTCTCACTCGTAAAATACAAGCGGGTGCGCACATGGCGCTCTGGAGACATGACTCCCCTGGAATACCTAGCATTGAGAAAACAGAGAGACGCAATGTATAAAAAAAATAAAAAAAAATATTAAAACAGGTCTTGTAATAATATACACAATTAACATTCTAGGTGGAATATTTTGCCCACATATCACAGGTGTTGGATACAAAAGGACATGGGATGAGAAAATACTGGTGAAAGGGATACGAGACAAAACAATTGCAGAAGAAAGCAAGAGAGATTAAAAATGCAGACAATGCTCATAGTCTATTGCACATGAATATAATCGTAGGCCTGTGCCCCAGGTCGTTTGTGTTCCCAGTAACAGCCTTGTTAATGTAGCTGTGGCATGCGGAAGCCTTACTGTTTTTTGCTTCATTTATGATATGACAGCATTGTGCTGTTTGACCTGCAGTGGGGAGAGTGCAGGTGTGTGTGTAGGTAGGTGTGTGTGTGTGTAGGTGTGTGTGTGTAGGTGTGTGTGTGTGTGTGTAGGTGTGTGTGTGTTATAAAAACGCTTGGGTTGCCTCTTTTTATAATGTGCTTGAGTTGGCAGTACCCTCTGCTTCTCACTGTATACAATGTATTTGGTATGTTAGTACCCACTGTATACACCTTGTGTGCCTCAAATCTAGTGTTCGGGGTTCCTGTATCCCTTTCATCTCAATTCTTATTATTTTCTTAGGGTGCCAGTCTCCACTGCCTTTCCGTGTTTATGATGTACAAAGGGATCCAGTATCCTCTGGCTTTTACTGTATAAGGTGTGTGTAGTAACATGTCAACTATTCACAGTGTTTATGTACTTTGGGAGCCAATGCCCATTGCTTTAAGGAATAGTAACATCAAAAAACAAGTGTTAAAAGTAATAAAAATATAATGTAGTGTTGCCCTGCACTAGTAAAACTGGTGTGTTTTCTTCAGAAGTATTACTATTGTTTATATAAATAAGCTGCTGTGTAGCAATGGGGGCAGCCATTCAAAGGAGACAAGGCTCAGGTTACACAGCAGATAAGCTCTATAGAACATAATGGTGTTATCTGTTATCCACTATTTATCCTGTGCCATATAGCCTTTTTTCAATATCCGCCATTGCTACACAGCAGCTTGTTTATATAAACTATAGTAGTGTTTCTGAAGCAAGCAGACCAATTTTACCAGTGCAGAGCAACACTACATGATATTTTGATTACTTTAAAACACATTCATTTTTGGTGTTACTGTTATTTTAAAGGGATTCTGTCATGATTTTTATTATGTCGTTTTTATTTCTAAATTACACTGTTTACACTGCAAATAATTCACTCTATGATATAAAATTGCAGCCCTGAACCAGCAAGTGTATATTTATTTAGTTGTATAATTGGTGTGTAGGCAGCCATCTCAGGTCATTTTGCCTGGTCATGTGCTTTCAGAAAGAGCCAGCACTTTAGGATGGAACTGCTTTCAGGCAGTTTCTCCTACTCAATGTAACAATGTGTCGTAGTGGGACCTGGATTTTTGAGTGCTGTTCTTAGATCTACCAGGCAGCTGTTATCTTGTGTTAGGGAGCTGCTATCTGGTTACCTTCTCATTGTTCTGTTGCCTGGCTGTTAAGGGGGGAGGGGAGGGAAGGGAGGGGAGGGAATGATATCCTGACAGGATCTTCATCCCCATGGTGCACGTGTCACCCAATCTAGGCAAGAGAAATCCTGAGAGCAGCCATGTGCCCTTAGCCTAAAAGGGATCCATTGCGAAAATGAAAATTCAATACAAGCTTCATCATACTGGAATAAGAAAACTATGCTGGTGTGGCCTGCAGAAAATGAATGGGGCATGATAATTGTAAATTTGGTCAGAGGTGTCATATTAACATGCGTGTATAAAATACACCACAACAGGTTCATACAGTGGGTGTAGTTTGTTTACGGTGTCATCATCCTGAGTTCTCTGTAGATCTGAGCGAATCTTTCGGACAAGCGGTGTGCAGTACCCTTTGGCAATCTCCAGCTTCTCTGGTCTGGATATTCCATATTCCTACAGTGAAGATATTAGCTGTGCATTAGAATGATCAGCAATCCGTTCAGATTTCATAGCTATTCAGAAACTAGTACAATTAGCATCAGATATTAATAAATCAGCCCTGTAGCATCAGCTTATATGACAAAAGAATTTTGACTCTAAGCTTCTCAAATGCTGCTCAAAGCAGACTGAGCACGTGCGTGTCACTGACACTGCTAACAAAGTCCAAGATGGCTACTCCCTGTGGACAACTTTAAAGGCCTGGATCTTATAGGGCTGCTGAAATGTAAGGCTGGTGCAGTAAGTTCATATAAAATATGTAATTTATAGCAATATTCATTTTATGGTTTAGTTCTCCTTTACATAATATTTTAACTGCAACATCTTTGTTTCAAAGTTAGTACTTTGTTATTATTGCTTTGGCAACTGGATGCACCTTGTAAATGAAGTATATTATCCTACTGCAGAAAATATGGCAGTTTCATCATGAAAATACTAATACAGGTATGGGACCTGTTATCCAGAATGCTCGGGACCTGGAGTTTTCCGGATAATAGATCTTTCTGTAATTTGGGTCTTCATGCCATAAGTCTACTAGAAATTCATTTAAACATTAAATTACCCCAATAGGCTGGTTTTGCTTCCAATAAGGATTAATTATATCTTAGTTGGGATCAAGTACAAGCTACTGTTTTATTATTACAGAGAAAAAGGAAATCATTTTTAAAAATTTGGATTATTTGGATAAAATGGAGTCTATGGGAAACAGCCATTCCGTAATTCGGAGCTTTCTGGATAAGGGACCTATACCTGTAGATAGTCACCATACAGAATTCTTGCCATAAGAAACAGTATATTTGCAAGAGAGGGGAAATCTTTTTTGAATCGATATATTTGCAGTTACTATGGCAGCCATAACTGTTAGGCACATGCTGCCACTCTAAAAAGAAATATCCAATTAAATCAAACTGCTAGGGATTATTTACACTGCAGGCACAAATAAATAAGAATGAAAAGGTTCTTTATGTTTTACAAATTAAATTAACAAACAGCATCACTGGCCAGATTTAATGCATTCCCTAGAACACAAATCACACTAAAATAGTGAATGTGATCCAAAAAACGGAACAATTAAAAGCATTCTCAATTCATTCCCTAATGACTCCCACCAGCACATAGCGCAAGAGAGACAGCCAAGAACTGGAATACTGTACACCCATTAGAAGTCGATTTTTAAGATGGTAAAACAGAAATTTCCAGAGACATTATTTTATGTTTGTTGCTTTAAAGGTCATACCTGAGGGATGACTATATCTGCCAGGGCTTTAGAAAGCCTGTACAACTCCATAGTGTTTTCCAGTTTCAGTGAGCAGTTATGCTGTACATCATATTTAATGCAGTCGTATATATCAGGGATTTTGCTGATATCATATCTCCCATTCTTGGTTTTGAAATCTTTTTCCAGCTTAGACCATCTACGCAACATGAGCTCCAGTGTCTCACTGTGATATAGTTGAATGTCTAAAAAGATACAGCAGAATTTTAAACTAACAGAAATCTATGGAGATCATTTATCAAACTAAGGAGTCCCAAATTACACCAGGAGTTCCCGATTTCTCCCATTTACCAAATGGAGGTTCTACAAAAAAACCGCCACTCACATAAAAAATGTCATAAATTAAGGAAAGAGAGAACCTAACTTTATACCCAGAACTCACTTCTCTGAGAGGTGAAGGTATAAATGACTTAATTAGAATTATTGTAAGATAGAGGAAAAATAGTAAGATAATGATCTTTCCTCTATCTTACAATAAAAAAATGTCATATGGCACAATATTTCCTCTTTTAATATACTAGAATGAATTGGAATGCATGGTGGTCACTGCCAATTATATTGAAAATGGACTAAAACAAAATACCTGCAAATTTGGGATCTTCCATCCTCTGTCGGATTTGAGAGGTCAGACTTTGGATAAGAGAATACACCTTGTCACAGGTCTTCACTGGGTTCTTAATAAAATGCATAGATTTAATTTGGGAAACACTTCCAGTTGGTGAAAGCTGCCAAAATATATTTGAAAAGAATTATTAACTGTGGATACTTAAAAATAAAACAAATAAGACTTTTAGCACACTACCTAACATATACTCTTCCAAATGTGAAGCACCTGAAAAAGCCTTGCCCTTCATATGACTGAAAATCACGACATGCAAAACCCATTACATTCTGCTACTTCTGTAAATTAGATTTACTGCATTTACGAAAAACGGTTGAATTACATAAAAACTTCACTGTCGGATGTTATTCAGTGAAACTAGAGAATGGATTATGTTTCAGAATATTTTTGCAAGGCATTATAGTTTTAAGAAAATAAGGGTGTCAGACACAGGAGGGGACGTGGGGGGCCATGCAGTAATATGTTCCCTACTGGTATGCCTTCTTATCAGACCCACAATGTGCACCCAGTTTGTTTATATTTACAGAATACAAGGTTCTTCTTTCAGGTTATAATCCAGCACCACAGCCTATATTTTCCGGTTACCTTTATTGTACTTTTGTGGGGAAGTGCATGCTCTATACAAGCTACACCTTATGCCTCACCTTCTCAAAGTCTTCAGAGCTGAAGTCTCTATCTCGCTGCAGAATCTCGTGGAGTCTCGCTTTTACTCGATGCTGGCAGCTACTCAGAGAGTCACTGTCACTGTCCAGTAGACCATTCATATTAGCACTTTTCACCATTTGGACAAGAATTGGGGTCAGTTCGCCCTCTAGTGCCAGTAGACCCTAAAGAGAAGTGACAATGAAAACAAACATATGACCAAAATAAATCTATAACAATATGTATAAATAACTTTTCAAGTTTTAAAGGAGAAATAAACCTGCCCTATAGCTAAAAACCCTCATTGCCTTCTCCACTGGCCCCCCTCCCTGCTTCCACCCCGCATAGTGTTTAGCAAGAACGAGTGAGTGTCTCATCCAGCCACATTGACCTAAATTTGCAGAGTTCAGGGGCACCATGTCCGGTCACTTTGTCAACTGAGCGCCAACACTTCAGCCTTTGGGACCAGGTGCAGTTGGACCCTGAAAGCTCAGAAAATAACCAAAAAGAAAGAAGAAGATCTGGAAGATACCAAAGTGACCGAACATGGCGCCCCTGAGCTCTGCTGCATTATTCTGCAAATTTAGGTCTGGGTGGCTGAATGGGACACAAAGGGGCAGATTTATTAAAGGGGTTGTTCACCTTTGAGTTCACTTGTAGTATGATGTAGGGTGCGATATTCTGAGACAATTTGCAATTGGTTTTCATTTTTTATTATTTGTTGTTTTTGAGTAATTTAGCTTTTTAACCAGCAGCTCTCCAGTTTGCAGTGTCTGGTTGCTAGGTTCCAAATTACCTTAGCAACCATGCATTGATAATGAAATATTAATAGGGGAGGGTCGGAACAGAAAAATTAATAATAAAAAGTAGCAATAACAATAAATGTGTAGCTTTAGAGAGGATTTATTTTTAGAGGGGGTCGGCAACCCCCTTTTGAAAGCTAGAAAGAGTCAGGAGAAGAATACATATAATTCATAAACAATAAAAATAAATAATGATGTTCAATTGAAAAGTCTTAGAATTGGCCACAACATAGTGGCTAGAACATACTAAAAGTTAACCTGAAGGTGAACCACCCTTTAAGGGTCGAATTTAGAATTCAAGTTATTTAAAACTCCCGTAAACTCGAAATTCGACCAATTGAAATTAATAAAAATTGAATTTTCTCAGCTCGGGCGAATTTAATCGACCCAAAAACGCTAATAGAATTAAAAAAAACCTCAATTTGAGTTTTTTTTTCCTCCGAAAAAAACTTGAATGTCAGGAAGGCTGCAAACATCATCAAATTGATCCCTGGACCTCTCCCATTCACTTATACAGTAATTTGGTAGGTTTTAGGTGGCAAATAATCAAATTTGAGTTCTTAAAGGGCCAGAGTATGATAAATCTCGAAATTCGAATCAATACTCAAATCAAGTTTGGATAATCCACAGTTCGAATTTGATAGTTTTGAGCAAAAAGAAATTTAAAATCAAATTTTCACTTATACCCTTAATAAATAATCTGCCCCTTATTCTTGTTGAACACTATGCGGGGAGGAAACAGGGAACGGGGCAAGTGGAGAAGGCAAATGGTGGCTTTTTGATGTAGGGGTGGGTTTAATTTTCCTTTAAAAGCCCACCTGACCTTATGATTTACAGTTAACGTGTTATCTTTTACCATAGAGCAGAGATCCCCAACCAGTAGCTGACAAGCAACATGTTGCTCACCAGTCCCTTGGATGTTGCTCCCAGTGACCTCAAAGCAGGTGCTTATATTTAAATTCCAGGCTTGGAGGCAAGTTTTGGTTGTATAAGAACTATGTAGTCTGCCAGGCCACATAGGGACTACCAAATAGCCAATCAGAACCCTTATTTAACACCCTAAGGCCTTCATGCTTGCATTGCTCCAACTCTTTTTACATTTGAATGTGGCTTATAGGTTAAAAAAAGGTTGGGGACCACTGCCATAGAGAATAGCAGGTTTTCCACAACACATTGCTTTTTTATAAACCCAAACAATAATTTGGATGATTTAAAATGCAATATAATAATTCTGACTAAGGGGCAGATTTATCAAAATGTGAGATTAGAGTTTATAATAGATCAACTCACCCACTTTCAATTCATTCCTATGGGTTTTTTAAAGGTGTATTTATCAACGATCATTTGATAAATACACTTTTAACAATCCCAGAGGAATGAATAGAAAGTGGGTGAGTTTTTTTTTTCCAGTAAATGCCAATCTCATATTTTGATAAATCTGCCCCTAAGAGTAGATTTAGCAATGCCAAGATAACATTTTCCACTGGAATTTAAAAACAATTTCTGCAATTAAATGTAAAGTGCAACAAACTTGCTGGCGCAAAATAAAATAATGATGAATTCTGCATAACAGCCTTATGTGTGCAGAAGTGGCAGCTTTTGCATTGGTAATATTTGTTAAAAATAGGAAAAAATAAAGTTACTAGAGCGTCAACAACTAAGCAAAAATTTGGCTAGATCAAAACACTAAAGCAACAACATTAGTGGATTTATGAGACCTGAGGCAAGCTCAAAAGTCTTAACTTATTCAAAAAACAAGTGGAAACAAAGTCAGAGAACAATGGCCTATTTACTAACACTGGCAAACGGAGGCTTAAATCTTACTGTCACATTCCACAGAAGGCAAAATGCAGAGTTTACTGAGAGCACAAGACAAGTCAGGGCGTACTCATTATTTCATAGAATACAGAAACATGATAAACAGACACAGGATAAATATATTTACTTTTGCAAAGGCTGCAGCAGTCATCTGGACCCGCCCTTCATCGGATGCATAGATTTTAAGGTCGTGCCGATAGGTGCTATGTAACCTCAGCAAGCCACACCCAGGAAATCCAGCATAGTCCCCTGAAGAAGATAAGGGGAAAGAATAATTAAAAATTCCACAAAATTCACTATAAAAGTAGACCAGGAAAGGAATTAGAGGGGTTGTTCACCTTTGAGTAAAGATTTTGTATGATGTAGGAAGTGATATTCTGAGACAATTTGCAATTGGTTATAATTTTTTATTATTTGTGTTTTTTTAGTTTTTTATTCAGCAGTTCTCCAGTTTGCAGTGTCAGCAATCTGGTTGCTAGGGTCCAAATTACCTTAGCAACCATGCATTGATTTGAATGAGAATAGGAAATATTAATAGGGGAGGGTCGGAACAGAAACATGAGTAATAAAAAGTAGCAATAACAATAAATGTGTAGCTTTACAGAGCATTTGTTTTTAGATGGGGTCAGTGACCCCCTTTTGAAAGCTGGAAAGAGTCAGGAAAAGAAGGCAAATAATTCATAAACTATATAAAAAATAAAATAAAATAATGAAGACCAATTAAAAAGTTGTTTAGAATTGGCTATTCTATAACACACAAAAAATTAACCTGAAGATGAAACACCCCTTTAAAAACAACAGTACTGCCCTATATGAGCCAAAGTTAAAGAATAAATTGCACATTTTAATTTACAAGACAAATCGAAATTCATAAAGGCCACATAGGAAGATTTCTAAAGGGATTTTTATGGTATAGTTTTTATTACTAAATTACACTGTGTGAGTTGCAAGTACAGGTATGGGACCTGTTATACAGATTGTTTGGGAACTGGGGTTTTGCAGATAAAGGATCTTTTCCATAATTTGGATCTTCATACCTTAAGGCTACTAGAAAAGAAACCAATAGGCTGGCTTTGCTTTCAATGAGGATTAATAATATCTTATTATGGATGGAGTACAATGTACCATTTTATTATTACAGAGAATAAGGAAATAAAGGTATGGGAGCTGTTATCCAGAATGCTCGGGACCTGGGGTTTTCCAGATAACTGATCTTTCCGTAATTTGGGTCTTCATGCCTTATGTCTACTAGAAATTCATTTAAACATTAAATAAACCCAATAGGTTGGTTTTGCTTCAAATAAGGATTAATTATATCTTAGTTGGGATCAAGTACAAGCTACTGTTTTATTATTACAGAGAAAAAGGAAATCATTTTTAAAAATTTGGAATATTTGGATAAAATGGAGTCTATGGGAGACAGTCATTCCGTAATTCGGAGCTTTCTGGATATTAGGTTTCCGGATAAGGGATCCTATACCTGTACTTTTTAAAAATTTGGTTTATCTGGATAAAATGCAGTCTAAGGGAGACAGTCTTCCCGTAATTCGGAGCTTTCTGAATAACGGACCCTATACCAATTTTGCATTTCTTAACACAATGAATATAAATTCAAGTACACAGCAATATAGAAAGAAATAGAAGTGTTTCTGCATGGCATGTGCTGGGGCAGTTTGGAAGGCAAAGACATCCAGGGTTCAAATTGTAACCAATTCTGCAGAATGATATTTTTGTCACTTTCATTTGGGACACAAAGGGATTCTGTTCTGTTCTGCATCCACCCTGGTAATACATCTCAGCTGTACTGTAGTAGGGTTATATGCAGCTTCCCTGCACAGTGCAGAAGATTCTGCTGCAAATCACCAGTGGATGGTTAGATTTACATCCCTTACACTACACACAGAATTGCTATTCATTAAGCATTTTATACAGAGCATTGCCATATTTTGGCCAGTTTCATCTGAAGAGAAATGAACCTGCTTGTATGTTTTCGGAATCTGTGAATAAACAGGGGTACTAGGAGCAACAAATAAACCATGTAGAAAATGAAGTTTCTCTGAAACCTTGAGGCCCATGGCAGACAAAGCACTTTAATCTGGTGTATTTCAACCTGCTGAAATGGGCACGTGACAGCCTCCAGTGGCTCCCATTGACTTAAATAGGATATGTGCCTAAGAACAGGGTGAATGCTTTTCAGATAAAGACTAAACTGAACATAGTGCACTTGACAACACATTGGAAAGCAGAAAGTTACCTTGTCCTCCCGGGTACATGCACCTAAATGCCCTGCCTAGTTCCTCTGCTTGCACCCGTCCAGCTGGAGTCAACTCCCCTCCCCACTTCAGTACAAGAAGAAGGGATGGTTCCTCTCTTCGACAATCTATAAGAAACCAGATTAGTTACAAACAAGTATTCTAATAATTTACATATACAATTATACAGATTTCTGGCTCAATTTTAAAACATGAATTTAAAGTCATGAGTACAAGATTTTCTGTGTGATTTCCAAAATATGGTTGTGCTCGCATCGAGGCGTTCTTTCCATTTGCTATCTGTAAACCACCCAGGAGATTTCTGCTCATTCAGTTTGAACAATAAGAGAGACAACCAATCAAATTACATTAAATCTGAAAGGAGTAATAAAAGAAAAACTCCACTTTAGAGCTGCTATCATTTGAAATATTTTTGATTTGTAATAATTCTTTTCTCCAGGATACAATGTAATAAATCAAGGTGATCAGAAAACTCTTATTTTGAATTCAATGCCAATTTTGGGGGATGCCAAGATTTATTTCTAGCTGTGTTTTGTACCACTTGAACCATGATCCTGGGACTTCCTTTTAAATGTGTTGTCGATAGATCAAGCCAAAGAAATTTCACGCATAGGAAACTATAGAAATAATGAGAGTCACTGGAACTAAAGCTGGTCATACAAATACAGGCATTGGCGGCCGACGTGACCATTTCAGAACGAGTTGGCAGTTTACTGGCCTGTATATGGAGTCACAACAATGGGCCAGCCCTACAGATATCTGCTGAGGATTAATCCGGATGATTTATCAGGCAGGGTTAAAAATTATGTTGCAGAAAGACCACATTGCTATTGTGGTTGTCTTCTGACTGGTCTGCATAAGAATTTCAAAAAGATTTTACCTTTGTGACTGGGCAACGATATGCTTGTATGGTGTCCTCACAGGTTGTTCTGTGTCTTAACAGCAGCATAGAGAAAGGTGCCCCTGCCATGTATAGCTTACAGTAAGTAACAACTAGCAGCTAATAATCTCCCAGGGTGGAATAAGCTTGATGCAGGAATCCACAGCTGGTGCTAAACTATAGCTAACGCTTGGTCAAAATATTTTTAAACCATTGCTAAAAATGAGGTAAGAATTATTTTTGTTGGCATGATGAGACTACCCGTGGCAACCTCGTGACCGAGTCCAGTTTCAGAGGCAAAACAAGCAGCGGGATAAAAGAATTGGTTGAAGGAGAACTTTAATATAAGCTTCATCATACTGAAATAAAAAAAACTTTCTATAAAATAATTAAAATTTCTGTACGGTTTCTGAAAAAATCAAGTGTATCTTCACTCATCTGTCTCTCTTCAATCTGTCTTCTTGCAGGAGTTGTCAGATTTTCAGTGACAGTTAGATCTCATATATCTTTTAGGGAGGAACTCACTTTTTTAGCAGATGTATTAGAGTTTAGTCAAACAACATCACAAATAAAATCCAACAAATAACAGACTACATCCTGCATGCAGAGAGGGAGTATTTCTGGTGATATTAATAGTGAACACCAAAACATCTTCTAAGCAAAAGGAGACACCCCCTAAAGGCTGCATTGGACCCAAATCAAACTTCCAACTCCTGCATAAAGAGGGAATGAAGAGAGACAGATGCTGAAATGGGCAAAGTAAAGTTAAACATGATTATTTCAGAAACTGGTCAGAATTCTTTTATTGATTATATTTAGAAAATGTCTTATTTTAGTATGAAGCAGCTATCATTTTTGTGATGGCTCCCCTTTAAGGGGTCCACACACAAGGACAAAAGCTGTTTTATTTGCCAGCACACTCCATAATCCAGAGATTCAGCTAAATCTTTTTATAGTTTGACCTTTACGGAATCATGAAAGTTTAAAAGCGCCAAACAAATATACTGCTGAGCTGTACAGCATTCACTTGAAACAGATGTTAAATTGATTCCTAAAAATGTATATAAATCACCAGAGCATTGTGTAAGCCATAGCTTAAATAATTGAAAGAGACTCTTCCATACCTTCTTCTTCACTTGAGGTTTTAGGACAACCATGAGGGAGATAGGTTAGTTGAACCTTACGGTTTATTCCAGAAAAGTGTCCATACCTACAGAGGAAATTAAATCTGATTCATGCCTGATTCACTACTTAAAGAGAACAAAGCTAAAAAAAGAGAAACAAATAATTTACAAATGTAATTTATGGCTTGACCCAATGTTTGCACTTTGTTTAATTTTAGTGTAGACCGGGTATATCTGGAATCTAACAAAAACACACACGTTTTCCTAGGGGCAGTAACGCTTGTCTATCATCATACTAAACAAAATGTAATTGAGTGGAGCAAAGAACATGCTTAACAGATTAACCCATTTTCTGGCTTTAGTCATGGATTAAAATGCATTATTAAAAACAAGGCCAAAGAAAGGACACATTACCGAAGGTAACATTTCACCTACAGCAGGATATATTAAAGGATAAACACCAGCATAGTGCTATATCAAATATATGAGAAATATATGACAGCATCACACAGGCCAGACAGAGAGAACTATACATTGCATGATTCATTATTCGTACTCACATTTCCAATACAGTTTTTAGCTGTTCCAGTTTTGCTTTGCTTTCTTCAATTTCTGAGTCATTGTTTTGACCTAATTCAACAAGAAGCTGCCGTGCAATGTCCAGCACTTCCTGGTGTTTGGAATATCAAAAATACAAAAAAAATTAAAAACCCAAGGACTACTTAGTTTTACCTCACCCTGCCCAATTGCTAATCTCTTCTAATAAACATTATAAAGTGGTTCCCATGTTCTGTGAAGTTCTGCAGAGTAAAACAATAGCTTTTGCATGCGAACAGTCCACTAATTTTTCATGAGTGAGAGGCAACTGAAGGGAATGGTTTCATTTTCGGCTGTGGATGAGCATTGAGATATAATTGGCCCGGGAAGCAGTTTGGCAGCTGCCATTCATTTGACAGTATTCATATCTGCAGAAATATAAGGCTGACTGTGCATAAATTGCTATGGTAAAATTGAACAAAAGAAATGTAATGTGTGATGTTGTTAAAAGGAGTAGAAAGAGACAATTTGGCCCCGTCCTGCTAAAGCTGAAAACGTAATGGCACCCCAAATTCACTGCACTGGTTGGTTGTACTTTCACCCCTGGTTGTCAGATGCAACTTATTACTCTGAGGACATAGACACTGAGTTTGGCAGCTCAACAAGGTTATTGAAAAACATGCAATACCCCGGCTGACCTGCTACAACTGACTGTCCTATAGAAAAGAGCTAGCAACTGAATATAAGGATGCCTATATCTGCTGTGGATATGCATGCCTTGTGATTTCCCCAGCAGGATAAAATGCAGTGACAGCATACTGAAACCAAATTAAAAAAAGTAAACAAATAATGCTACTAATCAGCTACTGTAATTCATGTATCATTTGCAGGACACCTACTACATCACTGAATCCTTAGGAAAAGGGGAGTGTCCAGCGTCTATTAGAACTATGAAAAAATTACAATTATAACAAAAGTAAATGAGATCAAAATGTGCAATATGTAAAAGGCCTAGTGTTCACACTGGAATCCCATGATGCACAGCTGGTTTATTGTCAATGTTACAACAATGCACAGGTATGGGACCTGTTATCCAGAATGCTTGGGACCTGGGGTTTTCTGGATTCTGTAATTCAGATCTTCATACCTTAGGTCTACTAGAAAATCATGTAAACATTAAATAAACCCAATAGGCTGGTTTTGCTTCCAATAAGGATTAATTACATCTTAGTTTGGCTCAAGTACAAGGTACTGTTTTATTATTAAAAATTTGGATTATTTGATTATAATGGAGTCTATGGGAGACAGCCTTCCGGATAAGGGATCCCATACCTGTACTAGGCGACCCGCTCCCATTGGTTGTTTCTCCACCTATACTTGTATGCAGGCAGAGAAACAGTCTACAAAGACATTAGCTCAAGGGTTTTTATGATTTACGTCCTGAAGAAAAGACCCAATGTGTTTGCTTTTTTTTACATAATGACAATAAAGTTTCTCTTTGGAAAGCCCAGAGCAAACAGGTATTTCTGGATTCACAAACGGAAAGTAAATATAAGTGGCTTTTCATGAGGCTTCTGGTTTAAATGTTATTGCACACCAAGTAACTGTGCTAATGTGAAAGCAATAAACAAGGTAATCCAAGAATTTAAAAAAAAAAAAAAACACATTGTATATAGGGTAAAGCCTTGCAGGAATGAAAGATTATGTATAGTATTAGGTTATATAATATAACTACTGGATTTGGTAGTATTGCAGAGATCCACGCCACCTTTTACACTGCATATACAAACACTTAAGTAATGCCATTGCTGCATAAATAGCATTATAATACGTGTTATATTTCCCGCGCCTAGTGAAAATCACTTTTTGGCATTTTTGCCCTGTATAAAAAAGGCACATATTGGCATGTTTCAAGGTACAGCATTACAGGGCCAAGAGCAAGCAAAGTTACTAACCTGCAACTGCTTTGGTTTTTTCAGTTTAATCTTTCCAGTCTTGTAACCATGGTATTTTTCAAAGAGATCAAAGAACCTTTATGGCAGAGAAAAATTTAAATCTCAAAATCAATTAAAATAACCCTCGCACATTTTCCCTTGATCTGATTATTAAGCGATAAACCCCTTTTTCTTAAGAGCTTTTTAGGACAGACAGCAGACAGAATGGATGCTAAACTAGCAAGCAAACATTAATTGCATAAGATTTGTTCTTGTTTTCCTAAGTTAATGCAGAATTCTAGTGCCTGATAGCGACTAGGGCACCACACGTCATGACAACTGAATGTTGCTTATGTTAACAAAATGCTACAAGGTTATTCCATTGCAGTAGGAATTATGGGTAAAAAGAAAAAGAAGATTTCAGTGCTAAATATATGCAACTAACTCTATAGCCAACAAACAATACAAACGTATTGACAAGCTGTAAAAATGGTAATGCACATTTTACATTTGCTCCTCTAAAAATACCAAAAATATGCGTCAAAATCTAGAAGAACACACTTGGCAGATAGTGACAGACAGCATCAAACCCAAGTGACTGGCCTGTGCAACAAGGGATATTGCCATGTGCGGTTTTCCAGCTCCTGGAGGCTTGATGGCTTTGGGACTCACTGGAAGGGTAAATTATTATTATCATGAACGTTATTTCCCTGTTAGAACATTACTTGACTTCAACTCAGTAGGGCCTGTTTAAATAGTTGCAGTTCTGTATAAGATGTAGCACAATGCACCTATGCAATATGGTTCTGCATTTCTGCATTACCAAATTATTCTATAGCATGGATAAAATTGCCCTAACTACCTGCACAATTGCCCCATCCATCACTCATACATTAAGGGGGAAGATTTAACAAAGGACGAATTTCGAAATTACGTTATGTGAATTTTTTTTAACTCTAGAAAATTCGAATGAACTCGAATGTGAGGTTATTTATGAAAAAACTTGATCATTCGAACGACTCGAAAATTCTGATCGAATTCTAATAGAGTTTTCCTCCAAAAGAAACTCGAATGTCAAGAAGGCAATTCACATCTTCACATGGTTCAACTGATCTCTTCTATTGACTTGTAAATGAGCTTGGCAGGTTTTAGGTGGTGAATATTCAAATAAGAACGGTTTTAATGTGATAAATCTCACTTTAATTCAAATTTGTGAGTTTTGACCAAAAGAATTTGAAAATTCAAATTCACCATTCGAACCTTAATAAATCTGCCCCTAAAATTATATAATGAATCACAAAATACCCTTACCTCTGATGTCTAACTTCCATTTTCATTTTTTGTTTCGGCGTTCGATCTCCGTGCCTTATCACTGCAATTACACATCTGAGCTCCATCCTTTACATAGTATAAAAGGCAGAAGAATATAAGGGAATAAATAAGGCACCGGCCACCATTGCCCCTACAGCTATGGCAGATATACAACACCCTGTGGATTTTGGTGGGAGGATTAGCGTGAGCTGTTTATGGTCAGATTTAGAGAGAAAGGCTTATTTGCTGTTGTAAAAACCCCTGCTATGATATTTTGATATATGTGCAACAACATGAGCTAAGGGGGCTTCACAAAATTGGAGGGTGAATAAATTCAGTAAAATTTGGTATTAACTCTGTATCAAGGCTTGTTTTTGCCTCAGTTACTCACTTTGTTCCAGATGTGGTTGGCACAATGGGTATATCTTCTGCCTCCAATGGTATGGACCAGGGGATATGAAACATAGGGGCAAGTTCTCTCATGATAATGTTTCTAAAGAAAAAACATCAATTACATCATTCCAACATGTACTGTGACATTATAAAAATGAAGTCCTGTACAGACTGTAGTAGGTGCTTATTCGGTCTATAAATCTCTCTGAGTAACTGAGAAATGATTGCTCATGTGTAGGGATCAGCTCTCTTTCACCTCTTGGTTTATTTTATTTATGGAGTCATCATAATACTTTGCGTCTTTTTAATGCAATACTTAAACATTCCTATGTAAATCGACAGGAAGGTGCCAGTATTACTGACTGGGCATGATATTCCAAGCCACCCGAAGACCAGCTACCACTGTAGTGAGGTTGTGAAGAGAGCTACAGGAGCCTTCCTGTTCTGTCACTCTGAGTTAGAGGCATCCGGATGCATTAACAGACTGACATACAAATGCACCGTTGCAAAGCAATGCTGGAGAGTGGGTTGTAGTCAGTGCTGGGGGTGGCTTGGGACATCTTTTTTTTTCTTAAAGAAAGAATTTCGTGCCCATTCTCTTAAAACACACATTCCTATTGATTTTCCAAGGTAAGCAAGTTCTTCAGCTTCAATGAGCAAGTTCTTCAGCATACTGAGTATCACATACAGTAGAAACCCCATTTTACATCCCCTGATTTTAAGTTTTCCCTCATTTTACATTGTAGAGTATGATTCAACTAGGAATGATTAATGTTACAAAGTATCTCAAAGTCTGCACTCGGTATTAAATCTATAGGTTATTTTGTTGCGTTTTAATTATTCTGATAGCCACCTGATTCAATTAATTAGTAACACATATGTTAGTACAAATTATTCACCTTTTATTTACACGTATGCAAAAAACCACATATATTAATGAATTTATAAAGTGCATGAATTTCACACATGAAAATATATCAACGTTTATCAATATTAATAGCATTCATTAGTTCATATTAAATTTGATTATTAGAAGCTGTTGATCAAAGTTCATGATAAATTCATATTCAAATTGTTAATTGTGGACTGGTTGTTAAGGATGCAATAATTCATTAGTTGATTCGTTTGTTAATGTCCCGAATGAATTCATAAAAGTGTCCATGTATACCTGTTAAAAGTAAAATCACTGAGGAAAAGCTGGCTCTATTTTTTACTCCTCTTTAGTAATAGTTTAGTTAATCGCATTGCCAATTGTTACTGTTGCCACTTCAACAAATCATCCGGAAGCAGGGTAGAAACAATTGTAACAAAATATGGCCAGAGTCAGTCTTAACAAACCCCTTACTGCCAGCCGCTTAGAGAAACATCACAGTTGCAAGTTGTAACATTAATCATTTCTAAATAGTTTTATCTCCTGCACCGCCCTATTTTATAGGGTAGAGTAAGTCTGTTTAATATATTAGAGAGTGCTGTACCATCTATAAAAATTCCAAGTATGATTCAACTAGGATTGATTGAATAGAGCATACATGAAGCAGCTCGTCATTCAGTGCCTCTAAAAAAACATTGCGCATGAAGGAAAAAATTAGAAAAAGCCTTCGGAAGCACTGGTACTTACCCGAGTATTTTGGCGCAGTCGTCATAATATTTCATAGAATTTTTTACAAAGCTAAATCCATTTACATCACACACATAGGACTGGCCACTTGCACGTAATAAGTCAAAACCACAGACGGTTTGCTGTTTGGAAAAGAAATTCACATTTATAATACTGGATTCGAAGCCAAGAAAGTTAGTCAAGCGTTTACAGAAGAAAAAAAACGTACATCACAGCCTTTATCTTATCAAAAATAGTTCTAATAGTATATATAATAGTTTCAGTGGGCTTTAGAAGAACTTGTGGAGTTTCTCAATAGTCAATTCTGGTCTTTATTGTTTTAATCAACTCTACGAGTGGTGTGTGAAATGTGACTTAACCACTTACCTGCCATCGATCGTAAATTTTTTTAATCACGGTCATGGATCTAAGTGCCAGTAGCGCAGATTTTAAATTTGCAGGTCTCCCTTTGATCTAGAACTTCGTTTACTGGCAACACACAGCGTGGAAATATCAAAGAGCTAAGCTAGGGAAGGGGTTAATGCTGGTAAGTTTAGGTTCTCAGTATAAAGAACATTCCAAAATTGTTGCATTTTCTAAAGATAGGCACAATATTTTTGTTTTCTAGGAAATTAATGTTCGCCTTCATTTTCCAACGCTTGCCTTTTGTTTATACAATAATTTCTTTGTGCAACACTACGGGGGTTATTTACTAAAGCACTCACAAGAGACGTATGTTTCTTAGTAAAGATGAGGCTTTATTGCGCACACCATGTGAACATTGGCAGTGGGTTGGAGAGGAAACCTACGCCTTTCGTGCCCTAACTCTCCCGGAGTTGGGGGGCCGGGAGAGTTAGGGCACGAAACGCGTAGGTTTCCTCTCCAACCCACTGCCAATGTTCACATGGTGTGTACATTAAAGCTGCATCTTTACTAAGAAAAATACGTCTCTTGTGAGTGCTTCGGTCAGCACCGTACAGCGGGTGAATTTCTGCGACAGTGTAACTCCGGACTGAAGTGCCCGGATTCCCATGAGAGCTGCTACTTGAGGTGAGCTCCGCTTAATCTTTAAACCTTATCCTGTGCTTTGGTTATTTACTAAAGGCCAATTTGTTTTTTCCTGGAAAATTTTAGGTTTTGAAGGGTACTTTCACTAAAAACTAGAATTTTTCAGGATTTATAAAATTCAATTTTTCAAGATTTATGATGCCTCAAAGCTGATAAAAGTCCAAATCAGAAAACACTCCAGCTAAAACATGTCGAGGTCATGTAGAAGTCAATGGCAGAGGTTCATTGAACCATTTGAAGATGTATTTTGCCTTCTTGATTTGAGTTTTTTTACTGCTCTTTTTTTCTTGAAAAATCAATCAATTTTCCTCCCGATTGCATTCAATCGAGTTTTTTACATTCAGGTTTTTTCATAAATAAGCAAACATTCGCGTTGTGAGTTTATTCAAGGTTGGAAAAACCTCACAAACTTGACCTTTGATAAATAACCCCCTAAATGTGCAAAGACTAGAGTCAGCAATGACTATTTGTGCCATTGTGCTAGCCAATGACTCTGAAAGAAACAGATTTCAGCCTTTGGTGAATAATCAGTCATTAATGGCAAGTTATTTTTTTCTGCTTCTCCAAGACAAATATTTATCCAGGGATGGCTATTTGCTGCTCTAATCAGGTGCAATACACCCAACTAGCTGTTTCAATACAACAAAACACATATGATGTATGAACTAACAGGTAAGACTACATTATGCACATTACAAAGGTGAAACGAGCCTTGTTGGAGAGTCCCTTCACATCATTAATGTTAGTGATAACTGTCAGCAAGAACAAAGAGGAACCTTAGACCCACATGACTGCATTCCACCTGCTGGTTTCAATGACTTTGGTTGAGGTGGTTAGTGTGTTTTACTGTAAAACTGTCTCAATGTTTTGAAAAGCACTAGTTTCCAAACTGTACTCATTTAACAGATTCTAGGCCAAAAATAAATAAATAAATAATATAAAGATGAATACAACAGGATTTGCATTAGCACAAGGTGCTTACCTTAAAAGCAAGGCAGACTTTCCATGCAATCAACTTCTCTCTGGCATTTAGAATGACAGGATACCGTACTTCTTTTCCTTCACTATCACGTTCTACCTTGCCATCTAAAGCTGGTGATTTCCGAGCTTCAGCGTGTGCATAGTCTGGGCCAACAGTGTAAACCTACAACAGAATATCGGGCTCATTCAGTTTTTTTGTAATATACAAGCAACTGGGGACACCACCCAGTTCAGACAGTTATTTACGTAACGCCCCCCCCCCCCAATGTCAAAATTAGAATAATTTAATGGTTTTGCAATATAACAGAAGGTACAAGTATAACATTATGTTGACTATTAGAAAAGTTAATGGTGATACAGTAAGGCTTGCGTCTTCAGGAAGAAGCTTCTTTCCTATAGCAATAAATTGGTGTTTATCTATCCCCATCAGGTTGACACGTACAGTTAGGGCAATAGTAGCTGCCACACTGAACTGCCCCCTTTCATTTCTAAGCCTAAAATCCCTAACCAGTGGCTCACAATCAACATGTTGCTCACCAACCCCTTAGATGTTGCTCTCAATGGCCTTAAAACAGGTGCTTATTTTTCAATTCCTGGCTTGGAAGCAAGTTTTGGTTGCATAAAAAACATGTAGTCCAAACAGAGCCTCCTGTAGACTGCCAGTTGGCCAAGTACAACTCTCATTTGGCATCCCAGGATGTTTGTGTAGCACCCCCATTTTATTTACATTTGAACGTTGCTCACGTGAGGATCACATAAAAAATGCATACGTCTATAAAAGCAGCCTACAATGCTTTAAAACATTTCAATTGTACCATTTCCTTATATATTAACTATAAGAATAGTACAGAAAATTCCCTGAATTTTACTATAACCTCTACTGAACAATAACATATAGCAATGCCATCACAAGCATTCCCATACAGTAAGCATAATTCTACAGAAATGTATGTGGACAGGAGATTGGGATATAATTATTAATGATATCCCAGATCACAAATCGTGATCGTAACGTTGGAAATTTTCTGTTTGAAATAGATTACTTTGGTTAATCCTGTTGAGTGCAGTGCTGTGTTTCTGTAAATGTTACTTCATGCCCACTCAGGCAATCAGATACTCTTGTATTGGGGGTGCTCCTCCTTGTTACTACATATACATATGGAATGGGGGTTTTTTACTAAAACTCTAATTTATCTCATTTTTATTAACCAAGCTCAACCAAACGTCCATCCACGAAAAAGTCGGGTTGGGAGAAGCTAGATAAAACCAAGGGAAAACCTTGTTCATATGAACTTTTAGGACTTTACTCCCGAATTGCTCGATTTTTTTTTTTTGAGTTATTGCCCGAAAACCCCAAATTTATTGGATTATCGGAATAAACCCAGCTCAGACCACAATATCTTCACATTGGGATAGGGGCATCTGTTACTGACTTATACATGACCTTGACATGGCTGAGATGCCGGGTTTTCAGGTTTGGGCTTTTTTGCAGGAGAAAATTTTGAGTTTTTGCCCCAAAAAGCCTGACAAGAAAAAAAAAAATTGAGGTTTAGTAAATAACCCCCTAAATATAGAGAAGTGCAAAGGGAATGCTATACGTGGACGTTTCTGAGAAGAACAGGCATGAACTAAAAGCAACCTAGGTCATCATCTGGTGCAGTGCATGTTAACCACAAATATGTGAAGGTCAAAAAATGAAATTTTAAAGAAAAAAAAAAGTTCCCATTATACCTTTACATCAGTGCCATCTGTTGGCATGAACTCTTCATAAATGTATGAGCCAGTCTTCCTTACGCTGCTTTCTGGTGAATACACACTGCTCCGGCTACCAATCTGAAACATATGGCGATCACATCAGTACTACGCCTATTTTGTTTTTCAACAATTAAATTAGCTCTTTTTTGGCAACACCTGTATATTTTTGTATATGAACACAGTATAAACTTGATAACAGAACTATCTTGGGCCATCATATACAACTGATGCATATCATAGTACATTTTTCAAACTAGAAAAACTGCTAAGGGAATCAGATGCCCTATTTCAAATAAGTCAAATTGTTATTTCTGCCTATTTATAAATGTTCTGCAGAAGAGTTGCTGATGTAGTTGATGATGAAGCACTTCTGTGTTATGATAGTGTCCTCAAAGAGATATGTATATACTTTCATCATGTTACCTTTATAATTCTAAATTATGATTGGTTGCCATGGGTTAGAAGGCAAAACTTTGACCCACTTACTATATAGCTTGATAGTGTTTCAGAGTGAAATGCAACCCAGAATTGAATATTGTTAATTGATGTTTGGGTGGAAAATAAAGATGCTAAAAAACAAATTTGAAAAAACCCACCTTTCGGAAAAGCCGCTGGCTGCCTCCACCGGCAGATGTTGGATAATAAATGTAAACATTATGGTCCTCGGCACTGACTGGTTTTTCTACGAATGGCTTTTGAAATATTTCCCCATTAACTTCAACATGATCTTCTCCTTCAATTAAATTGCATTCTGGAACAATAAATAAATGTTGATAAGTCTGTGGTCTCCAATTCCGCTTCCGCTGTAACATTCTAATATATCCAATGTGGTACTCTGTTTACTTGGTCAGAATGACTAGAATGAACCATAGCACTTACATAGCATACTCCTCCAAGCAAAACTTACCCACAGGGGAAATAGTAACACAGTTTAGATTAACTGATGTTAATAAATTTTAATAAAATGTTTTAATATATATGGGACCTGTTATCCTAAATGCTTGGGAATTGGGGTTTTCTGGATACCGGATCTTTCAATAATTTGGATCTTTATACCTTAAGTCTAGTAGAAAATCATGCAAACATTAAATAAACCCAATAGGCTGGTTTTGCTTGCAATAAGGATTAATTATATCCTAGTTTGGATCAAGTACAAGGTACTGTTTTATTATTACAGGGAAAAAGGAAATAAATGTAAAAAAATTTAGATGATTTGGATAAAACTAAGTTTATAGGTGATGGCCCTACCATAATTCAGAGCTTTCTGGATAATGGAGATATATCTATCTATCTATCTATCTATCTATCTATATATATAGATAGATATAGATATATATATATATAGATATATATATATATATATATATCATGCGATCATTGTACACAGACACACAAATAAAACGATCCACGGGTTTAAATAACCTGCGTATTTTAAAGGAACAAGAAACTTTCCATAATGTATGCACTCTCTTCACATAGTCATGTCAGATTCCAATGACTGAATTCAGAAGCAACACATAAGCGATGACATTTCCTTGGCAATACGCAGAGAGTTGTGCTACTGATAATACGCTACTGTTAATAACTGGCAGCTCGCTGTAGATAGTTGGGAATTCAAAACAGCTGGAGTGGCTGCCACGTGCAATGAAAACATAATGCTTCAGATTCCAGTGACAATTTTCCATGTCTACTATTTATGTCACAATGCTGTTCAGAATGATCCCAAGAATGAAATGCATGGTACAGATACATGGTTAATTACATTAAGGGATCTACAAAACCTTTTAACCACATTTTGGAAGCTGTATAAGAAATAGATAGAAAGATATATTTTTTTTTAGTAGGTTATAAAACATGATGCTACATGCAATTGCCAGGAATATTAAAAGAAAGGTACAAATAATGACATCAAGGTAGTTTTCAAAAAGAACCTAAGTAAAATTCAGTAGATACCCAAATCCCCAGTGCATTCTTTTTTCGGCACATTTTTTCAGCACTATTTCAAAGCAATTTAATAAAACAAGTTTCATTAAAGTTCTATTACATTTTAACTGCTAACAACTAGGCAGGGGGAGAGCACTACAAAGTTCTGTAAGAGAACATTTTTCCCATAAAGCTGATCAATTTTAAAAACCAGAGACATTTTACAGGAGGAAATATTTCCGTTATCCTCTGGAAAACATACAATCTGGATTCTATTGTATTAAAGGGATAGTTCAGTTAAGTTTTAGTATGTTATAGAATTGCCAATTCTAAGCAACTTTTCAATTGGTCAGTTTTATCCAAATCTACATTTTTCAATTATTTGCCTTCTTCTTCTGATTTTCAAATAGGGGTCACCCATCTAAAAAAACAAATGCTTTTGTTATTGCTACTTTTCATTACTCTTTCTATTCTGGTCCTCTCCTCTCCACCTGATATCTCAGTCTCTTGTTTAAATCTTCTTTAAATCTGTGCATGGTTGCTAGGGTAATTTGGACCCTAGCAACCAGACTGCTGAAACTGCAAACTGGAGAGCTGTTAAATAAAAATATAAATAACTCAAAAAGCGCAAATAATAAAAAATAAATAATAATTGGAAATTGTCTCAGAATATCATTCTCTACATCAGGGATCCCCAACCTTTAGAACCCGTGAGCAACATTCAGAAGTAAAAGGAGTTGGGGAGCAACACTAGCATGAAAAATGTTCCTGGGGTGCCAAATAGGGGCTGTGATTGGCCATTTAGTAGCCCCTATGTGGATTGTCAACCTACATTGAGGCTCTGTTTGGCAGTACAACTGGTTTCTATGCAACTAAAACTTGCCTCCAAGCCTGGAATTCAAAAATAAGCACCTGCTTTAATGCAACTGGGAGCAACATCCAAGGGGTTGGAGAGCAACATGTTGCTCGCGAGCTACTGGTTGGGGATCACTGCTCTACATTATACTAAAAGTTGATTCAAAGGTAAACAAACCCTTTAAGAAACAAGAATCAGAGAAGCAGGCATATTGGTGTTAATTGCAACAGTTGTATTTCTTTGCAAATGTTTTATTTTCTTTACGAAAACTTAAAAGGTTTTAGGTAGGGATGCACCAAATTCACAATTCTAGGGTTCTTGTGAAAGAACGCTTCATTTAGCATATTGGTATACAACATCTGTTAAAAATGTATCTCACTAATTAGACTTTATGGTTTATTGGAACATCCAACATAATATACTTTGGGGCAAATTTACTAAAGGGCGAAGTGGCTAACGCTAGCAAAAATTCACTTGCGTGACATCACTTTGCCAATCTAGCAGTACTTCGCACCCTTACGCCAGGCGAAGTTGGGACGTAACTATGCTAATACACTAACTTGTGGATTTTCGTGAACGTTACCTCTTGCGCCAGACTTTACTTTGCTACCTCAGACCAGGGGAAGTGCAATAGAGTAGAAAGGGATGGTTCAAAAAAACGTTGAAATTCAGAAAAAAACACTGGCGTCTTTTACTTTTTATAGGATGATAGGCTGAAAAAGAGCGAATTTTTTTTTAAGGGTACCCTCGTTCCCCCCCTACATTTGATAACATATGGCACCTAAACTATACTGTGGGCACATGTGTAGGGCATTAGAATACATTTATTAAGGTAGCCTGGCCTTGTTTAATGTAACGTGTTTTCTGCTGCATATACGGCCATTGTACTTTAACTGCACGTCGTATGCAAATTTCCGATCGCTAGCGTAACTTCAAACCGCTGATCGCAACATCGCTAACGCAACTTCGCAAACAATCGTTAACTTGTGCGCAACTTTGGATCTTCGTGAATTTGCGCAGCCATGGCGAATCTACGCCTGGCGAAGTGCGGCGAAGGCAACACTGGCGCAGCTTCGAAGGTAAGTAAATTTGCCCCTTTGTTCCCAGCACATTTAGATGCATTTTATTCTCATGACAACATCTTTCTGCACTAGAATTCTACTGAGTGAGCAGATTCTTGTTCCGCACTGATGCAGAATATGCAGCATTTTTCATTTCCCGACCCACCTTCTGGCTTGTTTGGATCCCTGTTAAGGACTGCATATCGGGGAAGCATAATTCCCTCATTTGTCAGGATCCGATACACTTCTCTCCTGGAAAAGAAAAATATTTCAAGACAAAATTGGTTGTGCAACAATTGTGCTTACATTTTTATGTTCTGTTTCAAACATATTTTATATTTGAATATTAAAAAAATAAAAAAAGCCATACCTGTCTTGTATCTGATACTGTAGATTCAAGTCATTGATTACAAATGGATTCCTGAGTTTTGCATATGCAACTGCTTTGTCCAACAGAAAGCCTTCAACATTAAAAGACATTTTAGAAGCTCAATTTATCTTCTTTATTTACTTAAATTAAGGGGAATCTATCACAATATAAAATATAGCAATGCCATTTATCATGATAAAATAATCAATCATTATTGTCCAATTTTCTTTTTCTCTGTACTAAGTTCAACTTGATGGTAACCAAGCAGCATAAATCCATACTGGTGGCAAAAGTTTCTTATCTCAATGTTCCTTTAGTAGCCTTAAGGCGTAGTGATCCATATTGTAGGAAAAAGATGATCTGTTAAGCTGGTGCCCAAACTGACAAGTTTTACAAAATAAATAACATGAATAATCCATTCCATGTTAAAACCCTTAAGTAATGTATTCATTGAGTTTACTAAAAAGAAGCAGAGGTTAAATAACTTGGGGATGCCAAATGTCTTACTCCCTCATTGTTTTTAATCACTTAAGGTGGCCATAAACAGAGAGATCCACTCGTTTGGCGACATCTGTCCCCGATATGCCCACATTGAGGTGGGCGATATCGGGCTGATCCAAACGTTGGGCCCGATTACCGTGCCCGATCTACATCTGGCCACTTTCGGCTAGATAACGGTTTGGGATGCCCGTCGGATGGCACACACAGGCCAATAAGCTGCCGACTTGGTCTGTCGGCAGCTTTTATCGGCCCGTGTATGGGGGCCTTTACCGGTAGCCCAGGCCAAAACTTCTGTTAGCAGAAAACCACAGCAGCCTCATGCACTTCTGAGTGAGCGCCATAGAGCAATACTCTTTCTGATTATTCCTTCATTTTGTTGGGTGCATATGTGCAATAGATTGAAACGCTGAACTTTAAAGGAGAACTAAACCCTAAAAATGAATATGACTAAAAATACCATATTTTATATACTGAACTTATTGCACCAGCCTAAAGTTTCAGCTTGTCAATAGCAGCAATGATCCAGGACTTCAAACTTGTCATAGGGGGTCACCATCTTGGAAAGTGTCTGTGACACTCACATCCGCAGTGGCCCACTAAAAACCCTTGGACCAAGGGCCCACCCAAAAACCTTTAGACCAGGGGCTGAATAAGTATTATTTTCTTCCTCTCCTGACAACCTCTATTCTCCTATTCCTTTTATTCTCATAGAAATAGGAATGGCCATGAAATAAGCCACATGTTTAGAAGCAGGAGGGCCAGTCCGACACTGCGCAGTGGGATCTGAGCAGCTTTTTAGAAGCTAAGCTTAGGGGTTGTCACAAGTTATCAAGCAGAAAATGAGGTTGGCCTGTACTATAAGCTGATGCTACAGGGCTGATTATTAAATTCTGATGCTAGTTGCACTGGTTTCTGTGCTGCCATGTAGTAATTATCTGTATTAATTACTAATCAGCCTTATATTGTGACATTTATATTCTATATGTACTGTATATTGTAAGTGGGTCCATAAGTGACAGCAGCACAGAGCATGTGCAGTGAATCAGCAGAAAAGAAGATGGAGGGCTACGTCTTCGGAGACACAGATCTTTACTGCTAATGGGCTGTGGTTGCCTTGGGCTGGTACAGAAACCCAAAACATAATGTACAACATTTCAAGTTTCTTCTTTAGTTAGGCTTTAGTTCTCCTTTAAGAAAAGTGCCGGTATATTTACTCTACTGCATGTGTGTCGGCCTAGGGCCTTTGGAGAACAAAGAAGATGATCACTCTGTGGTGCTCGCTCAGTATTACGCCCAGTTTTCTGCTAACAGGGGCGCTAACCTGGGGTATCTGGTAATTATAATCACTGTAGGGTGCAAATCATTTGGTACCCCTCCCAGGGATTTCAACTTTCCTTCTCCTTTAAAAAAAAAAAAAAAAAAAAGACTAACATCTAATAAAGATTTATTTTTATAATACCAACTATAGATATTGGTCTGTTTATCACTGAACCATAGTTAAGAAGTCCATAGCTAATGAAATGTCCTATAGAAGAGCCCGCCCAAGACTAACCTGCACCAAAGAAATGCCCAGCATGCTTTTCCCTTATCTGCCTACCCTTAGCTCTAGCCTTGATCAATGTAATCTAATGTAAATAAAACGTTCGTTTGTTACCTACACAGAAATTTGCATTGTAGATGAAAAATGCTGTTCTTATCTTTATTCTCCTTAACATAAAACGATTTGTCTATTTTTTTCAAGTAGACATTACTGCTGCTGTTATTTTTAATGCAGGTTTAAATTCCCTGCCAGACAATCCTTCAATCCTATAAACCATATGAATCTATAATCTCAGAACATAAGGCTGTTCTTGAAACACTGCTGCACAGTACACTGCAAACTCTAATAACTCATTATGTGCATAACTGATGCTGAATATAAAGATTTGAGTCTTAAAGGGGTGGTTCACTTTAAGTTAACTTTTAGCAGAATAGCTTATTCTAATTAACTTTTCCATTGGTCTTCGTTATTTTTATTTTTATAGTTTTTGAATTATTTTCCTTCTCATGACTCTTCCCAGTTTTCAAATTAATTTGGCACCACCCAGTAACATTTTTCATGCTTGTGTTGCTCCCCAAGTCTTGTTACATCTGAATGTTGCTCACAGGTGAAAAAGGTTGGGGACCCCTGCTCTACATCATACTAAAAGTTAATTTAAAGCTGAACAACCCCTTTAAGCTTCAACCATAGGCTTGTGTGAGGCATTTCCACAGTCATGGAAAATACTTAGGCAGCTGTCACTACTAGAAGAAGTACTATTTACAGAAACATTTGCCCCCAATAATAGGACACCAATTCATATAGACTGCTAGGCCCTGCTTCTGGGTTCTTTCCATAGGATTATAACCACTAGAAAGTGTCTTGTGGGAGGGGGTTAGGAACTTCTGGCCAAGTAAGACAACTGCTACATGGGCACGGTCAAACTAAGTCCAGCCATTAATACAGGTATGGGACCTGTTATCCAGAATGCTTGGTACCTGGGGTTTTCCTGATAACTGATCTTTACATAATTTGAATCTAATACCGTAATTCTACTATTAAACAAACCCAATAGGCTGGTTTTGCTTCCATCAATTTTATTATTACAGAGAAAAAGGAAATTATTTGGGCAAAATGGAGTCTATTGAAGACGGCCTTTCTGCAAATCTGAGCTCTCTGTATAACAAGTTTCCAGATAAAGGATCCCATACCTGTACATTCACAGAAGCTTGGGGAAATAAAGCAAATGGACCGTAAATATACTTTCAGCCCTTGAAGGGGCAATAAACATAACGTTGTTTAACATAAGCGCAATAAATAGAAACAGTGTTAAAGCTACAGGTTGAACTTTGACTGTAGACTTTCTTTTGATAAAAAAAAAAAAAAAAATTAATTCAAACCTAATTTAATTTTTTACCCCTTCTGTCTGCCTTTCTCTGAAATCAGGAGAGGTTGTTAAATACAAGTCACTCCCTTCCTCCAGCTGCAGACAGTTTCATTCTCAAGGTGGCCATATATGGGCCAATGAAAGCTGCCGACAGACTGAGTCAGCAGTTTATTGGCCCGTGTGTGGGGCCCTCCAACGGGCTTCCCGGATCGATATCTGGCCGAGAGATAAAAATCCTGTCGGATCGCAGACCGCCTCTGTTCGTGGATGCAGTACCTCGATATTCCTCTTTATGATCCAATTGTTGGGCCCTAGGGCCCACGATTGGATCAGTCCGATATAGCCCACCTCAAGGAGGGCATAGCGGGGAGTGATCCTCTTGTTTGGCGAAATCGCCAAATGAGCGTTATGTATGGCCACCTTTCCAGACACAGAAGAGTTCATTACACAGGGGGTCTAACGGGGAAGGCTAATTTGATAAACTCAAATAAGCAATGTACGGTGTATATCAATGGCATTTTTCCATATCCTTATACATTTTCCCATAACAATATAACACATAATAGATTCGCTGTAAGCAGCCTGCAGGTTCCATTGTCATGCAGGTTCCATTGTCATGTTCAAAATCATTTAGAAAGCGGTCAGTCTAGCCTAGCAGGTGAAATCTACGTTTACATGTAGGAACATTTTGAGGCCCATTTATCAAAGGTCGACTTTTGAATTCATGTGAAATTTTTTTTACTCTAATAAATTTGAATATACTCGAAATTCGATTGGGAGGTTATTTGAGAAAAAAATTGATTATCTAAAACTCGAACGAATATAATCGACCCAAAAACTCGAATCTTTTTGAAATACTTTTTGAAAAGTAAATATAATTTCAAGCAACTTTGCAATATACATCAATTAAAAAATATGCAGACATTTTATGATTTTTAATGGTTTGGAACAGTCCCCTAAGCCTAGCCCCCAGCTATCCTGCTGATCTGTCTGACTACTGTCACTTTGTATCAACAGTCATCTGTCCTCAGCCTGCATCCTCCAAACACCACAATTCACACGTGATTTCAATAAGGAAAGGAACATCAGTGCAATGCATTGTGGGTTATGTAGTTCCTGCATGTTGTCTTTAAGCTGTGGAGAAGTTGATACAATTTGTAACATCAGTATTTAGTCCCTCCTTCCCTGCCAGGATTTCAAATGATGCAGAAAGTGAAGAACTGTAAAACAGCTGGATTTCAGCATAGAAAATGGCATTTATTCATACTTTATATGAATAAATATATTAGGGTTTTTTGTGTTATATGGGCTCTTTATCAAATTTTGGTTTGGAAGCCGGAGTTCCCCTTTAACAAATGGGTCCCTGGACCTCTCCCATTGACTTACATGAACATGGCAGGTTTTAGGTGGCGAATAGTCGAATTCGAATTATTCTCAGGGTAAAGGTTTGATAAAACTCAAATTTCGAATCGAGTTTAGATTATTCCCTATTCGAATTTGTGAGTTTTGACCAAAAAAAGAATTTGAAATTACGAATTTCCTATTCGACCCTTGATAAATCTGCCCCTTAAGGATTCAACTTGTTCTAACTTGGGTACAAAGACACAAAGAAGGAACAAGTTTCTTGCTTTTTTCCCTCTAATGCTAATTAGGGAGCTACCCAAACGATAGACAACTATAGTTTATAAGAGAAAACTTCTGGTGTGAAAAACAAAAATAACCAATAGTGCTATACCTTTCGAATGGAAAGAAATGAGACAGTCGCACAAAGGCCAGTTTTCCACGGTCTCATTTAAAATGACCTCTTCTTCAAAAATAACAACAGTGATATACTTGAACAAGGACAGGCGTTCCAGGATTTCTTTCATCGGTTTCGATTTAGATTTCTTTGCCATTGCACAGATTCCGACCACAATCTGTCTCTCCGGCGGCTAAAAAAAAGGCAAGCAGAAAGAAATAGTCACGGAAGGATCGCCACAGAAATGCTTGTGAGAAACACTAATAGATTGAGCTTAGCAAAGTTGGAATGGCATCCGTAATTAGTGCGATTGTATCTGCGAGTGCTGAAAGACTCAATGCAGCATACGTCACTTGCCAATTATCACATTAAACCATAGCTATCAAGTACTGCTCATCAAAAGGACAAATCCATAAGATCAGGGTTAGCAAAACATGGAATAGTTCCATAAGCAATCATTTCAAATAAAGGATTCCATTACACTGCCAGGCAATTCACTGCAGCCATATTCACAGGGACAGACAAGAAGTTATGGAAAGAGGCTTATTTATTGAAATCTGAATTTATCTCATTGTCCCAATAAAAAAAGCTTGTCCAAACTTCCATGCCTGATTTTGCCTTATTTATTAATAAATCAACTTGATTTAATCCAATTGGTTAAAAAAAAAAAAAAATCAAAACAAATTAGTGAAAACCCGATTTTTTTCGAGTTTTGCACTAAAACCTGGATTTTCATGCTAAACCCACCAAAGACCACTATAACTTCAACTTGGGATAGGTGCTCTTCAATCGACTTATACAGGACCTCGACCGTCTGAGATGGCGGATTTTCAGATTCAGGCTTGTTGCAGTATCAGGGTATATTAAATATAGAAAAATGTGAGTTTTTTTTTCTCAAATTTTTGCCCCAAAAAGCCCGACCAGAAAAATATGAGGTTTAAAGGGGTGGTTCACCTTTAAATTAATTGTTAGTATGATGTAGAGAGTGATACAGCTTTAATTTTTTTATTATTTAGTTTTTTTTAGTTATTTAGCTTTTTATTCAGCAGCTCTCAAGTTTGCAGTTTCAGCAATCAGGTTGCTAGGGTCCAATTTACCCTAGCAACCATGCATTAATATGAATAAGAGACTGGAATATAAATAGGAACGGCCTGAATAGAAAGATAAGTAATAACAAATTGCAATAACAATACAGGTATATATCTGTATTACAGAGCATTTGTTTTTAGATGGGGTCAGTAACCCCCATTTGAAAGCTGGAAAGAGTCAGAAGAAGAAGAATGCTTAAAATAAACCACTATAAAAATGAAAAAATGAAGGCCATATAAAAAAAAGGCTTAGAATTGGCCATTCTGTAATATAATAAAAGTTAGCTTAAAGGTGAACCACCCCTTTAATAAATAACCCCTTAAAGTTCCCTTTTGCATTACATTGTTTATTTTAATCACCTGACTCGGCATATAGAATTGAAACATTAAAAAATTATTTTAGCAGTAGTTATGTTAGAACAGGTCCCTGAGGAGATGCCAAATAAGGGCTGTGATTGGCTATTTGGTAGCCCCTATGTAAACTGGCAGCCTACAGGAGGCTCTATTTGTCAGTACATCTGGTTTTTATGCAAATACAACTTGCCTCCAAGCCTGGATTTCAAAAATAAGCATCTGCTTTGAGGCTACTGGGAGCAACATCCAAGGGGTTGGTGAGTAACATGTTGCTAACGACCCACTCGTTGGACATCACTGTGTTAGAACATCAATTAATCACTCTCCTCTTGTAAGGATGCACCTACATTATAATAGCTTCACCTAGTAGCTGGAGCTAATTACAACACTGTCTGTCTCAGTCTAGACTACAACTTCCATCATCTTCTAACAGTCCAGAGTTACAAATTAAAGCAACACAAATATCCTCAATAGACAGTGGCTCCACTGAATATATCCTTTGAAAATTAATGTTTCCTCCACAACACATATTTAAAGGGATTCTGTCATGGTTTGTTTATGTATTTTTTATTTCAAAATTACACTGCAAATAATTCACTCTACAATTTAAAATGTAATTCCTCAACCAGCAAGTGTATTTTTTTTTAAGTTGGAATATTGGTGTGTAGGCAGCCATCTCAGATTATTTTCCCTGGTCATGTGCTTTCAGAAAGAGCCAGCACTTTAGGATGGAACTGCTTTCTGGCAGGCTGTTGTTTCTCCTACTCAATGTAACTGAATGTGCCGCAGTGGGACCTGGATTTTACTATTGAGTGCTGTTCTTAGATCTACCAGGCAGCTGTTATCTTGTGTTAGGAAGCTGTTATCTTGTTACCTTCCCATTGTTCTGTTAGGCTGCTGGGGGGGGAGGTGATATCACTCCAACTTGCAGTACAGCAGTAAATAGTGATGGAAGTTTATCAGAGCACAAGTCTCATGACTGGGGGCAGCTGGGAAACCGACAATATGTCTAGCCCCATGTAAGATTTTTAAATTAAATATAAAAAATGTTTTTGCTCTTTCGAGAAAGATTTCAGTGCAGAATGTTGCCGGAGCAGCAATATTAACTGATTTTCCCAAGACAGTATCCCTTTAAAGTACAAGTCAACCCCAAAATAAAATAGAAGACAATTTTAAGCAACTTTCCAATACATATACAAATAACTTAAAAAAACATAGAAAAAGTTGTAATGAATGTATATTGCAAAGTTGCTTAGAATTATGTTTTCTTTTATTAGGCAAAACATTTTTGAGTGGTTAACTTTCTGTTAAATGAGCACAAGTGAAGTTAATTTATAATATACATACAGAGTCATATTCATCATCCTCTTCATCCTCCTCATCTTCCGTGTGCTCATACAGATTGTCCAAGTTTTCTGGTTTGCTTTGGTCCAACAGTTCATCAGATTCCTCACATCCCACAAAGAACCTGGGAACGTCGTTTTCTGTTGCACTGACAGACATTCTAGCGAATGATTTATTGTCTACATGAAATTGGGAATCTACTCAGTCTCGTCTATATATGATAATTCAGCAGCAAATCGCAGCAGGTGCTCAGAGTTTCATATTTGCACTAATGATGTTCCTGTTGCAGAAATAAAACCTTGTTGCAAGTGGTCTCCTTTCCAGATTGCATCTCCATCCTTAAAACAGAAAAGAAATAATGAATCGGTTGCATATGAGGAAACACTGTAGCTGCAAATAACTGACACTTCTGGTTCAGACAGATGAATACTTCTTTTTGTGTCGCTGGTACAGAATTCAGCATCGATGACAATAAAACAGGCTTTGTTTTATCCAATCAATGGGTGCAAAATCTAATATTCTGTTCTGTGCAGACAGATCTGATTGACAGTGCTATGACAATTAGAGGCATATTAATCAAAGGTCGAATTTCAAATTCATGTGGGTTTTTAAAAACTCCCATAAACTCCCATGAACTCAAAATTCGACCAATCTAAATTTATTTAAAAAAATCGAATTTCTTAAACTCGGGTAAATAGGATCGACCCGAAATATCAAATTGAATACGATTCGAGTTTTTTTCCCGAAAAAACTCAAATATCAGGAAGGCTGCAAACAACTCCAAATTTATCCCAGGATGTCTCCCATCGACTAAAACAGCAATTGGTCAGGTTTTAGGTGGCGAATAGTTGAATTTGAGTTCTTAAAGGGCCTGTATGATAAATCTCGAAAATCAAATTAGAATTTAAAAAAAAAACTCAAATCGAATTTGAACGATTCCCTAGTCAGATTTGACAGTTTTGACCATAAAAAAAAAAACTAGAAAATTGTATATATAGCACCAATGTGTTTATCTCATATTTATATCTGTATCAAACTCAGGACGCCAGCGCAGTAAGGGCACACGGGGAGATTTAGTCGCTTGCAGACTAATCGCCTCTTCTTCTGGGCGACAATCTCCCCGATCTGCTTTCCCCTAACTTCCCGACGGTTATAATGAAAATTGCCAGTGGTATGGCACTCGCGGCGCTTCGTTTTCCAAAGTCGCCCATTCGGAAAACGGAATCGCCACGAGTGCCATACTGCTGGCGATTTTTTATTATAGCCAGCGGGAAGTTAGGAAAAGGCAGATCGGGGAGCTTGTCAACCAGAAGAAGAGGCGATTAGAAGCGAAGCGACTGAATCTCCCCGTGTGCCCTTACCCTATGAGTGCTAACCACTAAGCTATTTCCCGGGTTCTAAGTTCTATTGACTAATGAAATCCAGTGTATTCCTTTTTATATATTAAATGTATATTTATTTCTCAGTTTGCATAGCAGAGTTGTAGATACTGTACACTTAAATGCTTATTCAAACTGAATGTGAACAAGGACCTGATGAATTCTAGAGCAGCAAGAGAAAGTAATCATTTCAGCTTTAGCCAGGCAACTTTTTCAAACTAGCTTTCATCTGGTATGATACCTTTGGATTGGAGTAAATATAATGAAGTTGTAATTTTGACATCTGCGGTGGGAAAGTCATTTGAAAGTATAAGGCATGACATATAAGATAATGTTCTGGAGAACGGCATTATAAGCAGTAATCAGCACGGCTTTGTGAAGGATAGGTCACGTCAGGCAAATCGGATTGCTTTTTAAGCAAGGTAAGCAGAAAGTTGGACAGTGGGGTTGTAGTGGATGTGATCTACAGGTATGGGACAGTTATCTGGAAACCCTTTATCCAAAAAGCTCCGAATTACAGTATGGCCATTTCCCATAGACTCAATTTTTAATCAATTAACATTTTTAAAAATTATTTCCTTTTCCTCTGTAATAAAATAGTACAGATATGGGATCCATTATCCGGAAACCCGTTGTACAGAAAGCTCCAAATTACGGAATAGCAGTCTCCCATAAACTCCATTTTATACAAATAATTCAGATTTTTAAAAATGATTTCCCTTTTCTCTGTAATAATAAAACAGTAGCTTGAACTTGATCCAAACTAAGATATAATTAATCCTTATTGGAAGCAAAACCAGCTTATTGGGTTTATTTAATGTTTACATGATTTTCTAGTAGACTTAAGGTATGAAGAGAAAGATCTGTTATCTGGAAAACCCCAGGCCCCAAGCATTCTGGATAACAGATCCTATACCTGTACCTTGTACTTGATCCCAAACAAGATTTAATCAAAGCTTATTGGAAGCAATACATTCAATCTTATTGGGTTTAATGTTTAAATGATTTTTAATAGACTTATGGAGATCTAGAGACTAAAGAGATCTAAAAAAGAAAAACACTGGGTTCTGAGCATTCTGGATAACAGGTTCCATACCTGTACTTGGATTTTGCCATATGATTTGATACAGTGCCCCATAAACAACTGTTCCTAAACAAAGTTCTGTTGGTCTTAATAATGTTGTTTGAACATGGATAGAAAGTCTATGGGACCGGGTACAGAAGGTGGTTGTTGTTAATACTACATTCTCTACATGGAGTATGGTCTGGGTGGAGTTCCACAGGGTTCTGTATTGGGTTCAATTTTAATTTGAGCTTTAGTAAAAGGAGTATTCCTGTTTAAAAAAAACAAAAAAAAAAAAACACTGGTAAGTCCCCATATAAAATATGCTGTGCAGTTTTGGTCTCCATTGGGCAAACAGCGTGTTCTTTTAGAACAAAGTTGATCCAGGGACTGGTCAATTCTGCTTCTCTATTATTATTATGGTTAACAACACCCACATATACTGTAAAATAGAGGTTTGTATACAAACATACAGATTACATACAAAATGGAGATTGCTTCATAAAGATTCATTCTAAAATTATTCTGAAAATATTTATGGCAAATAGCTTAAATTTGGAGAAATTACATTTCTCTGCTATCCTTTTAATTGATTAAGAGATTACTGGCATATTTTCATACATTATTTTTCACTGCTTGAAACCAATTTCTTGTTAGGGTAGGCCACTGAAGTTATAAGCTGCACATAGATAGGCAGACTGATTTTTGGCCAATATCTGTGCGGCAGTTCTGAAAAGCTTGTTAAGCAAAACCAGACTAGGCTGTTGCAGCACTCTCCTGACAGCTTCTTTTATAATTCAATTGTTAGCCTGAGGGACAAATAACCTGATCAGCCAGTAGCCAAATCAGGCAAAAGCAGTCTTTTGGCAACCCCCAGAGAATGAACATTTTACTTCTATGGCTAGTTGTATGTATAACTTGGTAGTTATTCTATCCAATAGTGAGAGCTGTGCACAGCAACTCACTTAAAACATGTATTTGTGCAGTTAATCCATATCAATGTAAACCACAATAGTTAATACAAACTTCTAACATATTACACCACAAAGTCGTATCACCCCCCGGTCTGCCTACCTCATGGCAGCCACTCCCTCCTGACGCGTTTCCCGCTATTGATGAAGCGCCCAATAGCGCGAAAAGCATCAGGAGGGAGTGGCTGCCATGAGGTAGGCAGACTGGAGGGTGGCACGGCTTAGTAGTGTAATATGTTAGAAGTTTGGATCAATTAACGTGATTTACATTGATTTGGATTAACTGCACAAATAAAAGTTTTAACAGCGTTTCATATTTTCATTTTATAACTTTAGTCCCCATGTACAGCAGTTATGCTGCCACTAATTCTAAAAATTATACTGAATTCATAAGTAGTAGTTACAAAGTTGACAAAAGAAGTACATATTTCATAGTTTGCACCAGTGCACCTTGTTTTTACTTACAAAAGTTCCTACTTTGGCATAAAAAAAAAAAAAGATTTTAAAGGGGAACTATAGCAAAAAGTATTCATCAAACAGAAATAAGAAACTTTCTAAAAATCAGTTAAATATTATGCATTGTTTCAGAAATAAGCAAGTTTATTTCCTTTTCCCCTGTAATAATAAAACAGTAGCTTGTACTTGTTCCAAACTAAGATATAATTAATCCTTGTTGGAAGCAACACCAGCCTATTTGGTGTATTTAATGTTTATATGATTTTCTAGTAGACTTAGGGTAGGGGCACACTGGGCGATTCGGGGAGATTTAGTCGCCTGGTGACTAATTGCCTTGTAGGCGATCAATGTCCCCGAACGCCCTCTGTCTTGCGCTGGCTATAATGAAAAGTCGCCTGCGGCATGGTACACACGGCGCTTCGTATTCTGAAGTCACCGAAGTTGCCTCACGATCGCCGCAAAGACTAAGTGATTAGTGGCAAGCATTCTCGATAGCAGGTCCCATACCTGTACCTTGTATTTGATCCCAACTAAGATATAATTAATCCTTATTGGAAGCAAAACCAGCCTATTGGGTGGATTTTCTAGTAGGCTTAAGGTATGAAGATCCAAACTATGGAAAGATCCATTATTCAGAAAACACCAGGTCTGAGCATTCTGGATAACAGGTCCCATAGCTGTACATAAGAAAACCCCATGGTAATATATTAAACACTAATCACAACATTAAGGGAGTTATTTGTCAAAGATAAGAGTTTTAGAGGTTTGTGAGATTTTTTTATTGAATGAACTCAACTGATTTAAGAAAAAACTCGAATCAGTGAATTCGGAGTTAAAAACCTTGAATCGAAATTTTAAAAAAAACTTGAATTGATCGAATTAATTGAATTTAATAGATGAATGGACCTTTGCAATTGACTTCTACGTGACCTTGACAGGTTTTCGCTGGATTCGAGCTATTTACATGTTCGGGGTATAAAACATCTCTAAAAATTTTAGGTTTTTTTTGTGATTGAAAAATACTCTTGAAAACTTGAATTTTTCAGGTAAAAATCAACTTGCTTTAATAAATAACCCTCTTAAACACAGGAAAAACTAAGAGTGTCACCAAACAGTGGTACATGCGCCTCCAGTGAAGACAAATTAGACATCACACTGTACTTGCTTTTAACCATTATACAATACTGCACACTTGATCACAATTTGACAACACAGTGAATCAAAAGCTGCTACTAAAGAGCAGTGCACAGTACATGGTGTTATTTGAAATGAGATGATCTTCCAACGAGAGCAATGCAAACAGTGTTATAAAATTATTACCTAGATTTAACAAGATTGTGTACGGAGAGAACACACTAAACCAGTAAGGCTTTAAAGGAAAAGTAATGTCAAAAAATAAAAGTGTTTTCAAGTAATGAAAATATAATGCAGTGTTGTAAACCGGTGTATTTGCTTAAGAAACACTACTATTGTTTATATAAATAAGCTGCTGTGTAGCAATGGGGGCAGCCATTCAAAGGAGAAAAGGCTCAGGTTACACAGCAGATAGCCAATAAGCTCTGCCTGTCTAATGGTGTTATCTGTTATCCATTAGTTAACCTGTGCATTATAGCCGTTTTTCAATTTCCGCCATTGCTCCACAGCAGCTTGTTTATATGAACTATAGTAGTGTTTCTGAAGCAAACACATCAGTTTTACCATTGCAGGGCAACAGTACATGATATTTTCATTACTTTAAAACATTTTTTAAAATCATTTTTTGGTGTTACTGTTCCTTTAAAGATAAAAACAAATAAGTAAAATGAAGCCTGAACGTATATATTTAGCTTAACAGTTAAAAATGCATGGAGGGGGGGGGGGGGGAAGTAGGGTAACCGGTTATTCCCCTTTTTAACAGCAGAGAAAGCGCACACGATTGCAACAGTAACTTTCATTGTGTGATACAATCTCCTTGGCTGTTTAAACAACAAATTTTGTTTCACTTCTGTGATTACAATTTTCAGTAATACTAAAGGCACATAGGTTCATGTAATGAACAGTTCTTTTGAAATGATCCAAGGGATGCTAACACAGAGCGAGAACTAAAGCTGGCCATAGACGCAAAGATCCAATCGTACGAATCCTCGATTAGGTTAGTGATAGGTCTGGAGATGGGGAAGTCTGATCGGTCGAGGATTTGAACGATTGGATCTTTGCGTCTATGGCCAGCTTAAGCGAGAGGTAACACTACCGAGTTTCATGGACACAGCCATTATGCCAGTCATCATTAGGGCTCTTACTCACTTGCGTTCTGACCTGCGCTCCCCTGCGTTCCATTTTTTGGCGTTCAGCCGCAGGGGAGCGCAGGAATAGACGCATGTCATTATTTCAAATGGGGCTGTACTCACTCAGGCGCGTGTAGGTGCCGAACGCAGGAAAAATGCAGCATGTTGCGTCTCAACCTGCGTTCGGCGCCTACACGCGCCTGAGTGAGTACAGCCCCATTTGAAATAATGACATGCGTCTATTCCTGCGCTCCCCTGCGGCTGAACACCAAAAAACGGAACGCTGGGGAGCGCAGGTCAGAACGCAAGTGAGTAAGATTTGGGGAAGGAAACATGAAGGAGCATGACATATTAAACAGATAAATGAGATCAAAGATGAAATCTAACCTTGTTATGCGCGCCATACTACTGGGGTAATTACATTTAAAATAAACACAACACCATCTGTTATGACATATGTATCTAAAAAGAAAACAGATTTCTTCTGTTGACGCAATGTATAATTTAATTGAGAAACATATATTTTGACTTTACGACTCATTTAAAAAACAAATGATGTTGATCTACAGGAAAAGCTATACCGGATGATTAAAAGTGAGCTTGACACCTACATATAATTGACACCATTCCTAAGCAAACAGAAAACTGCCTATATATGATGTTAACCATTTCCTTGGTAACAATTCCTATGAGCAGTTATTATGGGGAAAAAAAAAAACTAACTGATCCTGCACAGGAGCAGCTGGCGGGGTTGGTAGGTGGGGCTTCCCGTTCTAAGCAGCAGCGCCTACTTCATAAAGGTTAATTCAGTTTATGGCAGCTGCATTCTATATACAAGTAATAAATAAAGTTTGTGAAGGTAAAGTACCCCTTTAAAGGAATTGTTCAGTATTAAAATAAAAACTAGGTCAATAGATAGGCTGTGCAAAATAAAAAATGTTTATAAAATAGTTCGCCAAAAATGTAATGTGTGAAGGCTGGAGTGACTAGATGTCTAACATAATAGCCCATAGGTAAATCCTGGTGAGAAAACATACAAGACACTGTTTTTACAAAGTTTCTTTGGGAGGCAACGTCGAGCAAGGACAAACGAAGAGCCGCATGTTTTCCCACTGGTAATTTCAATTATTGCTGTAGGGAAATAATTAGCAGATTAGTCGCCAGCAGTAGTGAAGATTTATCGAAGGCGACTAATGCCCTTATGTTGCACTGCAAGAAAACAGACTAGCTCTACTGTAACATCTCTGCCCAACTTCTTCCTTCTTTTATCAACAAAGTAAATGAGTTTGACGAGACGGAAAACCAGTGATTACTACTTATGGTTTCTTTCTCTGGAACAGAAATCCAGATGTGAACCCTTTAACCATAAAATCACTTCCTCGTGTCAGACTTACAGGCTTATCATTTCCAGGATCATAAACTCACTGTAACAAGTAACTTGCACTAAAAAGCATAGAAAGAACCATCTTTAAATCCAACAACAAATTTCAGTCCATCATAGATGAATTTGAACTATATAATATAAATACAGTAACAGGTGTCAAATCCTACTGCTTAACTACTGGGGATGCCACAACAAACATGGCAGCTTGCTATTCTTGCTGCAAAACTCAACATAGCAGCACAAATCATTCAATCTTATGAATTTAAAGGTAACATTCACCCGAACAAATTAATCTCTCTCTAAGCAATTTTCCAACGTTTTGTAGCTTTTTATTCAGCAGCCCTCCAGTTTACAATTTTAGCAGTCTGGTTGCTACGGTCAAAATGACCCTAGCAACCATGCAATGAAAGCTCTGAAATACAGAAAGGTCATCTCCCATAGACTTCATTTTATTAAAAAAATTTTTTAATGATTTCCTTTTTCTCTGTAATAATTAGGGATGCACCGATTCCAGGTTTCTGCCTTTTTCAGCAGGATTCAGAAGAATCCTCCTGCCTGGCTGAACCAAATCCTAATTTGAAAACTCCAGGTCCTGGCAGAGAACCTCTCCTGGACCCTTAACACCAGCCCTATAGTGAAGAAGGCACAGCAACGTCTCTACTTTCTGTGAAAGCTGAAAAAAGCCCAACTTCCACCATCTATCCTCATTATCTTTTACAGAGGATCTATTGAAAGCATCTTATGCAGCTGCATCACTACCTGGTACGGAAACTGTTCGGATAGCAAGATCCTGCAGCAGGTGGCGGGGACAGCGGAAAAGATCATTGGGGTCTCGCTTCCCACCATCGTGGTTATTTACCACACCCGCTGTTTCCAGGGGCTACCAGCATTGCCAGGGATGGCACCCACCCTGCACACAATCTCTTTTCCCTCCTGCCATCCTGTAAAAGATACCGGAGTATTAGGGCACAAACTTCCAGATGTGCAACAGTTTTCTTGTACAAGCCATCAGGCTTCTCAACTCCCAAGGACTGAACTGAATATATTCACAAGGAACTGCATAAAAAAACTCACAAATGTATGTCTACCTCGCCCAGCACGACCATGTATTGTTCACCTCAAGAAAAGAAAAAAAAAATATATACACACTTGGAGAAATAGAAATATACACACTTTATAAAACCTTTTATAGCCTTATGTTAGAGAGCCTTATAGCCTTTTTTTTAGATTGACCTATACTAGATATAGCCTTATGTGTAGCACCATGCGTTCTGGAGAAACGTTATTTCTACTATGTACTGTTTTACTGTATATGGCTGAAATGACAATAAAATCCACTTGACGACCATTCTGGATAACAGGTCCCATACCTGTATTGGAAAGTTGCTAAAGGGTAGTCGCCCAGCAACAAATCTTCTCTACTGCGGGCGACTAATCTCCCTGTCTGCCAACACCCTAAATGCCCCCATACACGGGCCGATAACAGCTGCCAACAGACCAAGTCAACAGTTTATTGGCCCGTGTGTGGGGCCATCCGACAGGCTTTCCCAATCTATATGTGGCCGAAAGTCGGGCAGATCTCAATCGGGAAGGTTAAAAAATCCCGTCGGATCGCAGCCGCATCTGTGCGTTTATGCTCCGATGTTCCGATTGTTGGGCCCTAGGGCTTCGATGTGATCATATTGGGGAGAGATCCACTCATTTGGCGATCACAACACTTTTTTTTTACCAATTCTGTGGGTGGAAACTCCTTGAATTGCCCTTTTAGACATATACACGCTGAATGGTGGAAGAGGCACTGGCCCTGCTGATGACTAAACTAATAAAGCCCAAGTCATTGTGCATGTTCTGGCCCTGGATGAGACAGATACTGTGTCTTTGTGTAGCACCAACAGGACAGAAGAAGTAACCAGCAGACAGTGAAAGGCAGACACTCTGTGCCAATACTGTACGTCCCTGAGAGAGCAATTCAGAAAAACGTGGACGTTGCAGGACCTCAGTAACACTGCAGTGACGGAATGCTGGGAGATGTAGTTCCAAAGAAGGTGGCTGTGTAACCCTCCGCTCGCTGTATTTCATTACAGGAGTCCAGAGAGAACAATGAGCCGTGAGCGTGTGAATAAGTGGCTGCTGTGTCCCCTCGGCCCAACCTATGTATCTGCCAACCAACGGGCATAGCGAGTGGCAACTGATCCTCATACACGGCGGGCCCTTCCCTATAATGTAACTGTATGTGCCCGAGGGATGCGCCAGACATAATGCGCTAGTCTCCTCCCGGCCGCACAGCCGCCCGCCACATGTAGCCATGATGCGCCACTGGCAGCCCAGCTGTACCACAGTCCCACGCGCCGCCCGCAGATTACTCCATTCACACGCACGAGGGGGATTTACCTTCTCGGCTGCGCCCGTCTCGCACTGCGGGGCTCCCGCTCGATTATCGACTCGGTGCCATTGATTCACAATGCTCATCTAGCTTCAAACTTCCGCCCTCAACACATGAGGAAATAATGGGTGGGATAACTAGATAGACGCTGCCGTACTGCTTTCCGCTTTAGTTACAGGTAGAGCTGCTCATACAGCCCCCTCCGCGCTGCAGCATGTCAGACTTCTTTTGGCCAATCCGACGCTCCGTAGAAGTCAATACTGGCAATGCGCCCTTGTTAAAAATGGCGCCTCACTCTCGTTACATAGTGTGTGGAGCATTTTCCGAACAATATTTTTCATCTCAAAAATATAGATAATAAAAGCTGGTAATAGATCATAAACAATATATAACAGGGTCCTGTCACCAACTAATTACATGCACATACCTCCCAACTGTCCTTTTTTCGGAGGAACAGTCCCTCTTTTTACAGCTCAAGCTGCAGTCCCTCATTTGTACTGGAAAGTCCCTATTTTCGCTGCACTGAACAGCCAAAAAAAGAAACAAAGTTTCTCACTTAATTGGCTTTGAGCCCAGAACAGCTAACAGGTGCAAATAAGATATTTTGTAACAATTTTGAGACGAAAAAAAAACAGGTTAGATAAGGAGAAATATTTTCAAACTTTCATAACCTGCCAAATTTAGTAAAATGAACATGGTAATTAGGGGGTGTGGCCACAGAAAGGGGTGTGGTCAAAATTTGCTGTTCTACGTGCGAAAAATTTTTTCTCCCACTTTGTACTTCCAAAATGTTGTGAGGTATACACATGCACAGGCACTACAAACCTGTACAATATGTATACACTGTGGGAAAAAGCTGTCTCTAGCTCAATCTGTGAACACTACTAGAATTTGTTCATTAAGGTGGCCTTGTTGTAATCTAATCATGTGTCACAAGAAAAACTCAAATGAGCACTGAAGCACAAGCTGCACAACAACAACAACAGAAAATGGAAAATCTGAGAGCCACTATGGGTAGCGTTCTTGCTGGGCAGTGGTATTCTTTTCAAAACTGATGCACCACAAATAAGAAGGCAGATAACCATTAGAGTGAAAAAAGGATAAAAAGCTAGCTAAGCCAGGGTTGGCACTAGGACACCTTGTAATTGTTGCTGATTAGGGTTGCCACCTGGCTGGTAAAAATGATGGTTTATCCCAATGTTATTAATAGGGAAAAAAGATAAATATATAGGAAATAGGGTTGCCGGTAATTTGTAATACCATTTACAAAAGCCTTTGCTCGCCGGTGAAAACTTACATTTTCTTCGGCTTCTGGCGATGTGGCCCCACCCATTTTGCGGCACTACCCTGTGGCTCCACCCCTTTTGCATTGCTGCTCGTCATCTCTGCCCCTTTTTGTGTCACAATCCACCCCTATAGTTCCCGCCCCCACCACTGGCCAGTAATTATTTTTTTTAAAAGGTGGCAACCCTAATAAGAAGGCCAGTATTTTGTTCCAGAAAAGGTGGCAACCCTACTGGTAATTGTAGCCTTTCACCAGCCACCCCAGTTAAAGGGATGGCTTGCCTTTAAGTTAAATTTCAGTATATTATGGAATGGCTAATACTAAGCAGTTTTTCGATTTTTTTAAATTTTTTTATAGTTTTTGAATTACTAGCCTTCTTCTTCTGACTCTTTCCAGCTTTCATATAGGGGTCACTGACCCCATCTAAAAACAAATGCGCTGTAAGGCTAGATATTTATTGTTTTTTTGCTACTTATTATTACACATCTTTCTATTTAGGCCTCTCCTATTCATATTCCCGTCTCTTATTCAAATCAATGCATGGTTGCTAGAGTAATTTGGACCCTAGCAAACCGTTTTCTGAGACTACAAACTGAAGAGCTGCTGAATAAAAAGCTAACTAACTCAGAAACTACAAATAATAAAAAAATGAAGACCAGTTGCGCTCTCTACATTATACTAAAAGTTAATTTAAAGCTGAACAACCCCTTTAAGCCCCTGACCAACTCAGTGTTGGTTTGGAATTCCAGGGACCCACCAAAAAAACCTTAGACCATAGACCCACTTTACTTTCCTGGTCTCTTTTCCTTACATACTATTTATTTAATATCTTATTTTACCTTCCTATCGCAGAGACAGAACTAAATGAACTTCTCAGAGGGATTATGTATTGTACATGAACATTTTTTTCTAAAAGTGGACTATAAGCTTCAAAAATATCTAGAAAAAAAAACAAACAAAAATTATTCCTTCTGGTGACCTGTGAGTATTTTGATGCCTATTTAGGTTGCAATTTTTTTGGCACCTTTGAAAAAGGCAACTCTATAAAACAATTTTATTAATTGCGTTCCTAAATTAGTCATTTATCAATGTATTTTCAAAATAAATTATAACCAATTAATATCAGTTGGCTTAAACACAAGTGGCTAATCATACAGGCTGAAACATTATACACTTGGCTTGGGCAGGACAGAACCAAGGCTGGTGCTGGTATTGGAGAAGGACACAATCCGGTATTGGGTTGGAGTTCAGCCTGAAACAGAGTGACCAGGACAGTATTTGAACTAAAACAAACCTTGTCAGTGATGATCTAAACATGTCATGTGCACCACTGGTTGATTGGAGTAAAAATGAATTCCTTATACTGTGAAATCTATTTAAATTTTCATAAAGAGAGAGGACAGAGAGATCCAACTCAGAACAACAGTCATGGTTGAAAAAAAAAAATCATGTTTACATCCTGTAAAACGAGAGACCATTTTCATATTTAAAGGAATTGTTCAGTATAAAAATAAAACCTGGGTAAACAGATAGACTGTGCAAAATAAAAAATGTATCTAATATAGTTAGTTAGCCAAAAATGTAATCTATAAAGGCTGGAGTGACTGAATATCTAACATAATAGCCAGAACACTACTTCCTGCTTTGCAGCTCTCTTGGTTTCCACTGATTGGTTACCCTGGTTACCAAGCAGTAACCACTTCAGTGACTTGCTGGGGGGCCACATGGGTCATAACTGTTTGCTTTTGAATCTGAGCTAAATGCTAAGGATCAATTACAAACTCACTGAACAGTTATGTCTCATGTGGCCCCCTTAAAGGGGAAGTCTAAAATAGAATAATGCTAGAAATGCTGTATTTTGTATACTAAACATAGACATGAACTTACTGCACCAGAAGCCTAATAAAACAAATGATTTATGCTTTCAATGTTGGCGGGGGGGCCATCATCTTGTAACTTTGTTAAACATCTTTGCAAGACGAAGACCCTGCACATGCTCAGTATGTTCTGGGCTTCAGTTGGGAGGTTAAGCTTAGGGATCTAAACATAGATAATAAAAAGGTTGCACTCCCCTCATGTAAAGTCAATTTATACATTGTAGATAAAATGCACTTACAATATTTGCAGATATCAATAGCGTATAACAACACAATTGGAAGATTTGATTTCCATCAATGTGCTTTTGGAAGATTCAAGTCCCAATACAGGTATTGGGACTTGCATCTTCCAAAAGCACATTGATGGAAATGGAAAAGTTGTGTTCAGTTCTGTTATATTAGGCATTCATTCACTCCAGCCTTCATAGATTAAATATTTGGCTAACTTACTATTTTTACACGGAACTGTTCCTTTCATGAATGCGGATGACAAAAAGAGTACATATCATGAGATCATAATAGCTTTCTTTATTTTACTCTTGTATCCTCTTTTTTCATTTTCTATCACTTACCGATTCCTACTGTGATTTTACTTGTCTTAGTGATCAAGAGAACAACAAAGGTAGCGAAGCTTGTTATACTGTATATCAGGTGAATCAATATCTAATGAAGAATAATAATATATTTTACACGTAAAGGGTGGAATAAGAACCGGCACGTAATACCAACCCTCAATCTCTGCAAAAAAATACAAAACAATCATTCACATAGACACAGAGTAGAAAAACTAAAAAATGAAAAAAAGTCCTCTTTGTCCACCATAGCAGATACCCTCTAACAGACTTGGCTGGACTCACCGGACCTTTGGGACAGTTCCGCCTAATATTGGCATTTTATTACATGTACCTTAATGATATATCTCGGCTTTGCTTCAGTAACGCTGTCATGGAATACATATATATAGGAAGACTGTAATCAACAGAGAAAGGCACTGTATTTTGACTTCCCACCTACTTTTCTTTTATGTCTTTTAATTTAATGTTATTGTTTTTCATGTTAAAAGCAATAAACAAAAATTATTTAAAAATATTAATCACACCGACAGATACCCAAAAGGTGATAAAGTCTATGAATGAAGGCTTGTACTCTAATCTTAGAAACTAAACAATAACAGGAACATGTTAATAATCTATTTAAAGTACCACAATATACTACATTTTCCCAAGTATGTTGCTGCCATAGATTAAGGGGCCCATTTACTTAGTTCGAGTGAAGGAATAGAAGAAAAATAGTTTGAATTTCGAATGGTCGAATATGGCTACTTCGGCCATCGAATGGGCTACTTCGACCTTTGACTACGACCTTCGACTTCGATTCGAACTAAAAATCGTTCGACTATTCGACCATTCGATAGTCGAAGTACTGTCTCTTTAAAAAATTCTTCGACCCCCTAGTTCGCCACCTAAAACCTACCGAGGCCAATGTTAGCCTATGGGGAAGGTCCCCATAGGCTTCCTAACAATTTCCTGATCGAAGGAATATCCTTCGATCGATGGATTAAAATCCTTCGAATCGTTCGATTCCAAGGATTTAATCATTCGATTGAATGATTATTCCTTTGATCATAGGAATAGCGCTAAATCCTTCGACTTCGAAATTCGAAGTCGAAGGATTTTACTTCAACGGTCGAATATCGAGGGTTAATTAACCCTTGATATTCGACCCTAGGTAAATGTGCCCCTTAGTGTATTTTTCTATAGCCCATGAGAAACATAGGGAAATGGTCCCTGCAAAGAGGAAAGGAAGTCAAAATGAAAATAAAATAAATCTATTACTTACTACTTCCTTTAGGCTGTAGTGTGAATACATTTATATAAAGCTTTGGTGATATGAGTGGAGCTTCTTAAAGTATCTTCTGAATTAGATCTGACTAGAGAGAGCAGACTGAGTTTTCTAAAAATGATATTTCAGATGATCACTGGAAACATGTACGTATAGGACTATATACACATTCAAAAACAAGCTGAGAGTAATGCTCTGCGAACACTTTATTACACAAAGTACATTCAAATTCTGAAAATAGTGTTCTAAACAGTGGAACCATCTAAAAATAAGACATCCCAATAAACACCAAAAACGAAGAGAAAAAAAATAGAAAGAAATAAGAAACATTAAATATTTTGTCTATCATTTCCTTTCTTGGACGTAATATCATGTTGTTAATTTAAAAAAATAGAAGAGATTTAGCAGCTTTGCATTTATGTGGCACATATCTTTGTAATGCGATTAGTTTTCAGTTAAAGGCTTGAAAATAATTGGCAGTTAAAGTGCTATTGGTGAAGCAGAGGAAGGCCATCAAACACTGGATAAAACGCTCTCTAAAGCCAAAGTCATTCTACCAAATAGAATTATTTTGAATGTTCATATAAAGACTACAACAGCACTTCAAATAAAAATAAAAGGAAAAACTATGACAATTGTACAGTCCACAGACTAGTACAGTAACACTTAAATACACAATCTTAAACGTGCTAATGGGGCAAAAGGTTGTATGGAAGAAGTCAACTGTTTCAGGAGGAAGATACAGGAGCTGGTGGAATAGGAGGGGCAGAATACTCTTCTTCAGAGTCTGAGCCATCATCATCGTCTTTCTCTTGGTCACTTCCTTCTGTACTCAGCCTGTCGAAGCCTTTTCTACTGTAGCCTTTGTGAGTTGCAAAGAATGTTCCCAGATTAAGGCCTCCGCTGCCCTTCCCTAAAATAAACACAATACAACTCTTACATATTGACATGTACTGTAATTTGTGGATCACATTTGATGGTAATAAAGGTTAGGCATTTGTTTAGAAATTAGATAGGTGCATACACATTGAACCTTTAAATTACATGTAAGAACGTTGGGGGAAGGGGGGGGTGCATGATAGTCGAAGACTTTGTAGCCTTACTAAACTCAGAGGTGGCACTCAAAAAGAAGTTGATTAAAATGTGGCAGTGAGTTACAAGAGCAAGTGTCAGGAGAGTGTCCAGAACACCTCTGAAGAATTCTTTTAGATCACACTTGCTTGTATTCTCTTACATATGCACATGAGAGGAGGTAACACTGAGGAATAGTGGCATATGCACACTTTAAGTATTTCACAGCATGTATGCCTATAACCATGTATTGGATTATTGACTGTATGACTAGAATGAAATGGGGTCCAAATTAGCAATGTGTGGGCCGGTCTGAAACCCCGGGTTTACTGCACACAGTTAGTGGGCCGTGCCCAGGTTCGTGTTCCTTCCACTCTCTCTGCTCATGACCTTCCTGAGCTGGCTTCTTATGCAGTGTCTATTTATAAGCACATGCCTACCCCACCCCTTTCATGACATCACGGGTAGGCCATCGGCATATATAGGAATGCTGGGCAGGTTAGGGTCGGGTGCAGATTGGGAGCGGGCGGGTAAGTGTTGGGTAAGTGTTGGGTGCAGATTGGGAGCGTGCAGGTAAGTGTTGGGTGCTGATTGGGAGCGGGCCGGTAAGTGTCGGGTGCAGATTGGGAGCTGTCGGGTAAGTGTCGGGTGCAGATTGGGAGCTGTCGGGTAAGTGTCGGGTGCAGATTGGGAGCGGGCAGGTAAGTGTCGGGTGCAATTTACGAATTAAGGTTTCTAAACATATTTATAGAATTGGAATTTTTTTGCAGGCATATATCTGCTATTGTTATATTATATTTACACTGTTTGCATGGTTGACACTGTATAAATAAAAAGCAGGCCCACAACGGCTTTAGAACTCACAATGCCCCGGTGCAGTGCGCAAAGTGCAAAACAAGGATAAGAGCAAGAGCAAGGAAACCCATCTTCTTAATAACACTTTATAAGACTATTCACTCCTTCCCCTCCTAGATCACGCTAAGTTTCTTTTCAGCTATACAGCTTTTAAAAGAAGCTGCTTTAATAAAGAAATTTTCTACGCTTGCTTCAGTTGCGGGCACCATCTGTACAGGGCCGACGTCCTCAAGATGGCCGAAACCTTGCAAACTGTGCATGTGCAACATCCCTGCTCGCTCACCATGCAAATAACAGTATCTCAAATGCTGCCATAGATTACAAAAGAGCAGCGCACGAAGATCAGCACCTACACCTTTTTGGAAGACTACTGACTGCGCATGCGTTAGGGTCTTAGTCTTGGTGCTACAGCATAGCGTCCCCCCCCCCTGTACTACACACTTGTGTGAAGACTAAGGAATTGGATCTAGCAAAGGGCATAGAAGTGAAATATAAGCACTATAAGACAGCATTCAGGTGTGCCTTTCCATATACCCCTTATTTTGTTTTCCTTTTCCTTTTCCTTTAAATGTTAAAATGAATATTGCAGAAGAAAATACCAACCTCTAAGTTTTCCCAAAATGCCCACTGAACTGGATTCTGATTTGTGGTCAATGTCACCTGATTCAATACAAAATAATATTCAGGTCATTAAACATTACTTTTGCATTTCCTGTTCAAAAACATATTCATTTTATAACTACTGATATTTAAACTGAGCAGCTAAAAGCAACTTACAACTAGGTGTAGGTATGCTAGTATGCGTATTTATGGGAAAGAATAAGGAGGCTACAGCATAATGGGTGAAATATATTTTTGACTCAAATTGACAAATCAAAGGTCTGAGTGGACCCAACACGAGCATTTGTCCCCATATACATACTAGTGGGTGTCAGGCTCATGGGCTGTTTTCTCTGAGATGGAAGGGAAACAGCACATCTGTATCAATTAGAGTGTCTGGTCCTCAGGCCTAATGATGGAATAAGTACAATTTGGCTTCATAACTACTAACACAGAAGTCACTCTCCTAAGCAGAAATTAGGTTATGATGTGCTAGATTTTTGCTGGGTAATAAATGTAACAATTGGTATTACATACGAGTTAGAGGCAAATGTGTCTGATATCCTGCTGCTGACTAAAATGTTTCCAGTCTGCCCTGATTCAGAACATGTGCTACAATGCAATAGCTCTTCAACTACCCTACAATTATTTATTGGTTCGTACCATTGCTGTCCCCTCATATGAAAGACCTGTAGATGTTATGTATGCAAGTAAGCATGAGAGTTCCTTAAGTCCAGGAGTCACAATACCATACTATAACTATAGATTAGTTTTTGTAAGACTGGCTATATGTGAAGAACATGGCCAGCTTTGTCATTTGGTGTGTGGATCCTAAACAACCAGACATAATGAGAGATCCGATTCAGAGCAGACATCATCCTGGTGCTTCCACAAGAATTTGGGGTGATACACAATTTGTCTTAATAACAGTGTCCACAAAATGTCTCTCGCCTGCATACTGTGATTCTGTAATTCCATGACTGAAGGATACAAAATTGAAATAATAAATATAGTGTGAGTAAAGTTTATTTTGCTCAACTAACATGATAGAAAAGAATTTGGAATTATTTCATAGGGTGACAGGTCCCCTTTAAACAAACAGACTCATTGGGATCCAGCTGTTTAGACTCATAAAACGTCTCTTTATTGCCCAGTTTGGCTCCTCTAAATGTGTGGCCACACATCTGTCTCACCATTGGACCAAGGTAAAGTTTTTTGCACCGTTTTAGCCCGTTGAGAAAGTTATAGGGAAGAGCTTTTGATATGAAACATAACAAAAGTGGTGTAAAGGTGATACCTTTATTGGCTAACTAAGATGATAATCACAGCAAGCTTTCAGTACATTGCAGTTCCTTCTTCAAAGCTGATTACAATGAAGCTCTGTATATATGTCAGTGCCAACAGAGCTTCATTGTAATCAGCTTTGAAGAAGGAACTGCAATGTTCTGAAAGCTTGCTGTGATTATCATCTTAGTTAGCCAATAAAGGTATCACCTTTACACCACTTTTGTTATGTTTCATATCAAAAGCTCTTCCCTATAACCATTGGACCAAATGGTAGTTTCTACCTGTGTGAGGCCAGCATAATAAGCAGTAGTCATTTGGCCCTACTGGCTAGTTGACAGGTTAAATAGTTTCACGTACCTCCATACATTCTGACTTTCCTCCAGCGAATGAAGATTGCAATGGCAATGAGAACTGCGATAGGAATGATGAGAAGAGTGATGATAAGAACGAAGGACACCCCAGCGCTGCTCTCTTGTACAACACTCTGCTTCTCCTGTGTAGACACCCCAGCACTACTCTCTTGCACAACACTCTGCTTCTCCTGTGTAGGCACCCCAGCACTACTCTCTTGCACAACATTCTGCTTCTCTTGTGTAGGCACCCCAGCATTGATCTCTTGCACAACATTTTGCTTCTCTTGTGTAGACACCCCAGCACTGTTCTTTTGCTTCTGCTGCTTCTCCTGTGTTTGTTTCTCAACAGACTCATTTGTCTTCGGTCTGCTTCTTATATGGGTCTCGAAAATCTCTGTTTCTGGATGGAATATTGAATAAACATTACCACAATAGATTATATTCAGCAGTCACAAACAGTATATTCATTTTTGTTGAAATAAACTATTTAGTAACTGGGCTATGTGAATTTTCAAAGAGTAACTAAAGGCCTATATTGTTAATAATTTAAATCCACCAGTGATTTCTTTAATTTAGCCTAAGTACCTGCATTGAAATCCCCATGTTAGACCAAACAGATGTTTCTATATTTAATTTGAAATCTGACATGGGACTAAACATGTTGTCAGTTTCCCAAAAGAAAAAGGCAAACCATTCAAAAACTATAGAACATAAATAATGAAGACCAAGTGAAGAGTTGCTTATAATATACTAAAAGTTAACTTAAATATGAACCACCCCTTTAAGATCAGACTTGGATAGTTAAGACTATTGGGATTCGGCTGAATCCTTCTGCCCGGCCGAACCCAATCCTTATTTGCATATGCAATTGCGGTCTGGGAGGGAAATTGTGTGACTTTTCGTCACAAAACAAGGAAGTAAAAAATGTTTCCCCTTCCCACCCCTAATTTGCATATGCAAATTAGGACTCCGATTCGGTTCTTGCCCGAATCTTTCGCAAAGGATTCGGGGGTTCGGCCAAAATCCAAAATAGTGGATTCAGAGCATCCCTAGTTAAGACCCAGATTTCTGTTATTTAAATAAGGCAGGGACTCCCACACTCACACCTGAAGAACATGCCACACAACAATACCTTTTTTGGATCATTTTACTCAATAAATAAATGAATAAGCATTATGTTTTTTATGTTGTTTAACAGGGATTTCATTCATCAAGTCTCATTTATGCAAAAGTATTAAAAAATTCAAAAAGGGGTCTTTCTAGCACCATTGTGTAAGACCAACATGTTACATGACTAATGCTGCCAACATGAGATATAAAAATAAAATGAGATGCAATGAGCAGACTAGTGTTGATTTTAATGCATTCGATTATAACATAAGTCTAATTAGCTTAAATGTTTGCTACACGGGAATGAGTGCTGTCTGTAGTGTGCATGTACCTGTTATTTCTTCAACCTCTATTCCAGCTTTTTTCACAGATCGATGTTCGGCCTCTGGAAAGAAAGATAAGATTAACCAATTGAACTGAGCACCATCATGCTCTCTCTTTACACTTAGAGGTCCATTTATTAAAGGTCGAATTGTACTGGTATTAGAGCTTTTTGAGATGTCAATTAAACTCTATTTCTCTAAAACCACAAATGCCATGAAAGTTATTAAAAGATCTGGATATAAAAAGTACATATGAAAAAAAAGTGCAGAAAATTTAACAATATCTCTAAAACCTCTAGAAATTCTAGTTTTTGGATAATGACTAGTGAAAAAAAAAATCCAAAAACCTAGAAAAGTCTGAATGGTTGAAAAAAGGTCCAATAGGATCAGCGCAGCTTCCATTGACTTCTGGGGGACCTTGACTGCGTTTACTTGGCACAGTTTTTCGTGGTTTTTACTCTTAATAAATCTCCAATTTTTTGAGCTTTGGAGAAATGAAAAAACACAAATTTTTTGAGAAAAATACAGTTTGTGATAAAAAAAAAGAAATCCTAATATTAGTAAATAGACCCCTTAGTGTTGGCCTTGGATGCCAGAAACAGAAAACATAACAGCACAGGCCCACTCTTTAATTTATTTTTTACTCCTCGCCTCACTCAGTCTCTTTATATTCCAAGTCTTTTTTCTTTACATACTATAATCTATCCTTACATCCATTTTTGCCTTTGCTCCCATACAGGAAGGAATGGCCATGAAATAGGCCAAATGGATAGGAGAAGGAGGATCCATGGACACCAAGTTTCAATCTGTGATTTGTTTCATATCTATTTGCAAGTCAGACTTACTTACAAGAATTTTCACCCCACAATTTTTTACAAAGGAAATTTAGATCAGCAATGGACTATGTTTATATGGATAGCTGTGGGAAGTGTCACTGCAAGACAATAAAACTAGTCAACCGGTATTCTTTATTTGCCTGTTAAAAGTTAGTTTTAACATATTCTGCAAAATATAAATCAAAGGGTAAAGCCATGGCCAAACACACTAAACACCTATTGTTCTATAACTGCCAATAAGTATAATTTGCCTAGTGTATTATATATAATATACAGATGCCTTTAAAGGCTGCATTAACAGGCGTAATCAACTATGAACTACTCCATGTTAGTAACTAACCCCAACTGGATGGTGGGGAATAGCAAATATAAATCTGTCAAACTTAATGTAATTAAAGAACAACTGTGCATTTCCTTGCATTACGATCATTTAGAAAAAAATAAGAGTGCATCTTTCTAAAACTTTTTATTTAAAATATTTGCTTGACAAAGTTCTTAATTTTCATATTCAGGATTTAAAGATAAAAAAAAAAAGTACATACTTGAAGGGGAGAACTTCCACACTGCGTTGGCATGTGCATCCCCAACATACACTGTTCCATCATCTGCCGCAGCAATATCATGGGGCATGTCAAAATTCTGAAACAGCAATTCCGAATGAATAAGACATTGCAAAGTTGCGGTTGAATGTAATTGGATGAAACAAAGAACCCTAGTGGCTAGATGCATTTAGGAAGTTTGGCCTGTTTAACCCTAAAGCTGGCCATAGATGCAAAGATCTGATCATTCGAATCCTCGATTCGTACGATTTTCGGACCAGGTTAAAAGATTTCTGTCGGCTGCGGGTAATATCTCTGTATGTATTGCAGATCGGACGATTTTCAGTGGGAGACTGTCACTAGCTTTTGTCGGACATAACTTTTGTACGATTGCTGTCAGGGGCAGAACATCATCTGATCTGTTCTTTTACTACTTTATTTGATCTGAATGGTTAGTGGCAGGTCAGGAGATGGGGATGTCAGATTGTTCGAGGATTCGAATGATCAGATCTTTGCATCTATGGCCAGCTTAAAGGGATCCTGTCATCGGAAAACATGTTATTTTCAAAACGCATAAGTTAATAGTGCTGCTCCAGCAGAATTGTGCACTGAAATCCATTTCTCAAAAGAGCAAACAGATTTTTTTATATTCAATTTTGAAATCTGACATGGGGCTAGACATTTTGTCAATTTCCCAGCTGCCCCCAGTCATGTGACTTGTGCCTGCACTTTAGGAGAGAAATGCTTTTTGGCAGGCTGCTGTTTTTCCTTCTCAATGTAACTGAATGTGTCTCAGTGGGACATGGGTTTTTACTATTGAGTGTTGTTCTTAGATCTACCAGGCAGCTGTTATCTTGTGTTAGGGAGCTGCTATCTGGTTACCTTCCCATTGTTCTTTTGTTTGGCTGCTGGGGGGGAAAAAGGGAGGGGGGTGATATCACTCTAACTTGCAGTACAGCAGTAAAGAGTGATTGAAGTTTATCAGAGCACAGGTCACATGACTTGGGGCAGCTGGGAAATTGACAATATGTCGAGCCCCATGTCAGATTTCAAAATTGAATATAAAAAAATCTGTTTGCTCTTTTGAGAAATGGATTTCAGTGCAGAATTCTGCTGGAGCAGCACTTTTAACTGATTCATTTTGGAAAAAAATGTTTTTCCCACGACAGTATCCCTTTAAGGATTAATGGGCACTCCCCAATTTGGCTACATACAATGGCAGCCAAACACATTTCCGATCTGATAGGTGGACGGCTGCCTGCAGACTCAGACGCAAGTACAGTATGATATCTAGTTGCCAATAATGACTATTGGCCGGATGGATTTGCCAACACGTTCAGTCAGAATTCTATGCAGATTCTGAATGGAATTAAGGCCATTTGAACTGAGAACATGCGGGAAAGAAGTGGCAATTTAAACCATTTATGTGCAACATACAATCTATGCTCCAGTCTTTTTGTCATTTTTACCATACTGGGCTTCCATATGCAGAAGCAGGTTGTATGGGAATAAGAGGAATGGATAAATCAGAAAGAGCTATGGTGACCTGAAATGCTTTTTAAGTGTTTGACTTTGTATTGTGCTATTTATCCTGACTATCAGATCAAACAGACAGATGTAAGAAGAGTTAATGTTTAATTTCTTGCTGTTTGTCTGGGAGCAGGGCAACATCATAGTAAAACAAAAGGGGAAAAACATTTACCAATCATGACTTTTAAGGGTTAGGGCACACCTGGAGATTCAGGGAGATCTAGTCGCCCGGCGACCATCCTCAAGAGTAAACTTCGGGCGACTTCAGAAATAGAAACACAGTGAGTGCATAGGCACAGGCGTTTTTTTCATTGAAGCTGGTGGAAGACACGGGGAAGCAGTTCGGGGAGATTAGTTGCCCCAAAGTAGAGGCGATTAGTTGCTGGCCGAATCTCCAGGTGTGCCCTAAGACAAGTACTTTGCTGGACTTTAAATACAGGTATGGGACCCATTATCCAGAATGCTCTGGACCTGGGGTTTTCTGGATAAGGGATCTTTCCTTAATTTGGATCTCCATACATTATGGATCAGATTGATCAAATGTCGAATGAACTCGAATGATCTCGAAATTCAAAAAGTATCTTTTTTAAGAAAAAAATCGAATCTCTAAAACGCTTACAAATATAAACTTCACAAAAACTTGAATTGAATTAGACTAAACTTGAATCGAGTTTCTTCTCCGAAAAAAACTTGAATGTCAGGAAGGCTAATTAACATCTTCAAATGGGTCACTGTACCTCTTCCATTGACTTCTACATGAACTCGCCAGATTTTAGGTGGCGAATAGTCAAATTCAAATTGTTGTCTAGGTTCAAATTGGAGTTTGGATTATTCCCAACTCGAATTTGTGAGTTTTGACCAAACTCAAATTCAAATTCAAACTTCCAATTCGAACCTTAATAAATGTGCCCTTAAATGTGCTTAAAATGAATTGATACATTAAATTAACCCAGTAGGCTGGTTTTGCCTCTAATTAATTATATCTTAGTGTGGATCAAGTACAAGGCACTGTTTCTTTATTACAGAGAAAATGGAAATCAATTTTAAAAATCTGAATTATTTAATTAAAATGGATTCTATGGGAGAGATGGGCTTCCCGTAATTCCAAATCACCACTCTAGAGAACCAATATCATCAATCAAGTGATCGTTTATTTGGTAGCACTACATATTTCGGATCTATCTGATCCTTCCTCAGGTGCCAGTGTAATTCAGAGCTTTCTGGATAGTGGGTTTCCGGATAACGGATTCCATACCTGTATATGTTTAGCTACAGAATTCCCAAAGGAACTGGATTCAAAATGGAATACATGTAGTGGTGCCAAGCGCATATTCTAACAAAAGAACCTTTAATAAAAGTAGTTTTACGTGCAACTAACTGCAGGGAAATTACACTTGCGGATGTAAATGAGAATTCATATTTTTCACATGCTTTGATAATGGGATATTAAAGATATTTCCTGGATTTGTCTTAAAAAAATTAAAACCAATGACATTCCTTGTTGCTTTAACCCCTACATACCAAGCAGTATTAGAGTTTCACCTTTCTAGCAGGAATGAAGGTATCTAGAATATCCCCATTGGAGAAATTCAGCATAAAGCCTTGTACAGGGGCGGAATATCCATAGTACGGCTTTCCATTAACAGCGTACAGCACTCCACCTGAAATAATAGTAGACAAATGTTTCAACTGATATATTCATAGGTAAATAAGAAAAAAACCGCATTTCTGTTAAACAGTCTAGCCCAAAATGTTTGTGCAAAGATATATGTCTATGAACCTCCCACAATGCATTTTCAATTAAAAGGAAACACTTAACAAGCTTCATTAAATCTAATGAACACTATGCGGGGTTGTCAGTTCAGAAAACATAGAGCCAAGAAAGTGGATCCACATCAACATTTTGAGTGACAAGACCTTTTCCTCATTTGTATGCATTGATGGAACGCGACTGTCAGATGAAGACACAGAGTACGGCGTTCACATCTGACAGTCGTGTTGGATGCATGTAGTTTGTAGCTGCGATGTTTCTATAACTTACATTCTGAGATACCGACTGGCTGCCTGAGTTTCCTCTCAGTCGCCTGAGTTTTTTCTTCGAAAAATACTCGAATATCAGGGAGGCTAATAACATCTTCAAATGGGTCACTGGACCCCTGCCATTGACTTCTACATGAACTCGGCAGGTTTTAGGTGGCGAATAGTCAAATTCAAATTATTCCCAGGGTAAAGTAAAAACACGAAATTCAAATTCGAATCGAGTTGGATTATTCCCAACTCGAATTTGTGAGTCCAACTCGAAAATTCGAATTCAAACTTTTAATTCGAACCTTAATAAATCTGCCCCTCAGTCTGCTTAAATTGAATCAAAACATTAAATAAACCCAATAGGCTGGTTTTGCCTCTAATAAGAATTAATCATATCTTAGTTTGGATCAAGTACAAGGCACTGTTTTATTATTACAGAGAAAATGGAAACCAATGTTAAAAATCTAAATTTTTAAAATTGCAGGTGGCAAGTAGTCAAATTCAAATTATTCCCAGGGTAAAGTAAAATCTCGAAATTCAAATTCGAATTGAGTTTGGATTATTCCCAATTCGAATTAGTGAGTTCTGACCAAAAATCAATTAGAAAATTGGAATTTCGGTCGAATTTCCTATTCGACCCTTGACAAATCTGCCCCGTATTGTTGAACTTTACCTGGTGCATACGAGACAGCAAACACCTCTCTTCCGAATTCCTGATGCTTGATTTGCTTGACAAAGTTGCCCGTTTCAGCATGGAAGCACTGGATCCGGCCATTCTCTCTGTCGGCTACACATAGTTGTCCCTGGTCAGGTACCATTGTCAGACTGTGCGGGATGCGGAACTGACCAGGTCTGGGAACGTTTGAGGATGTTTCTGCAAAAGACAGCATTCTTATTATATAAAATGAAATGCTAGTGGAAGTTACATTATAGGTTTAAAAATGAAACACACTTCAAAGTAACAAAAAGAATACATCAGGGCAGAATTAAAAAATAATTCATATTGGTAATGATGAAAATAACAATCATATTTCAACTGGTTTTCCTTGTTACTACTGATTTGTTGTAAAATAATTATAAAGCAAATCTCTGATCCTCTGGGCACTGGCTGTACAATACAGTGTATGCCTGCTAGTGTATCATTTAAAGGGGAACTATTGCAAAAATGAGAATTGAATATAAGCTTCAGCATACTGAAATAAGAAACTTTCTAAATACAATCAATTAAGAATTCTGTACCATTTCTGAAATAATCAAGTTTATCTTCACCATCCCTCTCTCAGCATCTGTTCATTTTCTTCATTCTCTCTTCATGCAGGAGGAGTTGGGTGTCTGATTTTGAATGACAGTTAAATCCAATGTATTTTATAGGGGGGAGTCCTTTTGCCTAGAAGATGTATTAGAGCTCATTCTATTAAAATCACCAGAAATCCTGTCTCTCTACATGCAGAATTGATTTTGTTACATTTTGTTTGTACTGGGATCAGTTATTCGAGTGAGCTCTAATATATCTGCTAGGAAAGGAAGCCCCTCTATAAGATATATTGGATCTGTCTATGAATATCTGACACCCAACGGCTGCATGAAGACAGAATGAGGAGAAACAGATGCTGAGAGAGGAATAGTGAATATAAACTTGATTATTTCAGAAACGGTACAGAATATTTAATTGTTTGTATTTAGAAAGTTTCTTATTTTTCCTTATAACTTGGGCATTATCTCCACATTACTAGCTTCAATAGGCTACCTGGCCTTACCACTGATATTGATACTCTTTAGGTAGCTTTATCCCAGAGTTCAGGCCAGGGCTAGCAATCTGTGGGTTCTGGCAAATGCCAGAGGGGCTGCTATAAGGTGCCATAGACAGTCAGTATTTAGTGGGCTGGTGGGGGCTGTTTGGGCCTCTGTGTGGACTGATTGGGCCTCTGTGTACCTGAAATGCCAGGGCCTGTTTTAATTCTCAGTGTGGACCTTTCAGAGTTGTTGGGGGTCCTCATAACTCAGGGCACATCAGCCCTTCGTGTGGCTTCCCTCATTGAGCACAGAGAGTGAGAGGTATACTGCAGGTATAACCCATGAACAGTTTGGCCTAAAATCCGGGGAAGGGACTACATAACGAAATAAACCTTCCTCTTGAATTACATGTCTGCCTCGTTTGTGATTTTAATCTCACAGCAGAAAATATTATTTACTTTCTTTATTTCCCCCTGTGGGACTCAAGACATTTTACAAGACTTAAAGAAATAATCTTCTGGGATAATCTGCATAAAGAGACCCAGGAGACCCACAAAAGGCCAATTAATCATGCTGGGGACCATATGAAGAAGACAAACTGATGCAATCTTTCTTTTTGCAAGAAGGTTTTCCTTGGAAGCATTGGAAGGCACAGTCTGACCTCTGCCCTTTGCTAGGGGTTTATAAGTAAAAACAACATAAAGCACATCTGTAGTCACAATAACAATGTAGCTCTTGTCCTGACTGTACAAGGCCACAACAACACAAAACATTTCAATAAAAATGTTGTTTTCATTGGTATGCCATTAGACTTACAAAGGATATTTATCTTTAAAGGAGAACTAAAACCTAAAAATGAATGTGGCTAATAATGCTATATTTTAAACACTGAACTTATTGCACCAGCCTAAAGTTTCAGTTTGTCAATAGCAGCAATGATCCAGGACTTCAAACTTGTCACAGGGGGTCACCATCTTGGAAAGTGTCTGTGACACTCACATGCTCAGTGGGTTCTAAGATAAGCTTAGGGGTCGTCGCAAATTATCAAGCAGAAAATGAGGGTGGTCTGTAATATAAGTTGATGTCACAAGGCTGATTGTTAAATTCTGATGCTAGTTGCACTGGTTTCTGTGCTGCCATGTAGTAATTATCTTTATTAATTACTAATCAGCCTTATATTGTGACATTTATATTCTATGTGTACAGTGTATTTTGAGTCTGTCCCTAAGCTCAGTAAGTGACAGCAGCACAGAGCATGTGCAGTGAATCAGCAGAAAAGAAGATGAGGAGCTACTGGGGCATCTTTGGAGACACAGATCTTTGCTGCTAAAAGGCTGTGGTTGCCTTGGGCTAGTAAACAAGCCCAAAACATAATGTACAGCATTTCTAGGCTACTTCTTTGGTTAAGCTTTAGTTCTCCTTTAAGAGACTTATATACTCTAGGCTTCATAGTATAACTAGCAATGATTACTCTAGTTGAGGTATTCTGTGAAGCAATGACAAAGCCAGGGCATGTGCACTAATATATTAGGTAACAGATTTAGTCCCACAGGTAGCCCAGTGTCTAGCATTTAGCACTGTGCTACAGCCAATTATCATGGATTGTTTATGGACACCCTTGAGCCACTGAGCTAAGAATATAGAATATAAGAATATAGCTCCTGTGACTGTTTGTATTGTGAATGTCACTAATAAACACTTGAATCCTGTTCCTGCTGTTTGTTCCCAGTCTTCACTTTCCAGTACAACTGCCACTGGTATCAGTAGTGACCAGTGAGAGGCAACGCCTAGGATTAAGGTTCCTGCCCCCCAGGTGGAACGATTATAAAAAAAAATTTCTCCGTGTAAGCCCTACCTTCTCCCCACTGCATGATGAACATTCCATTAGGTGAGAACTGCATGATGCGACTGTTACAGTAGCCATCCGCCACAAAGAAGTTGCCAGTTATTGGGTCGACTGCAACGTCAGTAGGCTGACAGAAATGTTTTCGATCACTCCCCGGCTGAAATGCCCTCCCTAATACAAGGAGTGGTGTTTCTTTTCCAGCTCCCAATTTGAAAACCTAAATGGAATTATAGAAAGAGAAATGAAACAAATGATTATTGAAGAAAATGAATGAACGTTGAGACCACAATGATGCGAGCGTGGGCAACTTGTAACTGCAGCGGAGCCCAGTTTTGACACCCTGTGGGCCGTTACCACCAAATAACACAGTTTTGAACAGACCTTTTTCATTTCATTTTAAAATAAATACCTGATGAAGGGCTACATCTGTGACCCAGTAATTCCCATCTCTGTCGATAGTCAGGCCGTGGGGCAAAAAAAACCTGAAAAAAAAAGAATGCAAGTTGGAAAATGTTGCTGACAGCAAGGAATCATTACTTTACAACTTGAGCACATATGTATATTAAGGGGGATATTTATTAAAGCCTGAATGTCAAAAACTTTTTTTTTACTATAGCTATAGTATAATACACATTTGTTGGGAGAGAAAAAAAACTGATTTTTTTTGAGATTTATTATACCCCAAGGATGGGAAAAGTCTGAATCCGAAAATCCAGCATCTCAGACCTGCTGAGGTTGTGTATAAGTCAATAGGAGAGGTCCCTATTTGTTAGTTTCTGTGGTCTGCGCTGGAATTAGCCCAAAAATCTGAGTTTTTACGGGCAAAAAATTTGAAAAATTCTGGCTTTTCAGGAAAAAGCCAGAAAAAAAAATTATACAATTTGGGAAAAAACTCAGAAAAAATTGTACGATTCGGATTTTCACTCGATTTTAAATCATGCTTTTTTACTAATAAATAAGGTCACATCGGATTTTGATAAATAACCCCCTTACTATTAGAGTGATTAAAGGACAATGAAAGGTTTAATCACTAGCAATTTATAAGGCACTGCCCAGCTATTATAACTGCTAACCTCAGACCCTGGGCCAGCTTTCCTCTTTGTTGAAAAGCCAGGGGTACATTTCTAGTGTGCCTACTGTTTTGGTGCCCTGGGTCATGGGCATGCTCAGTACAGTGACACAAACACAAATGTTCTGATTTGACTTTGAACATGCACACAGCTTAAGTTTAGCAGCTAACGAAAATAATCTGTTTTGCATGTATATACTGTATTACTATTTTTTTTACTGCTCCTAACTCAGGTCAATGCTTCATATAATACAGATCCATTGTACAGTTCATTTCCACTATTCTTTAACGTAATAAACTGTAATACTGTACAAGTATGGGACCTGTAATCCAAAATGCAATTCTTATCGGTTATCTACCGTGTATTCTGTGCTTGAATGGCTGCCCCCATGGCTACACAGCATTCTATTAACATAACCTACAGTAGTGTTTCTGAAGCAAATACACCAGTTTAAGGGTGGTGGCAAACGGGGAGATTAGTCGCCCAGTGACAAATCTCCTCTACTACAGGAGATCCGCCGGTGTGATTGCTTCGGATTTCCAAAATTGCCTGAAGCTGCACGAAACGATCCCGCTGGCTATTCCAATTCTTGCCGGCTGGAAGGCAGTGCGGAGAGATAAGTCGTCCGCAGTAGAGAAGATTTGTCACTGGCCGACTAATCTCCCTGTCTGCCATCACCCTTACCAGTGCAGGACAACAGTACATTATACTATCATTCCATTAAAACACTTTCATTTTTTGGTGTTACTGTTCCTTTAATAAATAAACCTCAATGTGTTCTCGTCTGCATATATTAGTTGGTTAGCATTTATACCATAACAGGCAAGCCAGTGATCATGAAATACTTACAAATTTTTCCCTGTTGACTTGAGGACTTTAGAGGTGCTTGGATCAACAACAAGGATGGTGCTCTCCTGGATTGGTCCGATTCCTCTTTGTTGATAAACAAAGTTCCTGTCAAATGAGCTGTGAACAGAACAAACACAGTTACTATGCATACTACAGGGGAATGTAATAAGGTATACATGGCTAGCCTTGGGATTTGCCATAGCAATGCTGTAGTTATTTTAAACCCAAGATTCTTCTGGGGCTACTGCATATAGCTCCAAAGAGACCAGAACTCTTGTGATGCAGCTTTATTGCCTGAACACAAGGGGGAGCCAAAGGACTACATTTAACAATATGATCAATGTTTCCCATCAAATGTAAACAAAATCAAAGAGAATAGAATAAACTGACCTTAATCACATTCCGATGTATTTAATTACACTAGAATCAGTTACTAATGACCTCTGCCATACCGAAGAAATATGTTTCCTACAGAACAAATCATACATAATTCATACATAATACAGAATTGAATATTCTGCTCAGGTTCACTCCCAATAATACAAATAAGCCGTCTGTCAATCCCTCTTAGAGGAAATAATAACACTGAAAACATATGTTTGCATCACTCAATAATGGGGTTATTAAAGGGGGTTGTTCACCTTTGAGTAAATGTTTAGTATGATAGTTTAAAGTTATTTAGCTCTTTATTCAGCAGCTCTCCAGTTTGCAATTGCATTGATTTGGATTAAATAAAATCATAAAAAATAATTAACGAACAATAATTGAAAAGTTGCTTTGAATTGGCCATTCCATACCATAAAAAAAGTTAACCTACAAGTGAATCACCCCTTCACTGGGTCGGACTGGCCCGGCGGGACACCGGGAAAAAACTCGGTGGGCCCCCGCCAGGCCAGACCCCCTCTCCCGATCTCCTGGCTCTACAAAAACAATTTGCAGGTCGCAGCTCCTTTTGCGTATGCAGTAGGGGGGTCGGAAGGGGGGCCAGCTGTTGCTCAGGTAGAACTTCTAGCACCTCTTTGGGTTTCTGGTCAACAACAGTTCAAGAACTGCAAGTCAATCATACCTGCATAAAGGCATTTCAGAAGACGTGCATTGTATATGAAGGTTCCTGCAGTAGCCCTCCATCTGTTGCTGAGCTACAGCACGAATGGACTCCTAATAACAACAGCTGGGGCTAATAGCTTGACATACCTGCTCTATGTGTTTTATTTACTTATTTTATCCTGCAGGAAACACTCCAGGAAGAGAGAAGAAAGAATGGATCCCTGCTCTGGTCCCACTAGGACAATAGACAAAACTATTTAACTACTCGCAAGTGAACTGTGTATTTAGGAATAGTCATTAGCTGCACCATTTGATGCAGGAACACATTGTATAATATTGTTTTGCACCCTAAGGGAGAAACTCCATGGGCGCAAAAACGCAGGCGTCACGTCAAATGCGACAGAAATAAGGTAAGAGATGAAAATGTCGGATGAAGTTGCAGTGTTCGTCCGACGCAACACGACGGACGACGACGAATGCTGCGACACCATCCGGCATTCCGGTTGCTTACCTTATTTCCGTCGCATGCGACGTGACGCCTTTTTGCACAGCAAATCGGATCGCACCAAAATCGCCCTTAGCCAGAATAAATGGGATTTTTGTTTATTTTCATCTGAGCAAACAGAACTGCTCTCACTCACACGTGTCAGTATTGTAAGCTGAACATTAATAAAAGAAAGTGAATGTAAAGACTATTTCGGTCGTGCCCGTTGACCTCTAAAAGCCATTAGGGTGGGCGAGGCTGCATTAGCCCCCAGGGCCGAATCACCTTTTTTTTAGCTGTGGATACTCAATAGGGTACGGATGAACCGAATCCACTATTTTGGATTCGGCCGAACCCCTGAATCCTTTGTGAAAGATTCAGCCGAATACCGAACTGAATCTGAATCCTAATTTGCATATGTAAATCAGGGGTGGGAAAACATTTTTTACTTCCTTGCTTTATGACAAAAAGTCATAATATTTGCATAGGCAAATTAGGATCCGGATTCGGTTCAGCCAAGATCCGGATCCGGCTGAAAAGGCCGAATCCTAACCGAATCCTGGATTAGCTGCATCCCTACAATGGGGCACATTTATTAAAGGCAAATTGTGGCTGTTTGGAGAAAATTCTCCAAAAAGACAATTCGTCACAAGATCTCCTATTTATGGTACTAAATGGCAAAGAGGACAATTCACAAGTGACAAACCTCAGCACAAGAGAACTTTCGCACCATCCTGGAATTTTCACCAGTGAAAATTCTCTTGTGAAAATCCAGTAATTAATTAATGTGTGAACGCTACCCCTTACGCTAAAGTTTATTTCACCAGGTTCAGGCTGACGAACTCCCATTATAAAGAAAGACTAGTCACTTTTAAATCACCATCAACATTGCCCTTTCCATGCTGTTTTTCTCCATGGCGAAAATTCTCTGGTGAAAATTCTCTAGTGTAAATTCTTTAAAGTATTTTCCCTATTATTTTTGTACAGGTATGGGATCCGTTATCCAGAAACCCGTTATCCAGAAAGTTCCTAATTACGGAAAGGTAATTTCCCATAGACTCCATTTTATCCAAATAATCCAAAAATGATTTTCTTTTTCTCTGTAATAATAAAACAGTAGCTTGTACTTGATTCCGACTGTATTAATAGGAGTTTTTTCAATAATGGCTCATGGTAATACTCTGATTAAACCCAATAGCTCATTGTAATACTTTGATAAAGAACTGTATAAAAATATAACACAAAGAACTGTTCTACTGTTGAACCCGATGTCGTATGTTGAGCCCAATATAGTGTAAAAAGAAGCTTTATAACGTATAATTGTGTATAACAAAGCTTTGTATGATAGTATACAAGGCGGCCTTATAATCCATAATCCTGTATAATGAAGCGTTGTGCAAGAGAAATCATGGGAAGTGACCTAATACTTGTTCATTATTCTGATATGTATTATGTTTTATGATTTCTGCAGCCCTTATCAGACTCTCCTTTATTGTAGCTAGGGGCACAATATGCTATTCAGCTACCAGTTAGCAAGATAAGATCTCTGCTTCGGATGTGCTTGTTGGGAGTCTGGCCAGATCCTGATGAGCACATGGGAAGCAAGATCTGTTATTAACCAAATCATTGTATCTTCTTACTAAATTACTATCTGAGCTCATTGTTTGCTAAGCCTATATAAACTAGGGGTCTCGATTCGGTCAGTTGAGATCTCACTTGTGGGGTTGACGCGTGCCGCCACAGGACCTTCCGTGAACCATTTGAGGGATTCAATCTGCTGACTGTTCCGGGATCTCCCAGTCTTGGTTGCAGATTGAAGGTGCTTCACTCTTTTACTCATTTGGTAAGTATATCTTCTTCATGCTATGTATGTAATAAACCTTTGCTTATAGGTAGCTGGTGTGTTTGAATTACTTCCGAGAGACTCATAGAACCACAATTAAAACACCGACTAAGATATAATTAATCCTTACTGGAAGCAAAACCAGCCTAATGGGTTTATTTAATGTTTACATGATTTTCTAGTAGCCTTAAGGTATGAAGATCCAAATTATGCATAGATCCATTATCTGGAATACCCCAGGTCCCAAGCATTTTGGATAACAGGTCCCATACATGTATAGGGGAATAAACTGCCAGGAGAAAATTCACCACAATTCTTTTGAAAAAGTGCACTTACGATTTTTAGTAAATATGGAGATGTGTTGTGAAAATACACCTGGTGAAGTGAGGCGAACTGTAGTGACGTTAGGTGAAGAGAAAATTCACACTTTAGTAAATGTGCCCCAATATCTATTATATATATTATAGCACTGCAACCCATCTATAGGGCCAAAAACTATGGCTAAGCTAAGGAGGAATAGTGAAAAACTTACTTTTCATCCCAGACATGATCCCCCCTGTGAAAAATAGCCAGATTATTCTTGGGATCCAGAGCCAAGCCTGACACTTGTCCCACTTTGAGGTTCACCCCCGGCCAGTCTGTATCTTCCTCTAAATGGACATCTACAGGAGAGAAACACAGACATTTATTACAATGGTGCATAGTAGTGACCCAATATAAAGTGTGGGGGGGAGCAGAAAGCCATGATTTAGCACTGCTAATCATTAATGTGTGAAACTGACAGTTTATGTTAATGGCATTTTCTTTATTGCTCAGCCATGTGTTATTTTGAATGTTAGGCATTCACCTAAATATTTCAAGAGAGAAAGAGACAGAGAACATTATTGTATGAAGCAGCTTGCACGCACATGCAATCTAATATTCCTTCTTGCAAGGCATCCCAATTGAGAGTAAAAGCATCCTCCCCTTTGGCAACTCAGAAGGCTAACATAAAGTATACAGATATCCTTTTAAATGCTTTATTCTTGACAAAATGAACAAGACGTTTGAAATTATGGGATGCAGCTTATGGGACCTGCAGAAATGATTTTGTGATGTCATCAATACACATGAACAGATTCAGTTATGCTGCCCAATAGCTGCTGCTCTCCCTCACCTACACAAACACACACATACACATTCATTAAAGGGGTGGTTCACCTTTAAATTCACTTTTTGTAAGTTATAAAATTATAAGCAACTTTTCAATTGGTCTTCATTTGTTTACAGTTTTTGAATTATTTGCATTCTTCTTCTTCTGACTCTTTCCAGCTTTCAAATGGGGGTCACTGATCCCATCTTAAAGGGGACCCGTCACACAAAAAAATTATTCAAAATCCTTTTTTATCACATTAGTCATGCAAAATGAACTTTAATTACACTATATAAATTATTTGAATCTTGTTTCCTTCAGTCTGGGAATTCATAATTATAGCAAGCAGGCAGGAGCCATTTTGTGGACAGTGTTATTAAGACAAGCCTTGTATAAATTCGGAATCTTGTTTGTGCACCAGAATGGGGGACCTGATGTCCATCCCCATGCCCTAAATACACAATTAAACGGTGAAGAGAATAGGGGAATGTGGGAAGAGCAGTGACATCTAGGAAGTGCTGAATGGAAAGTGAAAGAAATTGTCTGCCCTGCCTCTATGTCTAGGCATAGAGGCAGGGCAGACAATATTTGATTGACAGCTGAGATTTTTAAAATGAGTTTACAAGAGCCATGAATGCTTTAATAAAAAATAGAAATTGGATTTCATGTTTAATTTGAAAAGGACTTTTACTATACAGATTTTTCTGTCTGGGTGACGGGTCCACTTTAAAACAAAGGCTACACATATATTGCTACTTTTTATTACTCATCTTTAAATTCAGGCCCTTTATTGTTATTGCTACTTTCTATTACTTGTCTATCTTTCTATTCAGACCCTCTTCTGTTCATATTCCAGTCTCTTATTCAAAGCCATGCATGGTTGCTAGGGTAATTTGGACCCTAGCAACCAGATTGCTGAAATTGCAAACTGGAGAACTGCTGAATTAAAAAGCTACATAACACAAAGAACACAAATAATGAAAAGTGAAAACCAAATGCAAATTGTTTCGGAATATCTCTCTCTACATCATACTAAAAGTTAATTTAAAGGTGTACAACCCCTTTACTAATAACTTGGCACTTATAAAGGACATATATTTATAGGGAGACCCAGACTGGTCCCTTAGCAATCACACACCACACCTATTCATCTGAATACCTACCCTGTCTAACTACAGCTTCAGCAACATATGTAATATTTCACTACTGCATGAGAAATGGGCCACTGAAATACTGTTTTGTACTGAAGCAACAACAGTAATCATAAGAAGAGGGAGAATAATCTTATAATTAGTGATGGGCGAATTTATTTGCCTGGCGCAAATTCGCCAGCGAATAAATTCGCGAAACGCCCGTGAAAATTTGCGGCAAAAATTCGCCAGCGTCCAAAAAAAATTTCCGAAAAAACGGACGCCGGCATCAAAAACGGGCGCCGGCATGAAAAACGAGATGCCGGCGATGTTTCGTGAATTTTTCGCCGTTTCGCAAAATTCGCGCAAAATTCGCCCATCACTACTTATAACCCATACAGTTAAGATTTGATATTTTACACAGATTCAATGTTATAATTGGATCAATAGACTAGACAGAAAGTGTGAAGTTCTATATTACCGTACATTTGATTCCATAATATAGTATATAGTATATAGTACCCCTTATTGTAAAATATAAGGATATTATAAATTACCTTAATCATATAAAAGCATGAGGCCGAAGGCCGGGAACTCTGAGGTTATTTCTAATATCCCCATATTTTCCAACAAGGGGTTCTTTATTTATAATACACAAGTTTTAGTGAGTCATGTGTCAAAAATGACATCACTAAGCTCCGTTTATAACTGAGCCGTTTATATAGTGAATAAAGTACCCCCTCTTGTAAATTAAAAGGATATTACAAGTTACAGAGGAGTTTCATGGCCATATACAGGTCATGGAACTCCAAGGTAACTTCTAATATCCTCATATTTTGCAACTGGGGGTACTTTATTTATTACAATATACAAGTTTCAGTGAGTCATGTGACAGAAATGACACCAGAACTCACCGTTTATACAGTGAATAAAGTACCCCCTCTTGTAAAATACAAGGATATTATAAGTTACCGAGGAGTTTCATGACCATATAAAAATATGAGGCCGAAGGCCAAGTGTTTTTATACAGGTCATGGAACTCCGAGGTACTTTATTTATTATAATACACAAGTTTCAGTGTGTCATGTGACAGAAATGACATCAGAACTCACCATTTATAACGATATAATTTACAAGATATTCATATCTTTTGTGTATCATAAGGATATAATGTACAAGATATTCATGGCTTTTGTGTATTATAATACTATAATGATACTGTGCTCTACTGCTTTTCCTAGCCTTTCCTTTGCATCTCTCAAATGGCATGGAAACGCACAAACGTGTAATTATTTTCCTAATGCATTGCTTTCTTATGTGTTTACTCGCATTTATTACATTGCGAGCATTTTCTGTCTTGTATAAGAATCCATTGTTCTACATCATCTTCTCAAAACCTTGTTTCTTTTCAAAGCCCCATTGCAGTGAAATCTTACCTTTAAGCACACTTATGGCTTGTAAAGGTGTATTGTACAAAGCTAGTTTTTTTTTATCCCCCTTTATTATTCAAAATCCATAAATTGCATTAAAGTTATGGCCCCTCTGTTGACCCTTGCCAAATGTGGAAAGAAGTATAGTAACAACTGTTCTTACAGTATTTCTGTACAGTATGGATGAATTTCTAAAAGGTCCGCCTTTAAGTGAACATTTAGTTTCTTATAGAATGACCAATTATAAGCAATTTTTAATTGGTCTTCATTTTTTATTTCTTATAGTTTTTGAATTATTTATCTTTTTATTCCGACTCTTTCCAGCTTTTAAATGGGGATTACTGACCCCATCTAAAGACAAATGCTGTGTAAGGCTAAAAATGTATTGTTATTGCTACTTTTTATTACTCGTGTAGCTTTATTTTCAGACCCTCTCCTATTCATATTCCAGTCTTTTATTCAAATCAATGCATGGTTGCTAGGGTAATTTGGATTGTAGCTGAAACTGCAGACTGGAGAGCTGTTAAATAAAAAGTTAAATAACTCTAAAACCAAATAATAAAAAATGAAAACCAAATGCATATTGTCTCAGAATATCGCTCTCTATATCATACAAGTTAACTCAAAGGTGAACAACCCCTTTAAATAAATACAGTTTAAAGTTTAATGTCCCTGTCTCTGGTGCTGGCAGCTCAGTTATCCAGGTGCAGATTCTGAACTGTTACAATATCATTAGGTGATACATTTCTCAGCTTCATCTGTGGACTATTAGCAACTATTACTATCACAATAATCACAAAGGGGGTTGTTCACCTTTAAATTAACCTTAGTTTGATGTAGAAAGTGATATTCGGAGACAATTTGCAATTGGTTTTCATTTTTTATTATTTGTGGTTTTTGAGTAATTTAGCAGTTACCCTAGCCACCATGCATTGATTTGAATAAGAGACTGGAGTATGAACAGTAGAGGTCCTGAATGGAAAGACAAGTAACAAAGAGTAGCAAAAACAAAACATTTGTAGCCTTACAGAACGTATGTTCTGTAGTGTCAGTGACCCCTATTTGAAAGCTGCAAAATGTCAGAAGAAGAAGGCTTTATATTACAACTATTTTATGCTGCAGCCAACGAGACCCTCCTTGTATAAGTCCTTTGCTCTAGAGATGTACAATGCATTGTCACTGGGTGCTGGCTGCTTCCTAGTCTACAAAAGGGAAATATCTCATGCTGTAAAAAAGAGAGGAGATCTCTGTGTAAGATGTAATGCCGTATCCGTCAACAGATTTAAAACGGGAGATGCCAAGAATTACAGCCCCATTGAGTTTTTCCTGCTATGGGGAGGGCCATGGGGAGAGGTAAAGTCTGTGCTCTAGTCTCATCATAATCATTGGGGAAGATTACTCTTGTGTCTGTTTGGTACACCAAAATTAATTTGCAAGAACACCAGCTCTTGTCTATTTGGTTAGCACCAATGTCAGACAGGACCATTTTCTGTTAATGGTTAAAGCTTTAAAGGGATTCTGTCATGATTTTTATGATGTTTTTATTTCTAAATTACACTGCACATAATTCACACGATAATATAAAATTGAATTCCTAATCTAACAAGTGTATTTTTTTTTGTAACATACGTGTGTAGGCAGCCATCTCAGGTCATTTTGTCTGGTCATGTGCTTTTAGAAAGAGCCAGCACTTTAGGATGGAACTGCTTTCTGGCAGGCTGTTGTTTCTCCTGCTCAATGTAACTGAATGTGTCGAAGTGGGACCTGGATTTTACTATTGAGTGCTGTTCTTAGATCTACCAGACAGCTGTTATCGTGTGTTAGGGATCTGCTATCTGGTTACCTTCCCATTATTCTGTTGTTAGGCTGCTGGGGGAGGGAAGGTAGTGATATCACACCAACTTGCAGTACAGCACTAAAGAGTGACTAAAGTTTATCATAGCACAAGTCACATGACTGGGGGAAGCTGGGAAACTGACAATATGTCTAGCACCACGTCAGATCTCAAAATGAAATATAAAAAAATCTGTTTCCTGTTTTGAGAAATGGATTTCAAGGCAGAATTCTGCTGGAGCAGCACTATTAACTGATGCTTTTTGAAAAAAAAAAATTCCCATGACAGTATCCCTTTAATGATGCAGTGAAATATCCTTTGCCTGGAGCACCACTGCCTCATTCCCTGATCTTACGCTCCCCCTCCCCCAAGCACCTTTACTAGCAAGATAAATGCATTATAAGAGATAATATAAGTCCTACTGTTAAATACAGCAGAATTTCGAATTTACACTTCTCAGGGGGCCAAAGTAAATGTGATGTAAATTGCAGGAAAGTGTAAATTCAGTGGAAAGATAAATGAGTTCTGTGCTCTTGAGACTATATATAAAAAAAGATGTAAAAGCAAGAAAATGTAATATTTTAGAATGTAAAATCAAGGTCTGACTGTATGAGGATAATAAGAAGTCACCTTGGAGTTCCATATATACGCGTGTAAGGTCACATTGTTCATTCAAATCTTTATGTTCAACAATACAGGGCAAAATGTCTTAATAATATCCCCTAAATTCAATGAAGAGAAAAGCAGCACTGCTTGTGACTTGTGCTATGATAAACTTTAGTCACTCTTTAGTGCTGTTTTAGTGGACTAGTGCAAACGTAGTACTTCCATATAATCAGGGGGTGACATATTTAGTATAATCTATAGGACAGAAGTATAATAAGGAACAATAAATGGTAGCCTTGCATTCTGTTGATGGTTAAATCTGATAGCACATAGTCTGTTAAGGCACATAATGTTGCTCCGATATTTATTAGCAGCTCTGACGTGCGACAGAACCCTTTACAACAGGTTTGAATAGGAAAAAGAGCACTGCGGAATATGTGAGAAGGCAAGATGTATTTGGAAACATTAAGCTGGCAGGCGACAATGTAAAGAGAGCGCACAGAGCAGCCCACGCACAGATGTCTGTCATGCATGAGGATTGCCGACTACTCAGATGGAATCTTCACATGCCACATCATTATCTAGCTTTCCACATTTGTGTGAAATACTGAACACAATCAATATCACAAAGACCACAACACAATAGAAAGGGAGCAATGTCGTCATGGTTTGCTGCCATAGCAACCTGAAGGGAACGAATGTGGGCCTTCCCTTTGCACTGACAATCCAGGATTAAAAATAAAGCCCAGTTTCATGAAGAAGAAATGGCACAGGCTCATCCTATGCTGCTGTGCTCCAACTCTCCTGGGAAATGGGCATTATGATAGCTGGTAGATAGTTGGTAGACTCTGTCACCACTTATGCTGCAACATCTGATATTTTATTGGGTTATCATGGCAATCATCCAGCTAGCATAAAGTGGAACACTCAGTAGACGTGCTGGCTGAGGGTTCTGGGAGATGTTATTTCCTAATATGAACTACTTCCGTTTACTTGCAGGTGTGGTATTAAGTGGCGAATAAAGTCCAGCCTCAACTGATCCCCTATGTTAACTATGCATTGCATAAAGCTGGTGCACACTTCCACGAATCCATCAGTTTTATGCAAAATAAATATAGCCCCTCCAAACCTCATACTACCAAGGAGTAATTTACACCTGCAAGAGCAATGTGCAATTTGGAGCACAGTCACCACTCAGAACATAGGCTCAGCTGTTCTCAGCCTGCATATTTTTGCAAGCTGAGAGAAGTGGATCCACTCCGTGCCCCATCTTGATTGATTGGAGGTAGGGTTGCCACCTTTACCTGCTAGGAGCTGAGGGCAGGGGACGGGCCAATGACGTCAAGGGGGGTGGGGTGACAATGTTGTTGGTGGGACAGTGATGTTGCATGGGTGGGTCGGTGGGTGGAGCTATGATGTGGCAGTTGCTCGACAATCGTCGCATCATTTAGGGAATCCTGCCTGGTTTTTCAAAGTAAGAAAACCTGGCAGGCAGTTTTGACCCAGACAGAACTCCCAAAAGTTGGGCTGTCCCAGGTAACAAATCTGAACAGGTGGTCAGCCCAAATAGGTGAAATGAGACATCCTTGGGGCAACATCTACTAAGCTGTGTGTGACTACAAAGATGAATGAACAGGGGCACAGAGTGGATCTGCTTCTCTCAGCCTGCAAAAATACACGCTGTGTGACCTTGGCCTAAATTAGGAAAGACTATGCAGTTCAGAGTGCAGAGAGAGTTCTTTTTGACGCAAGGACCCTAAATGAACGGGTTTGTGCCGCAACTCACTATGGGGAAATTTGTGGGAATGCAACTGCTCGGTCATAAATGACCCCTACTGATTCCTTCCAACCCAACCAGATGAGCATTGTGTGTGCCCTTAAAGGGTAGGGGCCTAGATTATGCTTTGCAAGCAGTGGCATCTTGGGTAGGAATAAGATAAAATAAGGCTAAATATATGAATGGGGAGCTATAGTTCAACTGTGAGTTGCATAAAATCTGCATAGAATTGAAGGGGTTACGTTATCTGTTTTTATCATATGAGTGTCATTTGTGGCAGGACTTTAGTTGCCCATAGGCGGTATAAGTAGATTTGTTATCTAACTAAAAAAATGTAACTGCATATAGGAGCAAAGAAAACAGTATATACGGTATATATGTATATATATATATATATATTTTACAGTAGAAATGATTTGATTTCCCTTCAGGTTCTGCTAAGATGACTGTAGCAATGAGAATGGTTTTGAACGTTTCCCAACCAACCTCCTAGATGCTGCTTCTCCCTGGTGTTGGCTCCAGCAGGTCTAGCTTGCTGCACCTGGGGGAGCGTATTCCCTGGTGGTCTCAAGGTGGATTCTAATTTATGGAATTTGTGAATTCGGTCTCTGACCAAAACAGTGTTAGGCTGCTTGTCGTGCCCCAGGACTTGCCTGGTGTAATACCAGCCAGGATCTTTCTTTTGCACGACATTAGCGATCTCAGCTACGAGATCAGAATCTAGCATATCTGTGGGGTTGTATTTATGGACATGTACAACATCTTCCCTCTCGCCTAGCAGTTTGGAAACAAGGGAATAGAAATCACCTGTATAGAAAAGAGATAAGATAAAGAAGTGAAATATTAACACAGTCGTCAACAAAATGGTGCCAGTCATGCAACAGATACCGAAGGTCTAAATAAAAAATAACACTGTCGTTTTGTTGGATGAATGCTTTCAGTTATTTGCTTTCTGTTAATTTGCATCATTGGCAGAAAAAAAAAATACATTTGAATTGTTTTTATTAGCTTTCCACCATTTTCATCTGGCTCAAGCACAGAATAATCCTGATTGCAATCATCACTAGAGCGCTTAAAGAATGGGATTTTAAATGGCATCCAACAAAATATACAGCTATAACTGTTTGTGTACATAAACTCTCAAAACCCAGAAAGAACAATTACAGAAAGAGGGTAGAACATTTCTTAAAAATGATGACATCCAGTTTGATGTTGCTCTGATTTTCTGTCCAACAATATTAGGCCTTGTGAATAACAATAAATATTGTAGGACTCGGCGGCAGTGTAGTAAGGCTAATGGCACATGGGTTGTTTTGTCCTCAACTGCCATTCATCACAAAACTGCCAGTCACCATTAAAGGCATCACCAATTGCCCCAGCGTTTATGAGGAGTCACACATGCCCCTTTGGGCACCTTTGGGTGGGCATCTATTTGTCTTATGTAATTCCAACAATCGCCAAACCAATGATATCCATAGGCCGGCCCCAATACACACTCAGATAATCGTATTGAACAATCTTATTATCTTATGTTTGTACGGCCACCCGGGGTTGAATTTTGAATTCATGTGAGTTTTTTTAACTCTAATAAATTCAATTTTACTTGGAATTCAATTCATATATCTTAAACTCTGACTAATTTTACCGACCCGAAAAATCAAATCGAAAACCCTAATCGAATTTCTTCTCCGAAAAAAACTTGAATGTCAAAAAGGCTACAAACACCTTCAAATTGGTCACTGGACCTCTCCCATTGACTTATACACAAATTTGGCAGGTTTTAGGTGGCGAATAGTTGAACTCAGATTCTTAAAGGGCCAGAATTTGATAAATCTAGAAAACCTAATTTTTTCAAAAATTATAATCGAGTTTGGATAATTCACTAGTAATTTAACAGTTTTGACCATAATTATTTTTTTTTTTCAATTCCGCTTAATGTCACATAATGACAAGTCCCCTGGCTAAAGCACATGGAGCAGTGACAGGCAGAGCCATGGATGCATGTGCATGATCCCTATGGCACAATTTAGGAGAGCATGGAGACACATGGAGACACATGGGAGCCCTAGTAGTTACTCCCTACATACTTCCCGACCACCTTATGCCCATTGGGTGTTCCAGGTGATGCCCTTGTGCCACATCCAGACTATTTCTTATGAATACAGTGCTGAAAAGTGTTGAAGACAAGCAGCATGACCTGCACCTAAGGGACAACCTAAGGGATAAAATGCAAAGTGCAGATAAAAGAATATTTTGCACCCCTTTTTTACACTTGGAACATTGAACTTAGCCCTGCCGATAGTGAGTGAGTGCTCATGTGCTCCAGTGAAGGAGCTTGCCATTACAATACATCAGATATGGTGACAGGTGGACAGGGCCATTTTGACTGCTGCTGTTCTCAAACAGACGTAATGATAGTCAAAACACCCAGTGTGCCATCGTACGAAAATTTGTTTTGTACAATATTATTGGTACGTCTATGGCCACCTTAACAAGCGTACAACATTAGAAGCAAATTGATGATCAGTTGTTTTGGTTCACTGCACATTAGTGAATTTCCACTCAAATAAAAACCGGAATGAGGAACAGAAACCATTTTGTCCACATTGAATCTTGGAGACAAAGTGAAGGTGAGGGGCATTGTTGTCTATGCAAAGCAAAGATATAACAGTGAGACACTTCCAGTATGTGCTATTTACTCTAGTGTAATTGAATACTCTCTTTGCGTCATACAAAGCAAATGTTCACTTGCTCGGCCAAGAAATCAGGATAGTCTGCTTTACATTTGGCCAGTGGAATTAAACACAAGTTTAAGTTTTGATTACATTCTGTAAACAGGAACCAATCTTAAGGTCTGAAAACAATAGCAAGAGAAAGTACTGAAACAAAGCCCCTTTTTAAGCAATATCATTGGAAACTGTAGTTCATGTTGTAAAAGTTTTTTTAAAAATTGTATTTTTTTTTAATTAATTCACCCTTTCCTTGGATACTGGAATAACAAATAGAGATACAGGTAGACAAGTGTTTCAAATACTTCACAACCTATGAAGAGTAATGGAACAAGATGCAATCACTGAGATATGAGGTTCAGTTGCTCTCACTTTCAAGATTAGCCACAGAGAATTTTTCAGTTTTTCCTGAATTTAGGGAATGGAGGGACGTTCATTGTTCTTTTTTGGAGAAGTTTAATCCATATGAAATACAGGAATCAGAACACAATTTCTTGATTCAGGAATACTAGAACAACCGATACATATCAGTGAAGGCAATACAGAACTAAGCAGGATGGAAGTATTGGGGACAGTAGATAAAGCCAAATGAGGAATCCTATAGTAACACTGCAGCGTGTGAGCAGAACATCCTGTTTCTTTAAGAGTAATGGCACACGGAGATACTTTGTACATTAAAGTTCCGTTGAGGGTCTGTTCTGGGGGTGATAAAGCATTCAAAATCCCCCCACCAATTATTTGTAAGACAATCACCCGACAGGCACAGATGCACTTGCTTGTTAGGTGATTGTTGCTGGGAAACGTAGTAGTCAAGTGACAAGTGGCCTGACAAGTGAATGCAATGGGCCTGTCATTAACACTGTATTCAACAAGACTTTACTCCTACATTTAAAACATAGCATTCATCTTTATTTGATTAAATGTTTATATATGTTCTACAAGAGACATGAGTGTGCATTTTAAAGAACCAGTAATACCAGACATTCAAAGCGTTTCCCAAATCTGACAGAGGCAGAACTATGGTGTGCTCTAGATGTAATGCTGTCTGACCTGTATTTTTTTTCCTGTCTAATCCAGTTCCTGTTTGTCAAAGCCTGACACATCTTGATCCTTCCTATTCCTACTTTTACACTCTCAATCATGTTCTTGTCTGTTCCAGTCTATTCTACAGTTGTTCTACATCTTGTTTGAGTCTCTCTCCAGATCTTTGCCCATTCCTTGTTGTTTCTATGTGTTCTATTCTTCACCCACTCCATCTCTGTTCCAGTCTGTCTCCAAGACCCTTTCTGCTGTGTCTTGCCAGAAGAGCTCATCACCTACACTAAAGCTGACTTGACATTGAAAGACCTTTTCAAGTGGTGAGGTCACCACAGAAGTGGATATTTCCCTGATACGCCCACCTTGAGGTGGGATCACATTGACAGGATATAGGCCATCGGGGGGAAGGATAACATCAACGAGCCAATGTGCTCTTCTCCCCGACAGAATTTATATTTTAACCTGCTCAATCGACATCTTTCTGATTTTAATCTCCTGATATACCTTGTCAGTGGGTACATGGAGCACCAACAAATGGGAAATTGGGAAGACCTGTAGGTCTTCTTCACGGCCCAACCCATAGTACTTAGCAATAGCCATCTACAATATCTGACTGATCAGCCCATTATAGTCAATTCTGTGATGTACATTATCAGGCAGTTATGTTTGTTTATTGAAATACAGGGCTAGAGGTCAGATGTTCAAGGATACTAAGCTACAGCTTTCAGCTCCACACAGAACTTTTGAAGTTATAGTTCATTGTACCAGATGTTTTATTAGCTGATGTAGAAGATAATCCTGGTGTAGATATCAGCATTATAGATATGAAACACTGATAGCTACACACTGATCACCTTCCGATAGGAATATATTCAAGTAACAAAGTAACATAGTAATTAACATTGTAAGTTCAATTGAAAATAGACACACGTCCATCAAGTTCAACCTTAAGTCTGTATATATAAATTGCCTAACTGCTAGTTGATCCAGGGGACGATTCCTGAATTCTTCCTGACTCCAAGATGGCAATTGGACTAGTCCCTGGATCAACTTGTACTATAAGCTATCTTAAATAACACATTATTGTTGTTTCTGGCAGTATTGTTATTTTTGCCAATATTGTTGTTTTGCATGCAATCAAGCAACCCCTACTGACACACATGCACCGCATAATAACCCCATAATAAAAACATTCACAACTGGCTGCACCTAAGGGAAGTATTATTATGTTTGCCTTTGCCTTTGCAAACGTTGCCCTACAAATGCTTTTTCATGCAGCTGTGGATGAACCTACTTATAGGATGACCGCCAACAAGCCAAATGACCTTAATGGACTTTGTCATGTTTGCAAACAATCTTTCACTTGCCAATTATTTCAACCAGTCTTTTGTGTGCACAGACCTAGGAGACAAGTCCCTGAGGCAGAATCAGTTCAGGAAATAATTACTACAGTTATTAAGCCATTTCACAAGTAAATTATAATTAAGAAAAATGCTCATGTCTCCATCTGCACGGCTTCAAGAAAGCACAGAGGGAAAATGTCCTACTCCGTCACCAGAGCTAGCTACAATTGCCTTCAAGCTAACCAATGATTGTCTAATATAAATATAGTAAAAAATCCAAACAGTCCACTGATAAAAAGTAAACAGTATATAAACTGAAATATAATATACAAGCACCAGGACAAAATGAATTGTTTTCCTCGTGTAATCAGTCAGGTGAAATTCCACTTTGAACATTAATGGCACTCCAGATTACTAAGCACTAAACAGACTTGGCAATATAGAACTTGAACATTCCATATACTAGGAAACAAACAAAGCAACCCCAACAGACTCTGTATTAGGGCAATAAACATTATATAGACAGTTTAGGAGCCATAAAGAAGCATAAGCAGATTTCCAATTACTTGAACCAAAATGTTGAGGGTTTACAGTGCCAGACTCCAACTGGAACTCAGCAGCCTGTACATTTTTTTTGAAATTAAGAATCTCTGGAGAATCTCTGCCTGACTAGCTGCCAGTTGATTTTTGTAGGCTCGAGCCCACAGTAAAGACCATAAATCAAATACAGATGCTAAAAATACTTTTAGAAATTCTATTAGTTCCAGTAATCTTAAATACTGTAGATTATCATTGAATCCTGTTTGGAAATTGAAAATCTCTTAAAGGAGAAGGAAAGGTTAAAACTAAGTAAGCTTTATCAGAAAGATCTATATAAATACACCAGTAAACCCTCAAAGTAATGCTGCTCTGAGTCCTCTGTCAAAAAAAACCACTGCATTTCTTTCCTTCTATTGTGTACACACGGGCTTCTGTATCAGACTTCCTGTCTTCAGCTTAAACCTCCAAGGCTTGGGCTTGAGCATGCTCAGTTTGCTCCTCTGTCCTTCTCCCTCCTTCCCTCCCTGCTGTAATTTGAGCCCAGAGCTATGAGTAAACAGGAAGAGACTCAGGTAGGAAGTGATGTCACAAGCTAACCTGACAGCTGCTATCCTAAACAAAGAGATAGAGCTTCTAGAGCTGTATAATCTGGTATGGTAAAGCACACTACAGAATACATAGAGCGTCCTATCTTGCACTATTGTGGCTAATCTATTGGCAATAAACTGCCTCAGTAGCTTTCCTTCTTATTTAAACAGGTGGCAGACTGACCTTATGTGGCAAAATATTGTGATTATCAAAAAGCAAAAATATTGCCACCTAAAACGTGCAAATTTTTAAGTGAAATTGCGGCCAGAAATAGGCTTATGGGTTCACTTTAGGGACCTCAGGCTTAATACATAAAATCCCTGGATGTGCCACCCAACTGTGCATAAGCACAAGGCAGACATGAGGCATGATACACTGTTGGCTAGGCACAACATTTTTTTTTTCAGCAAATATGATTAAATAATGTCGTGACAGTTCAAATAGTCAGTTTTGTTTGTTCGCAGACAATGGTGAAAGGCCAAGTATATGTCTGAAACAGAATCTTCTGTGTAACTTTAATCAGCAGAACGCTACGGGCACTGATAAATAGTTCTGCTGCCATAGGAATTTGGCTTCCATGTTTCCAACATCCTGAAGACAATTATTCTGTAAATAGACGGACTTCTCTTTGCCAACGTGCAAGTGGGAATTTGTAATGGTTAAATGCAAAAGTCATCTTACCTGCGGAGCTCTGTATTGTAAACCAACCTGTTTCTTGTACATGTAAGGGAGCTATGAATTATCTGAAAAGCCATTATCTAAATAGCTCTGAAATACAGGAAAGCCATTTCCCATAGGATCCATTTTTAATTAAAAAAAAATATTGTTTTGATTTCCCCTTTCTCTGAAATATTAAAACAGTGCCTTGCACTGGATAATGACTAACCTGGCATATATCCATAGTGGGTGCAAAAATACTCTATTGGGCTTTAAATGTTTTTTTACAAGACTTTTAAGAATGGTAATCCACATTAAGGAAAGACCCTTATGTGAAAAAACCCAGGTCTCAAGCTTTCCAGATAACATGTAACATAGTAAATTAGGTTGAAAAAAAGACACACATCCAATCTTTTAAGTTTGTATAAAACCTGCCTAACTGTCGATCCAGAGGAAGGCAAAAAAAAAAAACAGTTTGAAGCCTCTCCAATTTGCCTCAGAGGGGAAAAATTCCTAGCAATTGGACTAGTCCTTGGATCAACTTGTACTATGAGCTATCTTCCATAACCCTGTATTCCCTCACTTGCTAAAAAGCCATCCAACCCCTTCTTAAAGCTATCTAATGTATCAGCCTGTACGACTGTTTCAGAATTCCCCATCTTCACAGCTCTCACTGTAAAAAAACCCCTTCCGAATATTTAGATGGAACCTGATGTATTACAATGTGATATATTTAAAGCAGCAATGCACCGATTCCAGGATTCAGTTCGGTATTTGGCAGGATTTGGATTTGCCAGAATCCTCGTGCCTGGCCGAACCAAATCCGAATTCTTAAAATCGTGTGACTTTTCGTCACAAAATAAGGAGGTCAAAAATGTTTTCCCTCCCCATCCCTAATTTGCACATGCAAATTAGGGTTCGGGGGTTCGGCCAAATCCAAAATAGTGGATTCAGTGCATCCCGGGTTTAAAGACATAAGCACTTCCCTTGGCAGTTCCGTGTGTCACAGTCCCAAACCTTCTGCTTCCTGTCCTGATACAGATTACTTCCTTCTCTCTGCTTCTAGGTAAAGCACATTTGCATTGCTCTATACCTCCATGGCCTAGACCAGGGTTCCCCAAACTTTTTTACCTGTAAGCTACATCCAAATGTTAAAAGAGTTGGGGAGCAACACAAGCATGAATAAAGTTCCAGGGGTGCCAAATAAAGGTTGTGATTGGCTATTTTGTAGCCATGTGGACAGGCAGTCTAAAGGAGGCTCTGTTTGGCTGTGCATTAGGTTGCCACCTTTTTGTTTTCCCAACTTCAGGCAGGAGGCAGGGCGGGTATGTGGGGTGGGTGACATGGGGTGGGTGACGTTGGGTGGCAGGTGGAGGGGGTGATGATGTTGGGGGTAGGGATGCACCGAATCCACTATTTGGGATACGGTTGAATCCGAATCCTAATTTGAATATGCAGGAAAGGAATATTTACATATGCAAATTAAGATTTGGATTCGGTTCAGCCAGGCACAAGGATTCCGCCAAATCCGAATCCTGCTGAAAAAGGATGAATCCTGAACCGAATCCTGGATTCGGTGCATCCCTAGTTGGGGACATGGGTTGATGATGTGGCAACCAGCAGGTGAAAACCAGACAGGTGGCAAGCTGTGCATCTGGTTTTCATGCAACCAAAACATGCCTCCAGGCAAGGTATTCAAATATAAGCACCTGATTTGAGGCCACTGGTTCACAGTATATGGGACTGAGCCCCCTCGGTGGTCATTGGCCCAACATTAAAAGGCAAATTATGGTGAGATTTGGGAATGAGTAATTATGTAATGTCTTGAAAAACCCATGAACCGTAGCAAAGAAAATATAAGGGTGTTCTTTAAGATATTCATACCATAATTAAGCAAATGTTGGACAAAAAAGTACACAATCTGAAAACCCCCTGCTCTATTGTGATAAGAAAAGGTACATCTATTATATATGTTATTATTACCGATATGGGACCTGTTATCCAGAATGCTCGGGACCTGGGGCTTTCCAGATAATGGTTCTTTCCATAATTTGGATCTTTATACCGTAAGTCTACTAGAAAATCATGTAAACATTAAATAAACCCAATAGGCTGATTTTGCTTTCAATACGAATTAATTATATATTAGTTTGGTTCAAGTACAAGCTACTATTTTATTTTACAAATGGAAATAATTTTAAAAAATTTGCATGATTTGGATAAAATTGGAGATGGCCTTCCTATAATCCTGAGGTTTTTTGGATAATGGGTTTCTGAATATTTAGTTTTACATTTTGTTGAGCCCCATTTTTATGGAAACAGTGTGCATATGGTTTCAATTGACAGCAATGTAAGGATTGCCAGGTGATACAATTTCTTAGTTTTTAGGAGTGAAGATCTAAACTGTACAACCTCACCTCAACAGCAGTATGTAAAGGAAAGATGTGTGAAAGCAGTGGCTGCATTAACAGGCCACCATCTGAGGGATGTGGGACAGAATTCTGATCCCCACCTTTTCAGCTCTATAACTCTGAGTTAGTCAGCGACTTGAAGGGGGGCCACATCGTACATTTCTGTTCAGTGAGTTTGTAATTGATCCTCAGCATTCAGCTCAGATTCAAAAGCAACAGATATAGCCCATGTGCCCCCCTCCTTAAGTCTCCGATTGGTTACTGCCTGGTAACCTGGGTAACCAGTCAGTGTAAACCAAGAGAGCTGAAAAGCAGGAAGTAGTGTTTTGACTATTATGTTACACATCCAATCACTCCAGCCTTTATACATTACATTTTTGCCTAACTAACTATATTAAAAACATTTTTTATTTTGCACAGCCTATCTATTTACCCAGTTTTTATTTTTACACTGAACAATGCCTTTAAGAGGCATATTTATGAAAGGACGAACTTTCACTTTCATCTATTAAAAATGGAGAGTGGCGGAATTTCACTCTAGTCTAGAGGACTGTGGCAATCTCTAACTTCACTTTTTGATAAATATGCCCCTTAGAATCAGGGTTGGAGTGATCTCTAATTTTTCTATTAATTAGAAAATTGTAGTATAATGTACCATAAATAGCTGCATAATTAATAACATTATGACAGTAAGGGGCAGATGCATCAAGGGTCGAATATTGAGGGTTAATTAACCCTCAATATTAGACTGGGAATGAAAATCCTTCGACTTCGAATATCGAAGTCAAAGGATTTTGCGCAAAAACTGCGATCGATCCTTCGAAGGATTTTAATCCAACGATCGAATGATATTCCTTCGACCAAAAAAAGATAGCCAAGCCTATGGGGACCTTCCCCATAGGCTAACATTGACTTCGGTAGCTTTTAGGTGGCGAACTAGGGGGTCGAAGTTTTTTCTTAAAGAGACAGTACTTTGACTATCAAATGGTCGAATAGTTGAACGATTTTTAGTTTGAATCCTTCGATTCGAATTTGAAGGTCGAAGTAGCCCATTCAATGGTCGAAGTAGCCCATTCAATGGTCGAAGTAGCCCATTCAATGGTCGAAGTAGCCCAAAAAACACTTCGAAATTGGAAGTTTTTTTACTTCGAATCCTTCACTCGAAGTTAATGAATTGGCCCCTAAATGTCCATGATCTTTGTATGGCATTTCTTTCTAAAGCAAATAAATCACCAGAACATAAAACTTTTATCTTTTTAAATTGCTAAATATATAGATGTGGCATTAACATAAATGATACATGGTGACATTGAGCAGAATGTTATGAGTCTTCTCTACTTTGAAAAGTTTAAAAAAAAATCAACAGGCTGCTATCACCATAGAAACATCACGTCTAAAGTATGTGCCCAAAAAACTTTGGCCTTGCTCTTTAATATAAAGCACTTCACTTTAATAAAAGAAGGCACTTTATCTCCAAATCAAAGGGTTCCTTGAGTTGAAAATCTATTCCATTTTCACATTTAGTGAGAGGCAAAGCCTTTAGGAAAAAATGTTGGTGCTCAAGACAAATTACAGGGGTCTGGATCGAGTTCAAGGAAGTTCTTTTTGAAGTCGCAGGTTGGTCTATTATTGAGATCAATATAATAAATCGAATGATGATTTTTGAAGGCTTTGCTTTAAACACAAGTTGAGTTTCATTATAAACTCTATATACATATAAAACACAAGGATTCAGTATCTCCCAATGCAATATTAAGGTTTATTCACTCCAAGAAGTTACATAATTAAGAGTTTTTCGAAAAAATCATAGTACAAAGTAAAGATTTATGTAAGACCCACCACCTCACCAATCTCAGAGAAAAGTATACATTCCACCCTATGATCAGTTTTCAGCACCCAATAACAATTCAACATTAGAACCAACATAATCAATTCAAAATCAACAGTTAAATCATTTCATTTTTAATAAATAAAATTTAAATCATATTCCTTAATGAGCCATCTAGGTTGTAGTGTCTGTAGTGTGTGTATCCACAAATTGTATGTCTTCCTTATGGGGTTGTTCACCTTTAAATTAACTTTTAGTATGATGTAGATTGTACAGGGTGATATTCTGACAATTTGCAGTTGGTTTACATTTTTTATTATTTGTGGTTTTTTTTGTTATTTAGCTTTTTATTCAGCAGTTCTCCAGTTTGCTGTTTTAGTGATCTGGTTGCTAGGGTCCCAATTACCCTAGCAACCACGCACTGATTGGAATAAAAGGCTTGCTATGAATAGGGGAGGGCCTGAATAGAAACATTACTCACAAAAAGCAGTAACAATAAATTTGTAGTCTTACAGAGCATTTGTTTTTTAGATGGGGTCAATGACCCCATTTGAAAGCTGGAAAAAGTCAGATGAAAAAGACAAATAATAAAAAAACTATACAAAATAAATAATGAAGACCAATTGAAAAGCTGCTTTTATTTATTTATTTATGAATTAGTCATTCTATAACATACTAAAAGTTGACTTAAAGGTGAACCAACCCTTTAAGAAAAGTTACTTAATTCCCCTACACAGAATTGGTATCACTAACTCAGTGGGCAAAAGTTGAGACTTGACTGTCACCTTCTTTTAAGAATAACTTTTGGGCCAGCTGAATTCCTAATTCAATTTTAGATTTTTCAATTGAGCCAGATGCACTTCAATGAGAAAAACTGGACCTGAATTAGGAGAAAAGTCTTTTGTTGCCCATAAGTGAACATCTGTATGACAGTAATGGAGAGTGAGCAAATCCTGGATTAAGGATGTTGCAGAAGGGTCAGTGATAATGTATTATATTATGGATTTTTGTCATAAAAGGGTGATGTATACAGACAACTTATACAATTTGTGGATTTATGTCTCCTGGATGTGGTCTCTCGTGTTTAAAAGAACGTTCTTTAAAATGATTGGGTCATCCCCTTCAACGGTATAGGGATCATGTCCTCCTCCATCACACTGCGCTTTCCCCTAAGGAAATGAGACCTAGGGAGAGATTGCACATTAGGATGAAAGTGATCATTGCTTAGTAATGCATTATGATCAGGTATGGTTATCAAGACTACTTGACAGTTTAAACTACTACAACCACTAAAAAAAACTGACGGATAATGCCATGTCAAATAGGTCTGTAAAAGAGAAACAAACCCCTTATTAAAAAAAACCCTGACCTCCACCCCGCATAGACCCCCCTCCCTCCCCCCCCCAGCCTAGCTGCTACCCCGGGCAATTGATCTAACTTTTTACTTACTCCTCAGTGCAGATTCAGAGATTGGAGTTCACGGTAGCCATCTTCCAGGTCTTTGGCAATCTGAGACCGAGACCGGAGAAGCAGTTGGAGAAATTTCCCGGTTTGCGACAACTGCGTATGCGCCGAAATGAATGGAAATTGCTGAAGTGCTCGAAGAAGACACTAAGACACGGAAGATGGCTGCCGTGGACTGAATCTGCACCGAGGGGTAAGAAAAATGTTAGGGGCATTTTCCCGGGGTAGCAGCTAGGCTGGGGATGAGGAGGAAGGGGGTCTATGTGGGGTAGAGGTTTTTTTTAATACGGGGTTTGTTTCTCCTTTAAAGCAATGCAGACATCTATACAAATGATTGAGCATCACCGATATTTAGGAAACTCTTATGACAACTTGTCTGTAGATTCGATCTCTGTGGCGATGCATCTAAAAACAGAAATATTGGCATAAGTGGGGTACAATGGGATCCTGTTACTATCGAGGTCTTATGTAGTATATATCTTCAATCATCACCTTCCCAAAGCCCTTGTAACAAGTAATAACTTTCCAAATCTTTTCGTGTTAGTTGTAACCTGCAACTGCTGCTGTACCTCATCATATGATCCTGCTTAGCACCAGGTTCCCAAACAATATCATGACTGTGTTAGACCACTAACAGTGGATCCACCCATCGTTTCTGGAGTGAATAAACCTTGATTCTGCACTTGTACAGCACCTGCCATACAATTGATTTTGCAGTGTCTTTCAGTGGTGTAACTATATGTTACAGCAAATTTGATTTAGGGCCACAAAAAACATTTGTAAGTTGACCTATTCTGCCAATATATTTCGGAATTACTCATTATCACTGGGCCCCCTACACTCCCTGGTACCCCTGCAACCGCAGGATCTGTGGATAGTGAGAGTGAGTGTGTGCTTCTCTATCAAAGACATGATTTACCGGTCTTTTATGTCATGTCCACTAATACATATCACTAAACTGCATTATTTTAGAATACCCTTAGAACATATTTTTATACTCGAAAACCCACTAAAAACATTTATTTTCAGTCTTCACTTCAGGGATAAAGTGCAAATGTCCAAACAGTGGTATCACACCACCATATTAAGGGGGTTATTCATCAAAGGTCGAATTTTAAAGTTTTGCAGACCTCGAATGAACTCACAACACAAATGGTTTCTAATTTAATAAAAAACTCGAATGAAAAAAAACTCAAATGAGCGAGTTTGTGGTTAATAACCCGAAAACTCAAAAAGATCAAGTTTTTGGCAGGAAAAAACTCGATGCACTTGAATTGATCGAGTTTTCAGGCAAAACCCTCCGAAAAAAACTTGAACATCATGAAGGCTATTAATATCTTTAACTGGTTCAAGAGACCTCTGTCATCAACTTGACAGGTTTTCCGATTCCGATTCAAGCTATTTCCAGGGTTGGGGTATAATAATCTGAAAAAATTCGAGTTTTTTTTTACCAAAAATGTAAAAATTGACCAAAAAATAAACTCGAAAACCCAAATTTTGGTGTAAAACACAACTCAATACTTCATAAATAACCCCCTAAATGTACACAAGGTCCAACCAGGGCTGCACTATATAATATCACAAAGGTAAAACAGCATCTGCAAAATGACAGTTCATATGATTTATTTATCTATGCCCTTTATCAATCTATTCAGAGTATAGGGGGAAAAAACTTTGCACTGGAGATGCTGAAGTCACAATTCGGTGGCATGAACCAAGCTCCATTAACAGTCCCATTGACTATTACCTCCGTTACCACGTGTGCTTATTACAAAAATTTAGCTAACATAGCATTTTAAAAGTATGTCAGCAACATCAGCCAATCAACAAACAGGGAGAATATTCTAAAGAAATTCAGCCTACAAGGGGGATTTAAACGCCTGACTAAATGAAAAGCCTATTCCAATGAAAATTAGAATCAACAGAACAATTTGATACAAAGATGTAAATCAGAATCCCTTTTTAATCCTTTCAGGCTTAATGAACGTGAATATTAACATTCTGCCACCAGCTCTTTCACCAAGAAGAGGAAATTCCCATGTCTGAGAGCTAACAGTAAGACTTTTTCTGAATGCCAGCAACCAACGGACAAGATAGATTATCATAGTGGTAGAGGAGTAGATTAAGAATAAGGAAAGTAATGTCGGCAATCAGGACACCAAGAAGGGCTAAAGGGGTTATGAGCTTTGCCCACTTTATCAAAAATCTGTAAGTAGCTGGTATTACAATGTCAAAGTAATTCTGTAGAAATAAGTACATTTTTGCCAATAACCAACTGTAGGTGAGGACATATCTGGCATTAGCATGATGGACACATACCCTGATCTAATACTTCTTCCTCCTCCCGTTTAGGCTGCTGAAGTCCTGTATTCTTCTCAGGCTCAGCTTCTTTAAGGAAAATAAAGTAGAATGCAATCATCAAAAGATATTTATCTACACACAGGTTAGTCACAGAATTTCTGGGTTACATTTTCCTTAGGGCAACTCCTATATTTTCACTTTCAGAAAATGTACTGTTTTTCCTCCATAAGTGAACTATTTAAACTGCTATTTTTTTATTTTTAGCCATTTTTGTAAAATGTACACTTTAGAAATGAAATACTTAAGGGGTTATATACTGAACCACAAATTTATCTGGTTGGGATTTCTGGAGCAAAAAATTATTATTATTATTATTATACCCTGATGCTGCAAAAAACCTGAATCTGAAATTATCCGCCATCTCAGATCTGTTGAGGTCCTTTATAAGTCAATGGGAGAGGCACCAATCTCAATTTGAAGTTATCATGGGTTTAGCTAATAAAGCGGAAAATTCAAGGGTTTTCGCCAAACCCCCAAAAAATCAAGCAATTTGGGAAAAAGTCAGAAAAAAACTGACAATTCAGTTTTTGCTCGATTTTACAGTTTTTTCCCCAATCCGATTAATTTGTGTTTTTTAATTAATAAATAAGGTCAAATCGGCATAGGAGTTTGGTTGTGGTTTTTTAATAAAATAATGAGACAAAAACTAAATTTAGTAAATAACCCCTTAAATACTCCCTTTCAGATTTCCCAGGTACAGATCAGCAAGTTTCGCCACAGACGCTCAAAACAATTTGACGGTGTTGATCACCTTCAAATTCACTTTTAGTATGATGTAGAGATATATATTCTTTTTTTTTTTGCAATTTGCAATTGGTCTTCAGTTTTTATTTCCAGTGGTTTTTGAATTATTTAGCTTTTTGTTCAGCAGCTCTCTGGTTTGGAATTTCAGGAGGTATCTGGTTGCTAGGGTCCAAATTACCATAGCAACCAGGCAGTGGGTTGAATGAGAGACTGGAATATGAATAGGAGAGTGACCAAATATTATGTTGAGTATATTAAATAATAAAAAAGTAGAACAACAATAAATCTCACAGAAAAATAATTTTTGGCTGCTGGGGTCAGTGATCCCCTTTTTGAGAGGCGGAGAGAGTCAGAGGAAAAATGCAAAAAACTATAAGAAATAAAAAGTGAAGATCAAGTTCAACCCCTCCAAATGAAAACCCAGCATCCATACACACACCCCTCCATACTTTCACATAAATTCTATATACCCATATCTATACTAACTATAGAGTTTAGTATCACAATAGCCTTTGATATAATGTCTGTCCAAAAAATCATCCAAGTCATTCTTAAAGGCATTAACTGAATCAGCATCACAACATCACCCGGCAGTGCATTCCACAACCTCACTGTCCTGACTGTGAAGAACCCCCTACGTTGCTTCAAATGAAAGTTCTTTTCTTCTAGTCTAAAGGGGAGGCCTCTGGTACGGTGATCCACTTTATGGGTAAAAAGGTCCCCTGCTATTTGTCTATAATGTCCTCTAATGTACTTGTAAAGTGTAATCATGTGTAATCATGTCCCCTCCCTTTTTTCTAGAGAAAACAACCACAACCATGACAGTTTCCCCTCATAATTTAAGTCTTCCGTTCCTCTAAACAGTTTAGTTGTACTTAGTCTCTGCACTCTCTCCAGCTCATTTATATCCCTCTTAAGGACTGGAGTCCAAAACTGCACTGCATACTCCAGATGAGGCCTCACCAGGGACCTATAAAGAGGCATAATTATGTTTTCATCCCTTGAGTTAATGCCCTTTTTTATGCAAGACAGAACTTTATTTGCTTTAGTAGCCACATAATGATACTGCCCAGAATTATTTGTTATCTACAAAAACCCCAAGATCCTTAATGAGTCACCATTTGCACTATAGAATTTGAAAGCAACTGGTTTTGTGAAGCTGAATGGCCCCTTTAAATGCAAGGAATGTGCGGCAACATAATTTAGAGAAGTAAAACATTTTTCTAAATTTATATTGTGTAATGAAATTGGAGACCAGTTGGAAACATTTCAGCATACCACTACCTACATCATGCTTAAAGTGAATTTTAAGTCCATTTGTTTTTTTTTTTAAATAAATCATTTTAGAAGATTACCTGTATGGTGGTGACCATGTCCCATCATCATCATCATGTCAGGGCTTACAGGAATGGGAACATTTGCAATCTCAGGGATGTTTTGAAATAACTTTGGTTCACCCGTCTGTACACAGGTCATGTATGACGTAGCATGGGCCGCATCCATGTAATACATGATGTATAAATTACACATTTCATCGTTAGATGTGCCACTAAATAAAGAATAAAGATAATCAAATTCAGTATTTGTTTTCAATAAAGCAAGAAAATTTTAGTCTTTCCTCTCTATGATTAAAGTAGTATGTATCATTTTTTCTTAATTTTTCATTTATATGTATATTTTTATGTTGGACAGAGGATGCACGACCCTAAACAACGGCCATGACCCTAAACAACGGCCATGACCCATAGATTAGAAATGAACTGCAGTATATCTATAGCAGTTGAGTAATAGCAGAACATTTCTGACTGGCTGTTGTTACATCATACTAAATTGATTAATGCTCAATTAAAACAAATATTTGATGATCTAATTTTTTTTTAATCTATACAACAGCAGATTGTTACAAAATAACCACGGAAAAGCTTGAGCAGAATACTGGTTAAGGGTAAGGCCACACGAGGAGATTCGGGGAGATTTTGTCGCCTGGCGACTAATCGCCTTGTCTTTTGAGCGACCATCCCCCCGAACTGCCTCAGCGTTTTTCCCTGAGGCAACTTTGGGCGACTATTGAAAATGCATCGCCGCGTGTGCATTAGCGCAGGCGACTTTTCATTCTAGCCTATGGGGAAAAACGCTGAGGTAGTTCGGGGAGATAGTCGCTCAAAAGTCGATGTGATTAGTCGCCAGTCGACAAAATCTCCCCGAATCTCCTCGTGTGGCCTTACCCTTAGGGTAGCACAGTCCAACTTTTTTATGTAGTGGGTTTGTTACAGTAAATACTACAATACAGAAGTAAAATGATTTTTTGTGAAGATTCTCTTTCATCCAGGTCATGGTATATTTGTAGTAATATGTCAGATCAACTGGACTTGCTGTGTTTTTCTTTAAGACCTTTCATCCGACTGGCTTTCTCAATTCAGAATTTAAAAGCCAGTCGGATGACTGGTGAAAGGTCTTCACGAAAAACACAGCAAGTCCAGTTGATCAGAATTATTGCAACAGATATATTAAAACAATTATGTCATACAAATACATCTATGGAGTTCTTAAGCAGACTAAAGTAAAATGGTACAGATGGTAGCAAATTGCCCACAAACATTCAGCTGGACAGTCTTCATTTTAGATTGGCCCTCAATGTGCATAACTTCTAGGCACTCACTTGTTTGGGCTTCAAAGACACAAAACAAAAGTCTCAATCAGTTTAGCTGAACACTAAGGAATCAGCACATAGGGACTCCACCTTTAGGAACTTAGTAGTGCCCAAGGTGGGGGGGGGTCCGTGAGGGGGTAAGTCCATTACATAAGAGTTGGGATAATGATGCAAATGGGACAGAGCCTTGATATCATGATTCAAGGGAATCTTGTGGGTTGAGCAATGGTCTTTGGGCTACAAGGGGAGCTCAGAGAGGGGATTTGGGTGTCTTGGGGGGATCTAAGTAATACCTGTTCCAGAGGACTATATATAACAAATTTACATAATACCAGCCTGCATTGGCTGGTATTTTATTGTTTGTTTGAGACTTTTAGTAACTATAATACAGGGAGCGGTGCCCTGATATACAATTTGCAGGTTTAGGAATCTGTTACATGGACACATGGAGATGGGGTGGGTGCAGCAGACCATAAGAAAGCTTGGCTATTGCTTTCAATAAAATAAATGCAACAATATCGAACCTTACTGCAGTACACTATGAGAAAACAGGTTGTGTTGCACTAAAATAAACACCATCCAGTTCTGAAGCTCTAATTCTGAAAAAATCTGATTAAGAAATACCAAAAAGTTGATCTAATGGTGCTGTTTGTAGACAATGCTGGCCTGACTGTCATCTGCTGGTCAGCAGCTTGAAACTGCCATCTACCTTTTTAGGCCCCCTCGGTGTCCCACCTGCTGGCCATGCAACACCATCACCAAAGAATATGCTCTTTCTATCTTTCCCATTAGTTCCTTCTGAATCCTTTTCAGTGTTATTCTTATTACTCGGAATGGAAAAAACAATATGAAATAAATTGACTGTGTTTTCCACTACAGTGCCCACTTTTGCATGAGCCGTAGCAATAAAGCACATCTAGGCTACAAAAATAATGGCCACATAATATTCACATTACATTTTCCTATTGTTAATAAACATTAGAAGGCATTTTTACAAGGTGCAATAATAACATTAAATGAAATGTAATCATTCTGTTTTGCTTTTTTAATGGTATACTGCAAATTTGCCATTGAGAAAAACATAAAAGGAAATAATGCAGAAGAGCAATTTTTGCTTTAGAAAAAAAAAAATGCCAGTGCCATCTTTGCTGGTGAGGTCTTGCTGGATTCACTTATTTACCATGGCAACAGTAATAGCGCCAAGGGAAAGAAAGAGGACTGCTCCAAAATAGGATTGCTTTATCCATGCATTGAAACCAGAGATCCCCCAAGAGACTACACAAGTCTGTCATCAACCTATGCGCCCCCCAACTGCTGCTGTGAAAATCGTTCTGCTCCGTACTGTGTGCATCAAATGCCTGTCAGTATAATTGCTTTCTCGACACACATACGCTTATTCAGAATCTCGGCCATGTTCATGGGAGGCTAGCTACTAGCTTCCAGCTCTGAAACTCCTGGTTTAATGCCATTGATTTCCTGCTACTTGCAAGAGGAAAACATAATGTTTAAGCACGTAATGGACTTAAGAGGGAAGAAGCAGAACGGAAAAATAATTTTTCTGCAGCATTGATTTTGTTTGTAGTCAATTAAAACAAATGCCCGACACAAGTGAGAATGAAATGCTACGTGGCATTAACATGGTGCCAAGGAGACCTTGCAATTCAAAAGGGGAATGAAGATTTTCTTTATACAATAGCAGCTGCAAATGAAAACAGCTACCAGAAGAATCCTACAGACATATCATTGATGAGTGTGCTGATAAACAGTTATTTTTTAGGAGAACTAAAGCTTTACAAAAAAAGTTGGGTAGAAATGCTGGAAAAAGATTCTTCTGAAGATGCCCCAGTAGCTCCCCATCTTCTTATTTGATGCACAACACATTCTCTGTGCTGCTGCCAATTACCTGAGCTTAGGGACCGACACAATATACACAATATACTGTATATATAGAATATAAAAGTCACACCACAGGGATAACATGACAGCTCCAAAACCAGTGGATTAGCATTAGAATTTAATTATCAGCCCTGCAGAATGACCTTATATGACAGGCACATGAGCATGTTCAGTATCACTGACACTCCTAGCAAAATCCAAGATGGTAAGCACTTGGGACAAATTTAAACTCCTGAATTGTTAAGGTTATAGATACATTTATAGATACAGGTATGGGACCTGTTATCCAGAATGCTCTGGACCTGGGGGTTTCCGGATAATGGATCTTTCTGTCATTTGGATCTTCATACCTTAAGTCTACTAGAAAATCATATAAACATGAAATAAACCCAAAAGGCTGGTTTTGCTTCCAATAAGGATTCATTATATTTTAGTTTGGATAAAGTACAAAGTACTGTTTTATTATTACAGAGAAAAGGGAAATCATTTTTAACAATTTGGATTATGTGGGTAAAATGGAGTCTATGGGAGACGGCCTTTCCATAATTCGGAGCTTTCTGGATAATGGGTTTCCTGATAACGGATCCCATACCTGTATATTGAAACTTTAGGATGGTGCAGTAAGTTCAGTATATAAAATATGCCAATTCTAGTGTACAGGTATGAGATCTCTTATTTGCAAACTGGATATCCAGAAAGCTGAAAAATTCAAGAAGGCCAATCCCCATAGAGTCCATTTTCAGCAAATAATTCTATTCTGTTCAATTATTTCCTTTTCTTCCCTGTAATAATAACACAGTACCTTGCATTAAGCTGCATGAATCCATAAAATATAAACCATGAATTTACTTGTTTGAATTATTAGGCTGTAAAGAAAAGGAACAGGGGGCTCAGGCCTGGATTTGTAGAAAGGCCACCAAGGCCCAGGCCTAGGGCGGCAGGATTTTAAAGGGCGCCATGCTGCCCAACCACACCCACATTGGTTTGGAAGTTCTGGGGCTTCTAAGGAGATTTCCGGTGCACCAATCTTCAGTGTTCCCGACCTGATGAAAATACATGTGCATGTGAAGGCAAAGAGACAGGGGTGATGAATGAAAGCGGGCCTAGGGGCACCAGCTATGTAAATCTGGCCCTGATGGGGCTAACATGAATACAGCTATATGGCAATAAGTTTCTACATTTTTAGGACATTAAAACTACATTAAAGCATTTTTTCCATACCCAATATATGTTGCTGACGTCCTGCCTTTACCAGTGAACAGACACCTGGTTGCTATAATATCCCCAGGGCTAATCTCTACTGGATGCTCTACAGGGTAAAATGCCTGAAAAAGAAAAGATACTGTCATTACGTTAGATCAAATCTTTTTTACCATTAACAACTTTCTTTTTATAGCTTTGAACGTGAGTTCAGCAAAAATGTATTTTCAGCACATTATTTCTAACATATATGTTTTTATTTCTTTATTGCACTAAATAGGTTAATGAAAGCCCTTTTCATTGTGCAACTTTCTGGTTTGTCCAACTGTGAGAGGAGAAATTAAACAGCTATAATGAACTCCCTCATCTTTAAACCAGAGACCCAGGTAGCAGCTGGAAAAAAGAAGGGGTTTGTTTATACTGAGTGCATTATTGCTATTTAAACAAAAGCTTCTGATTACAGAGGAAAGGGGAAAAAATAAAGGTAAAAACACAACAATGATCTGTTTTTCAAATAAATGGAAAAGAGAAAATACGTTTTTAGTGCAAGTCCGCTTTATTATAGTCATGTAATTAAGCTTTTTATTTCTACAGATATGCATTCATTTTGTCTTGTTACTTTATTCCCTCCAACAACCAGTATGGCCCCCCAAGCCAAACAGACAAATACTGTATTAGGGGCCATAATTGTGCTTGTTCTTTTTGTTTGGGCCATCAGTCAGAATGATATGAACAGCCGAAAGTGTAGATTAGCTAAAGCTCCTTTTCACTACCTTTAGGACAGCCAACACAATAGACCCCCAAACAAAATGTGGGGAGGGAGATAAAATAAATAATTATATAAATCCTTTTCAAATAAATAGTTTTTGCGAAAACTGACTTGCTAGACTTGACAGAACTCTACACATCACAAGTAGTGCATGCAATTAAATTAAATATGATGAATTTAGAAAAGAAAATGACTGCGTACAATGATAGGATCCCTTTACTTATCTTACCTCCTCAGCTAGAAGGGTTTTAAATAAATAATTATAATCATACATATTTTTCTGCCACACAGCTTGAATATCCAATGACTGGAAAAATGCATATTGTATTTTTCCCATACGTTAATGGCTGTATCATTTTAAAGAAGAAGAATACAAATGATTGTTTTCGACACTCATTTAATTGGCTAAACACTGAGCAGTGTTTTGAGGTATACAAGTCTATATTTTGACAGCAGTGTCCCTTTAACATAAAGAGATATATTGTTTACAAATCACCCTTCTAGCAAATGACATGCTATTTACAAGTAAAGTATAACCCACCATTGTGCAGTCTGTAATATATGTTATTAGAAGTGTCAAAGGCACAACATTAAAGAACCTACAAATGATTGTGTCAAATAAGATGAAACACACAACTAGCTGCATCATTAATTCACCTTCATCATTACTTCCAGCAAATAAATCCCACTTAAAGAGAAAGCTTGTCATTATGTGTAGAAACAGACACAACATTACAACAAATTTTATGTCTCATAAAGGAAAGAGGCTGGCAGCCCAGGTATATGTGTTAGATAAGCAAACAGACAGACGATGGGATCATGAATGCTAAGATGAGCTAATTATGGTTCATGATCATTGTTCTAAATTTAAAGGAAAACTATATCCCCAAAATGATATAATGCCTACTAAAAAATGCCTTACCCTTTAAACAAAACAGGAATTGTTTGTCCATATATTTCAATATATTTAAACTGGTCAACTACGTCAAAGTCATCCCATATCTGGCCAGTCCTACGCTCAATTTTCATCTGATTCATTATATAATGGACTAAGTTTTACCTGCAACTTACTTGCTGCTTTCAAGGTTAAAACTCCCAAACTTGGCTGCCCTTTTATTAGACACCAGTGGGATCACCTGACTATAGCTGAGAAGGGTGGGAGCTACAACATGGGGCTGGTCACTGCTCCTGTATAAACCAAACTAGTGTAGGACTGGCCAGATATGGGATGACTTTGACGTAGTTGGCCAGCTTAAATATATTGCAATATATGGACAAACAATCCCTGTTTTGTTTAAAGGGTAAGGCATTTTTTGTAGCTGTATGCACAAAATGTCTCAATGTCTTAAATATATTGATAATGGGTTGAGTGCAGAGGACTCTTGTATTTGTCTATATTAAAGAATTTACCAAACTGGTATATATATTTAAACAGATACTGACAACAGAAAATAACCTTTTTTTTATATCCATCACAACATTATCTTTGAATGCTATTTATAATTTTGCCATAAAAGTATTTGCCTGATTTACATTACCTTTCTTACCCCATGTTCCTCTATAAGGGGGCTGCCATATTTGTGCAGCAGTAGTCGGTTAGCATTAGAAACTCTAACGGACAGGCTAAGATGGGACAGACAGGTTGGCAAAACAGTCAGGTTTAGGAACGATCAATGTGACCTACTTTTAATGTAGATTAATATTTTGAAAATATTTTTTTTAGTGTCAGTATCACTTTAAGTAAATATTGCCATTTTACATCTCTTGCTTTGAACCACCATATTGTGATGGTCTGTGTGCTGCCTCAAAGATCACCTGACCAGAAATACTGCAGCTCTAACTGTAGCAGGAAGTGTGGAAGCAAAAGACAGAATGCGGTCTGTTAATTTGCTCATGTGACCCAACATGTATGGTTTCTTTGTGTGTACTGTGAATCCTAGGATCCCAGGGGGCGGCCCTTATTTTTTAAAATGGCAATTTTCTATTTATGATTGCCCAATGGTACATACTACTAAAAAAGTATATTATTATGAAAATGGTTTATTTACATGAAGCAGTATTTTACATGTGAGCTGCTCTATTCAATATATTTTTATAGAGACCTACATTGTTCAGGGGGTATAGTTTTCCTTTAAAAGAGTGAACGACCCAATGGTTATCTAAAACACATTTTATATATATGAGGTAAGCCACCAAATTACACCTATGTACTTCAGGGATGAAACAGATTATTAATTTAGCTGAATTACATTCCTGTCAAAGGATTGACAAGCAAACAGTTCATGAGTTATTAACTAAGTATACCTACCTGTGGCAGCTGTGGGCTTTGTCTACCAATTAAAGACCACTTGCCATGTCTCACTCTAAATCCACTTACGACCTGCCCTGAAATGTGTAAAAAGCAGGAGAACTGTATTAGCAATTGATTACCCTTTGTAGCCTCCAGTGTTTAAAGGAATTGATCAGTATAGAAATAAAAACTGGGTAAATAGATAGGCTGTACAAAAATGTTTCGAATATAGTTAGTTAGCCAAAAATGTAATCTATAAAGGCTGGAGTGACTGGATGTGTAACATAACAGACAGAATACTAATTCCTGCTTTGCAGCTCTCTTGCTTTCCACTGATTGGTTACCAAGCAGTAACCAATCAGTGACTTGAGGGAAGGCACGTGGGTCATAATTTTGAATTTGAGCAGAATGCTAAGGATCAATTACAAAATCACTGAACAGTTAGGTCCCATGTGGCTGCCCTTATAATCACTGACTAACTCAGAGTTAGAGAGCTGAAAACCAGGAAGTAGTGTTCTGTTATGTTAGACATCCAGTCACTCTAGCCTTTATACATTACATTTTTGGCTAAATAACTATATTAGAAACATTTTTTATTTTTTCCCCAGTCTATCTATTTACCCAGTTTTTATTTTTAAACTGAACAATTCCTTTAATGGTTTTACTAATCCAATCACTTAAGGTTTAACTTTAATTTGATATAAAAATACAGCTATTGAGGTAAAAAGTTACTGGCTAAAATGTAGGTGTTTTATCCATCAGTTAATCAAGGCAATTCCTCGTGATCTATCATAAAATATCATCATAAAAAATCATAAAAATATAGTATTGACTGGTTCATAAATAAAAGGACTGGCCAAAAGAAGGCAGATGGGAAATATGCGGGATTTTGCAAACAAGCTGCATTTACCTAAACCAATGAAATAACATTCACTGTGATCTATTACCTAAAAGGTAAATAGCTTAAACTAAATGGAAATAGAATAATGTAATGGGTAAAAACACTCTGCTGTATATTTGAATTTTTAATGCACATTTTAACTAAAATAGTAAGTGAAGCACTGTAGCTAACTGAATGCATAATTTAACAACATTTAGTGAAAACTCTGCTGTATTAAAATACATATGCTTATTTGGCATGATTTAATAAACCTTCTTACCCAACTGATGAGTGTGGACTCTGTAGGCAAATGGGTGTATTGTCGGCCTGTTGTAGAGGCAGGCGATATCAGAATTAACTGCTGTTAAACAAAAACACAATAGTGTGTAATGTGTAATGTAAACATTTGAAAATCTAGATTTTCCTTCCATAAGCACAACCAGAAAACAGAAAATGCCTAGCTGTATTACTAATTCTATTCCAAACCAATATATGCGCACACACATACACAGACCAGTTTACTGTTCTGCATATTATACTGCATATTATAACATGTTTAAACAAGTTAATAAGTTAAAAGACGAAAATGTGGCAATAATAACGGAAAGCTTACCCTGGTATAGTAACAGCCAATAGCAGCCAATCAGATGTTTGCTGTAAGGGCTCGTACAGAAGAGTGTTTTTTACCTGTCTTCCCCTATGTTCAGTTTCAAGGTGTTCCCCCGCATGGCAGTGCCTGAGGAAAAGCAATCTATTCTTTTTTATGGGGCTGTCTGAAACATGAAAACTCCGAATACAGGTGGAAAGCAACATGTTGCGTTCCACCTGCTTATATGCATATGTATGAGTATAGCCCTGTATAAAAGAATAGATTGTGTTTCATCCTGCACATAGGTCCTAGCTACGTTCTGATTTGTTGCTATTGTTATTAGATCAGGGCTAAACATTGCCCCTAAAGGAAGTACAGCCTTTGTGCATATACATTAGTGGATCACCGTACCAGAGGCCTCCCCTTTAGACTAGAAGAAAAGAACTTTCATTTGAAGCAACATAGGGGGTTCTTCACAGTCAGGACAGTGAGGTTGTGGAATGCACTGCCGGGTGATGTTGTGATGGCTGATTCAGTTAATGCCTTTAAGAATGGCTTGGATGATTTTTTGGACAGACATAATATCAAAGGCTATTGTGATACTAAACTCTATAGTTAGTATAGGTATGGGTATATAGAATTTAATTAAAAGTAGAGAGGGGATGCTGGGTTTTCATTTGGAGGGGTTGAACTTGATGGACTTTGTCTTTTTTCAACCCAATTTAACTATGTAACTATGTAATATTAGTGATACTAAACTGCTTTTAAAGTGCTGCCTATATACTGTACTATCACTACATTAATAAATATACAGACATACATTTTTGCAGATACCAGCACTGCAGGAATAGACCAAAGGGATAGAATCCATATCATTTGATTATTATTTTCTACAAGTCAAATGTTTTATTGAAATGGTTAATGCCTTTACTTAGGCTGGGTCCCCACAGTCTTTGCCTTATACCTCCGTAGGAATGGTGAACCTCTGCCTTAAAGGGCACCTTTCACAGCCAAACACATATTAACAATCTGACCAGTACAACCTAAACACGTTTAATCAAACTACATATATAGTTTTTTGGGAAAAAAAACTGCAGGTTTTAAAAAATCCCTTACTTTGTCTTTCACTGAGGGAGCATGCTCAGATTGTAGCACTGCCTTGAGTATTCTACCCAGAATGCCTAGCTTTAGTAAACTCCTCCACTAGAAGTATCAGGAGATTTCCCTATCTTTTCCCCTGCTGGTGATGTTATTATACAAATAAAGGGCACACAATAACTTCCAGCACTACTGAACAGCAGCTAACACACAGGTTTGGCTGATTTGAAAATAGCTTAGAAGGGTTCATGAGCAACTAGGAATTTCAACTGAGCATGTGCGAGATTTCAGAGCTACAGTTAGTTGGGAAGATCTAGGTAGGAGGAGCCAGTGAAATTCAAGATTCCTGTCTCAGCTAGAACTGCAGTGGAGATAGGGGAGATCTTGCAGAAGATATAGTGAGCTGATGATTTACATCAGTGCTGTCCAATTTATATGTTACAGAGGGCCGGAATTTTTCTAATCTACATGGTGGAGGGCCAGTAATGGAAGCCAGTGTTAGCCACTCCCTGTTTTTAGACCACATCCACTTTAAACCACACCCATGTTACCACAAGACCAAGCCCACATTAATAGCACACCAAAAAACCAGATGGTTAGTGCTCACTGCAGGGATCAGGGCCGGAACTAGGGGTAGGCAGAGTAGGCGGCTGTCAAGGACACCATCATTGAGGGGCGTATTTTATTAACGAAGAGAAGAGTTAACTCTTAAAATATTAAAATACCCAGACTCTCCAGACACTCAAGGAGTATTTAACTAAATCTTTAAAAGAAGAAAGAAAGAAACCTTGTCTGTGACTGTATATACTTCTCCAAACCTTTTGTGCTTGATACACGCTTTCCTTAGTTATGTTTATCACAATTAAATTGCTACTTGGTTCCTGTCTATCCAGTTGTTATTTAATTGCTTAACAAGTAGCTCTTTCAGCCTGGACACCCAATTGATACTTTGTTGCAAATTCCCAGGGTAAGCTGATAACCAGTGTAACATGTTCGTGCTTTCTTTATTTAAAAACCATCATGGTAAGGAGGGAAATGGTAATGCAGGACAGGGGGGCGCTGATGGAAGCTCTTGCCTAGGGTGTCAAACTACCTTGGTCCAGCACCGGCAGGGCCGGAACTAGGGGCAGGCAGAGTAGGCACGTGCCTAGGGCGCAAAGCTAGGGGGGGCACCAGGCACGTACCTGCTCTGTCGCCTACTCCATTGTCCGGTCCAGTCATTCCCCGACTGGTGCGCACGTGAGCATAATTTCGCGCATGCGCACCTGAGCGTAGTTTAGCGCGTGCGCACTCCAGCACACACTCAGCAGGCACCGTGGCTGCCCAAGTTGCCTAGGGCGCCTGGCCGGGTTGGCCCGGCTCTGGCCCGCGGGCCGCCAGTTGGACAGCCCTGATTTACATTATACAAACAATTCTGTTTTAAAGTTTATTCAACTTTCACATAGTGTATTTACTTAGTAAATTATTTTAGTTATGATTGGTGCCCTTTAAAGTTATATGATGTGAAAGGGCTGGACAAATAATAAGCTTTTTTTGGTTACATATGATGCACATTTGCCAGTTGTGCTTAACGCAAAACAGGGTTCCAATTTGGTTTGGCATTTGTCAACTTTGAAAACCATGTGTCAATGATGGATCTGTAATTTTACCTCGTTATAAGGAGAAGGTATTTATTAAAGTAAGCGTTCACCCTTTGATAAACATCTCCCTAAAAATTCCATACAAGTGAATAGAGTGTGCTTGAATTTCACTCTGGCAGACTTGGTGAGCTTTCTACTGACACCTTCATAAACATCTCCCCTATGTTTCTTAATGTGTTTTTATTTTTACAAAATCTTACATGTCACAGCTGAATCCAAATCTAACAGCAGTTGTTTACATTAGATATCCATAAAATCCTTACCCTCTTCCCCAGGTGGAATAACAGTGTCCACAGACATTGAAAGATAAATGCCTGCAATTTGCGGTTGTCTGTAAACATAAAAACAGAGGTATTTTTGAAGTGAAACTGAACATACACACACACACATACACTCAGACATATAAAGTATGTATAATTAATTAGCTGGAAATAGAGTGTCACGGTACAGAGTAGGTAACATCCATCCCTTATTTGCAGGCCCCTCTTTTTTACTTTCCCTGAAAATGCTCCGAGTTTTTTCAACTGAACAACTGTGTAAAATATGCTCCAACTACTAAAAGGCATATCTGTGCCTTTTTTTACTCAGTAAGCAGCTTTTAACTGCTAACATAACAGATCTATAAAAGTGATGCCCATTTGGTACGCCGCATACTCGCTTTTCCCTGCTTTAGACCAAATCTTGTGTGACACATTAGTCAAACAGCAACGTCTCCCTGGAACTGGTTTCCAAATGTTGACAGAGATGTACGTAAAAGCCAGATCTTTTGCTACATGTCAAGTCATTACCAGGAAAAGAATAGTTCAGTTATTTTGCAATTGCCTCCGATTTCTGTGGCATATCTTGATGGCTGCTAGTCAGCAGAGTCATAAATGAAGGAAAACATATTTAGGGAAGAGGAGTGCAGTAATTCTGCAAATCTAGGTTATTCACTTAAGACAATGTTTTACATACGTGAACTACCCAATAAATTTAACCCCAGGTGATGCTCCTTTTAGGACCAGGGGGAAAAAGTTATACACAACTATGCCGCCAGGTGCCCCTAGGTGAGACAGATTTGTGCATTTATAGTAGAATAATAAACAAAAATATTACTCCCACACATTCATGAATATCAGTCTGCTGAAGGATGCCTGGAAAAGGTAAAAAAAAAAACCATAGCAAGGTGCTTTGTTGAAAAACAAAACACACTGGGACTCATTTATAAACACTGGGCAAATGTGCACCTGGGCAGTAACCATAGCAACCAATCAGATGTTTGCTTTCAGTGTTCAACGTGCAGCTAGCTGAAAAATGCTAATCATTGATTGGTTGCTATGGGTTACTGCCCAGTGTTTATAAATGAGCCCCACTGACTGATTACCCAACCACAAAAACAGGACATAAAACAGGGAAACTGATGAGAATACTACTTACTTTTCAGGTGTTACTCGTACTGTCACCCCCGTGCAATCTTTATGTTTATCTAAGAATACAAAACATAGATGAATTTCAAAACTTTACTTTTCTTTCACCATTGAGATCAGACAAACTATGTCAGGAATAACGGTTTATCAAACTGCATAAAAACTAAAGGCCTGTAACAAAATGAAATTAAAATGGCCTAAAATATGATACAGTGGGGGTCATTTATCAACACTGGACAATTTTGCCCATGGGCAGTAACCCATGGCAACCAATCACATTGCTGCATTCATTGTCTTACTTGCAGCTGGCTTCAAAAAGCTAATCACTGATTGGTTGCTATAGGTAACTGCCCATGGGCAAATGTATCCAATGTTGATAAATGAGCCTCAGTGTATTTCCATTTGAAAAACCTACCGCTTGCAATGTAGTTTTTCTGGAAGGGCATTCATGAATATGCATTCGTATATTTCTATATACAAATACAATTTATACATGGACAGAATACAAATAAAGTATTAGTGAAATACAAATAAAGTATTAGTGAAATTTTCTTTGGAGTTAGTGTTATTGAAAAATGGAAACATTTTAATACCTGTCTCACACTTGTACAAGTATATTACATAAAAACATGTTCTCTGTCTCTAAGGAGCTTACAGTACTGTTAATTAATAAAAAGTAAAGGGCAAGCCTGAAGTTTCTGTTTATAATCTAATAACGTATTCATGAACTTTTACTGCAGGAATTGTTTGTTGCCATTTTAGTTCAATACATTCTTAAACACAAAATTATATACTGAAGCTTTTATAGCATGAAGGCATTTTAACACTGCATTTCATTCTAAAAACAATCATTTTCCAAGTCACTCGGCATGGTTAGTAGGATACCTTTGTATCCAGGCTAATATCCACGCCACATTATCATTTCATTAGGAAACCTTGTTATTATTTAATCTAGTGCTTAGCAATTTGTAACTATTGACATTTATAGGTTTAAAATGATATTAATGGGACCACAGAAAATAAGGAAAAGCAAGTCTTTGAGCTGATGGCCAACTTTAAATTAACTTCTCACTTATTGATCTCCATTCCATTCTGCAAGCAACAGAAATCAGTAAGGCACAGCCAATTACAGAGCTCAAGTGGCCATTGACTTGCCTTAATAAAATGCTAATATCATTTCAGCCATCCATGTCGTGGAGCCATTTTTCACAGACCACATTAACACTGCAGGCTTCCTCTTTCACCCATTTATATGAACGTTTTGGAAATAATAATGAAAAATTGATCGCTAACACAGAGCAGCGAGTTCCCATGATGGTCTCCCCACATATATCCAAATATTTCTATTTCTAGGTATCACTTGATGCCCAGTTTGAGAAATCATGTAACCGACTAGTATAGGGCACATGGCTAATTTCTACCTCTCTCCATGTTTATTACAGGGCTCTAAACCCAAAAATAAAATTAGGCCTAATGAAAGAAAATGTAATTCTAAGGAATGAAACCGTTTACAATTTTTAGTGGCTTTAAGGCTAGTTGTAAATATAATTGCAGTTGAAAGCACTATTTTTATGTCCATTCCTGCACTGCCGGTTATGTTTCTTGAATCAATGTAGCTAAAGTCAGATTTGCATGCTTTTTGCCAGGTGTGTTATCAGCTGGCGTCTTCTACGTTGTTTCAAAAAAAATCAGAACCACCAAGGCAGGGAACAGAAATGAACAAACAGATGTTACAATTCGTTACATTCATAAATAACTTTGGATTTCACTGACAATTTGTAATTGATGCATATTGGAAAGCTGATTACAATATAATTTTTGGAGAATCCACTAGTGTAGAAAGAGTGCTGACATGTCAATTTTGTTATATTTCTGCATTTATTGATCCAAAAAGAACCCAAGAAGCCGGATATATTGCCAACCGTCAGTCTCTTTACGTAAATCAAATGTTTACCTACTGAATAATGTAAAAACATATCTTTTTATTTGCAGGCTTTATGTGCTTCGCAGCTTTCTTTTTATCACTACTGTTGCTTTTCCACTTACCCTGGAATGCTTTCACATTTCCATAGTGAACTTGAAGCACAAAATATCTACTGCCTGATTTCCCTCCAACACGAAAGCCAACTCCTGAAAACAATCAAGGGAGATAATCAAATGAAACCTATTCTACGTATGTTTATTTCTGCACATTTATACATTTAAAACCCCTGTATGTGTGTAAATTTAAAGGGGTTGTTCATCTTCAAAACACTTTTTTCAATTCAGTTGCTTTAAGATTGTTCCCCAGAAATAAAGACTTTTTTCAATTACTTTACATTATTTATTTTTTACTGTTTTTCAAAAATCTAAGTTTAAAGTTCAATGTTCGTGTCTCTGGTGTTTGAGTCTGGCAGCTCAGTAATTCAGGTGCAGACTCTAAACTGTTATAATTTTGCAACATTTAGTTGATACATTTCTCAGCAGCATCTCTGGAGTATTAGCAACTATTGTATCAATTCTAACAGGCGCCTGTAATGAAACCCAGAGATTCTGCAGCAGGGACAAAGATAAGAAATGCATCAACTAAATGTATCCATTTAGAACAGTTTACAGGGTCGGCGACCCCCTCCAGGGCTGCTTCAGAAGGTGAAAAATGACACTTTACACTTCAATATTAGAAAAACGGTCACAAATAGAAAATGGAAAGTCGTTATTTCTGGTGATCTATCTGAAACCAAATAATTGTTTGAAGGTAAACAACCCCTTTAAGTTTAATCAACAAACTTTTTAAAATAAGAGCTTGAGAATGAGATTCTTTTTGAATTTATACTAGACAGCATACATTATATGCACAGTTTCTCAACACTTCAAAATAGTCCAAAACATTTATAGGTATAGGTCTAGTGGTAGGTTAGTTTAGTGAAGCAATACTGGAAAAATACTAAAGCAAAGTGATTCTTTGTTTTACAAAAATACATAATAAGTAGCGTAACTATCAGCAGTAAGATTCAGTTTAGAAATCTGGCTACAGGACATTTAAGCATTAGTGTATAACCTCATAAGCATACAGTCTTGATGGAAATTTTTCACAGTGATAAATACAAAACATTGATCAACATGACCAACTAAAAGTACAAATTCACAGAACACGAAAAGCTGCAAATTCAATACTGGAATACAGTGCATTTTCCACATTGGGCTTTAAGCCTCTGTACTGTATTGTACTATGAGTTATTAGCTATAATTATGTGTACATCCCCTTTACAAACATATGTGTTCCTACATTTCTTATTTCTCTATGATCACCATTAGCAATGGATGATATAGTGGTCAAATAAAAGACACTGAAAATAATATTAAAACATATATCGTGATATATAATAAGACACAAGGAATGTCTTGTATTAATATATTTTTCAGTAAGTGTATGCTCATATATATATATATATATATATATATATATATATACTGTATATATCTTGAATAAACTTAGTTCGTGTGTATCCTATACTGTGCCTACACTCTCTTCTATCTAGTCAGTGTTTACTCTTTTATTTTACATTGTACAGGTATAGGATCCCTTATCTGGAAACCCGATATCCAGAAAGCTCCAAATTACGGAATAGCTGTCTCCAATAGACTCCATTTTATCTAAATTATCCAAATTTTTAAAAATGATTTCCTTTTTCTCTGTAATAATAAAACAGTAGCTTGTACTTGATCCCAACTAAGATATAATTAATCCTTATTGGAGGCAAAACCAGCCTATTGGGTTTATTTAATGTTTACATGATTTTCTAGTAGACTTAATATATGAAGACCCAGATTACAGAAAGATCAGTTATCCGGAAAACCCCAGGTCCCGAGCATTCTGGATAACAGGTCCCATACCTGTACTTACATATGGAGAAGTATATGGAGTCGCATGAACTGTTGCTTCATTGGTATATGGTCTTTACCACATCAGTAGTAGTATCATACAGCTGTGGTACACAGTATTAAGGTCTTCCTTTCTTAATATAGTATTGCATAGACCACTGCACAATAAAAAAATATCAGCATTGTCTGCACCACATATTATGTGACGCAACCCCCACAATATATTTTCTCCATCTGCTTTAAACACTGCCCAACCATGTATCTTTTTGTATAAATATTACGAATTATGCTGTCGAGAGAAGGAACAGATTCAGAAATATAGCTTCAAAGTATAATGTACCTTCTGGAAGTTTGGTGGGTGGTGCATTCTTTGCCCAGGCATACATTATACTGGATTTGTCCATGCAAGTTCCCGCACTACAGTCCCTGTAAAGAAACAATGTTAGAATTAACTGAAACAAATATGAATTATATTGCTCAGCTACTAAACAAATCCATGAGAGCGACTCAAACATACCCTGAACAGATAAGACTGATCATATATAATATACCAATAAAATCACTGTAAGGCCTATTGCATACTGTGAAGTGCCTTTCTGCCCAACACTTTTCAAGGCCCTGTTTAGTTCCTTCTCAGTCACTTGCCCTGTGTCCAATGGGCATAAAGACTGAATAGGACTTCATATTTTAGTTCACAGAAAACAAAAGAACATAAAGGCAGAAAAGCTTTGACTTGCCAGTTCACATATGCCAAGTACAATGTGCATTCAACATGGAAGCAATCGTGCTGGATGCCTAATGCCACTGAAAATAAAAGTCTAATGACAAGAACAATTTGAAGTTCCAATTCATTTATATACTTGGATTAATTCCATTGCTCCTGCTTGGATCAGAGATAGGGTTATATCCAATGTAAGAAATGTACATTACTATCTGCTTGGCATATGTCTCCAGTTTCTTTTAAGTTTGACCTACTTGCTTGTATTGAAGGAGAACTCATGAGAGAAACCCATCTTTCATATTCTGAGACAATTTGCAACTGTCCTTCATGTTTTATTATTTTGTTTTCGTTACATTTTTGGAGTTCCCCTTTAATCGTTTTCCATGAGTATGAAATCCGTAAAAATTCAAATACGTTGGTTTGCCCATACTGTCATCTGGGACAGCACAGGCAAACAAAAGGGGGACTTGATATGCCTATTTTAAACAAGACAGTTAAACATTTGTAAGTACCCATCCAACACTCACACTTGATGAATGCTAAGAGTGTGATGTTATAGTACATACACTATTAGGAGTAGTATTCAAACATACCAGGTTGTGCAACTACAACATTGAGAAACTTACTATACTATGAGATTTCCCTTTAAGTCATATACTTAATTCCCTGAGCTTTCAGCGTGGACTTAAACCTATTTGAACTTTTACATATTTTATTATTTGCAGTTTTTGAATGGTTTAGCTTTTTGATCAGCAGCTCTCCAGTTTGGTATTTCAGCAGCTATCCTATTGGTAGGATGCAATATAGCCTAGCAACCAGGCTGTGGTTCAAAAGAGACAATAATACGAATAGAGGAGGGCCTAAATAAAAAGATAAGATAAAAAGGTCAGTGACTCCCATGTGAAAGCTGGAAAGTGTCAGAGGAGGAGGCAAATAGTTTAAAAACTAATGAAAAAAAAATAAATAGAAAGGTAAAAAAAAACAAAAACAAAGACCAATTTAAAAGTTACTAAGAATAGGCCATTATATAATAAATAAATATATATATATGAAAAAGTTTGGGAGCCCCTCTTAATTATTTGGAGTTTTGTTTCAAAAAGTAGCAACTTCCTTTTAATATATAACATGCCTTATGGAAACAGTAGTATTTCAGCAGTGACATCAGGTTTATTGGATTATAGAAAATGTGCAATATGCATCATAACAAAATAAGATAAGTGCATAAATTTGGGCACCCCAACAGAGATATTACATCAATACTTAGTTGAGCCTCCTTTTGCAAATGTAACAGCCTCTAGACGCCTCCTATAGCTTTTGATGAGTGTCTGGATCTGGATGGCGGTATTTATGACCGTTTGCCCTTATATAATCTCTCCAGTTCAGTTAAATTTGATGGCTGCTGAGCATGGACAGCCTGCTTCAAATCATCACATAGATTTTCGATGATATTCAAATTGGGGGACTGTGACGGCCATTCCAGAATATTGTAATTCTCTTCATTGTAGATTTCCAAGTGTGTTTAAGGTCATTGTCTTGTTGGAATATTTAACCCTGTGTAACTTCAACTTTTTGACTGATGCTAGAACATTACCCTGAAGATTTTGTTGATACTGGGTTGAATTCATCCGACCCTCGACTTTAACAAGGGCCCCAGTCCCTGAACTAGTAACACAGCCCCACAGCATGATGGAACCTCCACCAAATTTGACAGTAGGTAGCAGGTGTTTTTCTTGGAATGCGTTGTTCCTCTGCCACCATGCAAAGCGCTTTTTGTTATGACTATCTACATTTTTGTCTATGGCTTGTCTAAATAAGCTTTTGCATACAACAAGCAACTGTTTGTGGTGTGAGTGCACCCTGCCATACAGATGTTCTTTGTGCAAATTGGGCTGAATTGTAGAACAATGTACAGATAAACCATCTGCAGCAAGATGTTCTTGCAGGTCTTTGAAGCTGATCTTTGGGTTGTCTATAACCATTCTCAAAATCCTCCGCAAATGCTGCTCTTGTATTTTTCTTGGCCTGCCAGACCTGGCTTTTACAGCAACTGTACCTGTGGCCTTCCATTTCCTGATTACATTCCTTACAGTTGAAACTGACAGTTTAAAGCTCTGAGATTGCTTTTTGTAGCCTTCCCCTAAACCATGATACTGAACAATCTTTGTTTTCAGATCTTTTGAGAGTTGCTTTGAGGATCCGATGATGTCACTCTTCAGAGGAGAGTCAAACAGAAGCACAACTTGCAATTGACCACCTTAAATAACTTTTCTTATGATTGGACACACCTGCGTATGAAGTTCAAGGCTTAATGAGCTAATCCAACCAATTTGGTGTTGCCAGTAATCAGTATTGAGCAGTTACATGCATTCAAATTAGCAAAATTAAAAGGGTACTCAAATTTTGCACATTTGATTTAATTTCATACAACTGAATACTGCTTCATTAAAAATCTTTGTTGAGAAAACACCGTACCAAGATGTTCCTGGGATATGAAAGACATACCACTGTTGAAAGTGAAGTAAATCATTATGCAGGCTGAGAGGGGTTCTCAAACTTTTTCATATGATTATATATATATATATATATATATATATATATATATATATATATATATATATATATATATATATATATACATATATATACACACACACACAAATTAAAAGAAATTTACCCCAGCACTCCAACATATAGCCCCCTGGGAAACCTATTTTTGCACAACTGAACTGTAACTAAAGGAGGCCATACACGGGCCGATAAAAGCTGCCGACAGACCAAGTCGGCAGCTTATTGGCCCGTGTATGGGGGCCCCCGACGGGCTTCCCCGATCGAGATCTGGCTGAAAGTCGGCCAGATCTCGATCGGATGGGGTTAAAAATCCCGTCGGATCGCGGCCGCATCTGTTCGTTGATGCGGTCCCGCGATCCGACCGCCCGTTTGGCGAACGCTAGGATCCGATCGTTGGGCCCTAGGGCCCACGATCGGATCAGCCCGATATTGCCCACCTCAAGGTGGGCATATCGGAGGGAGATCCGCTCGTTTGGCGACATCGCCAAACGAGCGGATCTATCCGTGTATGGCCACCTTAACACAAAAAGAGACACTTTTAGTTACAAAGTTAGTACAAAGCATGCATAAGTGGACGCGCCCCGTCAAGGAAAAAAGTATTACCTTTGGGGGGAGAAAGATCATACCTGCTTTTCTCTTTGTCTAGCATGATCTCTTCCAAAGACACTATTAAGCGGGGGTTGGGAGAGCAAGCATCAAGGAGAGCGCCACCTCCCCATACTATATATAATGTAATTAAATAAATTTTTATATATATATATAGGGGCCCATTAACTTAGCTCGAGTGAAGGAATGAATAAAAAAACCTTCGAATTTTTTTTTGGCTACTTCGACCACGACTTTGAATCGAACGATTCAAACTAAAAATCTTTGATTATTCCACTATTCGATAGTCGAAGTACTGTCTCTTTAAGAAAAAAAATTCGACCACCTAGTTCGCCACCTAAAAGCTACCGAAGTCAATGTTAGCCTATGGGGAACGTCCCCATAGGCTTAGGTAGCTTTTTTAGGTCGAAGAAAAATCGCTTGATCGATGGATTAACTTCGACAGTCGAATATCGAGGGTTAATTAACCCTCGATATTCGACCTTAAGTAAATTTGCCCCTTAATGTCCAGAAAAAAACATCAGGGTTCAATGGTTTTATGATTTATAATGGACAATGAATTGTTTTGTTGTTTTCCCCTTGCATCCTCGCCCTGTTTCTCCCATATCAATTCCATGCCCAATCCTTGTTTGACTACTGCCTTATCGTTATCCCAGATACTCTTCAAGTAGGTAATGTTTCTTCAGGAGCAGCAGCTAAGGGGTCGAATATCGAGGGATAATTAACCCTCGATATTCGACTGCCGAATTGAAATCCTTCGAAGGATTTAGCGCAATTCGTTCGACGAACGATCAAAGGAATAATCATTCAATCGAACGATTAAATCCTTCGAATTGAACGATTCGAAGGATTTTAATCCATCGATCGAAGGATTATCCTTCGATCAGAAAAATCTTGGAAAGCCTATGGGGACCTTCCCCATAGGCTAACATTGGCCTCGGTAGGTTTTAGGTGGCGAACTAGGGGGTCAAAGTTTTTTTTAAAGAGACAGTACTTCGACTATCGAATGGTCGAATAGTCGAACGATTTTTACTTCGAAACGTTCGATTTGAAGTCGAAGGTGCCAAATAAACCATTCAAAATTCAAAGTTTTTTTCCTCTATTTTCCTCTATTCCTTCACTCGAGCTAAGTGAATGGGCCCCCAAATGTCAGCCTAAAATAAGGTCTGATTTGGCAAGACCCGTGTGTGTATTTGTGTGCCGTGAGTGATTTTAATGCCTCTGTGGATGGATAGGATTAATCTCCAATACTCTGAAGCTGAAAGTCAGTCAAAGCACACACCAAGAACCCGTCTCATCAATCTGATTTGGAGTCGGTATGAAAACACCCTTGGGTGCTGTAAACCAATTGTAAGCCAATGCAACCTCATGTGAAATCTGTAAATGCATGTTACAGTATGGTGTTTAGCATATTCCATATTTCTCCACTACTAAACCAGACAGAGCTATGCACAAATGGGAGTGGAGCTTCTGTCACTACAGCAAATCCTATTCTGTATTGATGAGCTCTAATAAGATTCAATCCCCTTTGGGCTGAGAGTGGCTTCTAGGGGTTTATGAAAATAGATTTCTTTAGAAGCAATATTTGAAGTTTTTTAAAATAAGAACCAGCTCGGAAGTGAAAAATCTATGCATTGACGTAAAGGAACCCCGGAATTATCAGTCTGAATCAATAGAGACAACTCACTTGTGTCAGGTAAATCAGACAATGATACCATTATTAAATCTTTGCCAAAGTGATGCCATTGAAACACAAATGCAGAGGAAAAAAACACTCAGCAACTTATGGTGGATGCAACTTGATTATGATGGAATCCTGGGGAAAATGCTGCACTGTGGGTAAAAAACACTTTGGGGGGTTATGCAATAAAAGGCACTAAGTTTGTCCAAGAGCAGTAACCCATAGCAACCAATCAGCAAGCAGCATTTACTGGTCACCCATTTAAAAGCATACATCTTATTGGTTGCTATGGGTTACTGCGCCTGGACAAACTTAGTGCCATTTATTACATATGGGAGATAGCATCCACATTTTTCATATTGCACTTTGTTTGAAATGAACCAAATGATTACGTAATGGCTACTTCTGGTAGTCCCTATCAAATATGGATGTACCATTTTAGAGAAAAGCTCCTACTATTTTGTCACATTGTTTTGCAGTAGTTCAGTATAAAGTAAATATTCATACATGTGTCTTAAAGTGATACTAACACTAGAAATTTTCCTTTCAAAATACAGTATTAACCTACATGAAAAGTTACCTATAGGTTATGTTGATCTTTTTTCACTGATAGTTCTGCTTTTGTAAGTAATTGTTACTTAAAGTTCCTAAGCCTGACTGTTTTGTCAACCTGACTGTTCCTTCTTAACCTGTCAGTCAGAGTTTCTAATGCTAACAGACTCCTGCTGCACAAATATGGCAGTCCCCTCATAGAGGAACATGGGGCTAAGAATGGTAAAGTAAAAGCATCAGACAAATACTTTTATGGCAAAATTATAAATAGCTTTTAAAGACAATGTTATGATAGATATAAAAAAAAGTTATTTTCTGGTGTCAGTATCTCTTTAAGGTGGCCATATTTTGGCTGTGATAGGTGCCCTTTAAGCTCTAAACTCACATTTTGATAAATCTGCCCCTAAGTATTTTATAAGCAGGTAGTAGGCCTCTTTTAAATACCCGCAAATGGAGTTAAAGAAAGTACATACTGGTGATTGAGATAATTATTGCTTCTCTATTTTGTAGCTCTTACACGTATCCCATAAAGTTAACAGGAGCATTAGACTTAAAAGCAAACACCAGCAAATATTTCCCTGCATGAGATGAATTACAATCTAGGTAATTAAAGGTTTAAACACAAAAACATGTAGTTGCAAACAGAATTTAAAAAAAAAAAACTTGAAAAAAAAGTAGAGTAGAAGCTTTGTAGAGGGCAAAAACTCTTTTTAATGGAAAACTGAAAGTAGCTGAAAAAACAAACAAATAAAAGTTCTGAATGGTTCCAGATGCACACAAAAGAACATTTCATTTATGCAATTTTCTTATTAAATAAAGAAGATGACTCTGGTCATTAAGAGTAATACATTGCACAGCATAAAGAAGGGGAAAAATATCCCTTGGGGACACCAAACTGTACCTGCCTACAAAGTTAAAGACCTATAAAATATTTAGCAAAGGTAAAGCTACATTTTTCCTATACATATGTAATAAACCAGACCTCCAGCATATTGATCCAGAAATAGGCCACGCTATTTATGACCCGACTCCTATATGGTTTCCATACATTTTACTATCAATTGATGCATTATTGCTTTAAATGAACTGTGACTTGTTGCCGCTAGACATCGACTATGTTGATGAGAATCTGATTTATTACTTGTTTATTGCTGCCACATATGGAATTTACACTTTCTTTTACTATGAAAGTTGAGGTATAGGTATTTGAGGGCGAGTTCCCTCTTTGCAATCATGGGAAGACAGGGATGTGCAGCTCCTGTATCCCCCGTTTTCTTCTCTTTTTGTTTTATGCCGGTTTGAGTTGGGATGCAGCCCCATATGCTGGGATACCCCCATCTGCCTCTCCTTTTTTTCTATTTTTCTCTTGAAGTTGTGAGCTCACATCTGATACATTATAATTGGCCATGTGATAACACAGGCCTAATCAAATAATGCAGCATCTGCATGACACTGGATAGGTTAATTGGTTGTACTTACCAGTAATCATCAGTGGAAGAAGGTATATTGCATCCAAATAGAAGCATGTGATGTGCAGTATCCATATTGGCATGTGGTCTGAAGTCAACTGCAAAACACAAAAGAATGGTATCATAAATCACAAACACATTCTCACTTTAAACACTTGGATTTAAAACACCAATTAATTTGTAATCTGAAAACTCCATATCAACATTTTGATAACTTTAAGTAGAGATGGGGCTAAGGGGTTATGCTGTACAGAAAATGCAGCTTTAAAATGACACGGTTCACTTTTCTCAAGATGTCGGCAAGATAAATGTCTAAATGTAAAAATCATCAGTGTAGATAAGGCGGTAGTGTGTATCGAAGACTTGTCTACAAAATCCCTCCCCTGAAATTGTAAAGTGCATCAAATGTCCACAATTTCTCTAGAGCTTTAAAGCCATAAGGAGTGGTGGATTAACGAGATGTGAGGTCCCTAGGCTACACATTCCAAAGGCTCACCACCATTTCTTCTAGGCAGTAGGCCACATGAATGCCTGGGGTCCAGTGTGATTTGGGGCCCATCTAGCTTTTATTAAAATTACAAAATAAATATAAGATGGCACCCTGATCAAACTGGACCCCTATGCTATAGCTTAGGTTAGCTTGTGCATTAATCTTCCATAATGCATGCCCCATAATATTATACAGAACATGATGTCACATTAACAGCTGTAACAAATAATCAGCAGCTTCATCTTGTACTGTACAGTATACAGGCACGGGATCCGTTATCCGGAAACCCATCCAGAATATCTGAATTATGGAAAGGCTGTCTCCCACAGACTTCATTATAATCCAAAATTTTAAAACAATTTCCTTTTTCTCTGTAATTATAACACAGTACTTTGTACTTGATCCAAACTAACATATAATTAATCCTTATTGGAAGCAAAACCAGCCTATTGGGGTTATCATGTTCACATGATTTACTAGTAGAATTAAATGAATGATCCAAATGAAGATCCAAATTATGGAACAATCCATTATACGGAGGTCCAGAGCATTATGGATAACAGGTCCCATACTTGTATACGAAACAGCAGGACAAGATTCACATATATTAGAAAGGAATAACAATTCTGTATGTGTAACACAGAATCAGATATTATGGACCCCAAAGTATCTCCCCCAAACACCTCTGTTTCCAGTGATCAATTGTTTCATAAACCCTCCCTCCATCTATATTTCTCATGCCCTGTATGGAATGATTTGTGTGAATATGACCCTTTTACATCCCAGGAATCATGTGGGGTCTCATGTCACAGTAGCTGCTACTCTTCAAACAAGACATAGGAATGACGTCACACTTCACAAGTAATAACCCCATAATATGCCCCAAAAGTAGACAAATGAGGCTAAAATGTCACAATAAGCTGTAGCTTCTGCACCTAATGCAATAACACTATCCAGCTGAAGTATGGGAACCCAATTTAACCCATCAGTGATATTTCTGGCCCATAGCATACAATGAACTCTGTGTATAAAATGTAATATAAAATGATGAGCATAAAAGGATCTGAGAATCTGGAAAAGGTTGGAGAGCGTTGGTTTATATAAAATGCATTTAATTAACACACATATAACTTGAATTACTTAATCTGTTTGTACATATGCTTCTCTGGAATTCCATACACGGAAACATATAAAAAGGTCCACACTAGCACATTACTATGCCCCTTAAGCCATGAAGAGAAGAGGAATCTGTTCATCTGCAAGGCCCAGCTGGCCGGTCCCTGGAGAGCCATGAACACTATAATTGTAATAACAATGCTTCATTTCCTAGCCAATATTGTTTGCAGGAATGAAACGCTCTGCACGGGGTCACATGGATGCAATATTAGATTCCACTACAGCCATCGTCATAAAAACAAACAAAACAACAAAATTCCTTCCTGTGAGGAAATCAGCATTGGCCATTAGCAGCACATATGGCTGGCAACACCCTGTACTGTACAACTAAGGCATGAAGAGTAGCAGCAACATGCAGGCATATAGGCTCATTTTCTGCAAAGAACAAGGCTATGAAACATATAATCATTTAGGATAGTACCAGGCAGTGAACCTATTTATGTTGGTCGATTGATAAAAATATTATTTTTCACCCCAACCTGCTTTGAATATTCGTCTGCAACTGAAACAGTTTAAATGCCCAGTACACCAAAACTTAAAAAGGTTTCCTATGTATTTAGGCCCATGGCACAAAGGCAATTTGATTGGCTCTGCCCTCCAGTGAAGAAATGAAGCAGCAACCTTTAAAATAAGTGAATGTAAAATTGATGAGGGTGCTATTCTAAGCACTTTTGTCATTTACATTCATTATTTATTTATTTTTTATTCCAAGATATTAAGGGATAAATGTACTATTAATATGAATGAATTTTATTCAAACAGCGCCACCTGCTGGTCAGTTTCTGACCAGTCAGACCAACCAAGTAGTCAAGGAAGTTGCCAGGAGAAAGAAAGAGGCTGCTCTGATGTATTTCTGCTTAGGAAAAAAATTAGAAACCTTTCTCACATCTTTCCTAACCAGTAGAACATCAGATCAGCCTCTTTCTTTCTCCTGACAATTTCCTTGACTACTTGGTGGTCAGAATGGTCGGAAACTGACCAGCAGGTGGCGCTGGACAAAGGAGGGCGATTTTCTTTTCCCAAATGGCTTGCCTAAAAATGTGGAAGACAAAATGACTGAAATTCCTATGCGCCAAGGTATTTTTTCTACAGTTGCTGCCTAGAAACTTTGCAGCTATGCCAAATTCCAAGGATTATTAGCAGAGAGTTAAAACTCATTGTATTCATAAGTTAAAGGTTGGTTTATGGGAGAAGTACTTCCCATAATTCAGCCTTTCTGGATCATATATATGGCAAAAAAAGCCCCACTTCTATAAACCATAACAACCGGCTCTTTGCCTATATTTTGTGCCAAGGGTTGCTGGCCCTGGAAAATGTTAGCAGTCATTGCATAAACTGAGTATGTTAAGGGAGTTGTAGCATCTCTAATAAAAAACACATATTTGTCCATGCTTTTACATTAAAATTTGGTTAGGACTAAAAGTGCACATATAAGTGAGTAAACAGATCATAACATAGGGAGCAAGATTTTTTAACATAATTTAACAACTAAGAATCCCACATAATGGATGGATAAGAGAGGAACAGTTTGCAAATATAACACACTGGCTTTGCCATTCTAAACAAACAAATGCAACGTGATGCTGCTGCTGTACTGGTCTCCATTTTTGTCTGTGCTTCAAAGCAATCCTATGAGCTGTTATTGGCAACAAAAAATGATTGAAATGCTTAGCAATGCTTACAGAGCACTACACTGTACCGTTCAATTACAGATCTCATCTGTTTCCAACATGCATTCATGAAGTGTCTGAAAACTCTATTAGTGTTTATTTATTAGAAAACTACAAGTTCCCAGGCACTTACAGTGGATGTCAGACAGACTTCACAAGCCAAAGTAACCAAGTAACCATAGGGGCAATATAGTGGGGTTCAAATAATTAACTAAACCTGAGAACATAAAATATATATTCTTTGTTATCTGTTATGCAGTCAGGGCAATGAAACGTGGCAACGTTTGTTTCTTCTGGCCCTCAAGTACTGTACTCATACAACTGACAGATGGGATACAAGTGTTTGCAGCAATATAATTGTCAATTAGAGCAATGTACTGGTATTAATAGTATAAATTAAGACTATCTTTGGTAGCTACAGATAATTTAAAAAAAATTAAATATAACAATGGCTGGCGTCAAATGCCGAGATTCCTGTTATAGCCTGCTCCCCTATGTATATCTCTTCACTGGTTCTCAATCTCCTCTAGAATCAAATTCCAACTACTCACACTTACATTCAAGGCCCTTAACAGTGAAGTACCTCTCTATATTTCATCTCTGATCTCCAAATATACTCCTTCATGCAATCTTCATTCTGCTTCTGACCTTTGCCTTCACTTCTCCTCTACACACTTCTGCCTATTCTCGTCTACATCTCTCGGGTTTCTGCTTTTCTCTGGAATCCTCTGCCTCGAGCTGTCAGACTTTCTCCTTCTTTCCAAAATTTCAAATGCTCCTTAAATACCCACCTGTTTAGGGAAGCTTATTCAATGTACCTTAATCAATTAGTCATTGCTGTATCATAAATTATAAATTTGTTTCTAAAATCCTAATGTCTCAATTGTACCCTAATCTTTAAACTCTTGTTTGTTATTCACCATTTGTTCCCCATTTGTTATAAACTGAGGTAAAGCAATGAGTAACCTGTCGGTGCTATATAAAAATGATGATGATCCAGACCCTCCATATGAAGCCCATTGTAGAAGCACCACAGTTTCCTCTCACACTGCAGTAACTTCTAACACAGTTCATATGAGCCTTCTAAGTGACGGAGGTCCCATAATTTTCTACATCCAATTAATCCTTTATAACATTCATGGTTCAGCCACTGAAACATTTACCCTCTGCTTCATTTAACACCTTTCAGATGGAGTCAGTGCTAAAACTTTAGGGATTTATACTGTACAAGAGTTCAGACTTGCGTTGAACCACAAAATGCATTACAATAACACTCACTGCAGATGTAGGATAAAAGATTTTTCCCAGAGATCTTTGAGAGCCAAGCCAGAAGTCTTTCCGTGTTCCACACACACGATGCATTATCACCTCGCAAGCTAACGAGTAATTAAATCTACATTCGGCCACGCACAGCTGCTTTACATCAATCATCGAGGAACGGGAATTGTTGTATTTGAAGTGGTGGCTACAAAGCAAATAACTGACCCACAATCTTGATTAGCCACATGAATGAACCCTAATTATAGGAGCACGCATGGGATATACCGTATTCATCACATACAGGGAATCATGCTTGGAAGAAGAATGCTCCGCATATTGTTCTTCATGGTGTATTAAATGAGATTTAATGGACAACACAGCTAAGTGGTCCATAGGCAACTTATTAATATCTGATATTAGCAGACGCAGAGATGTGGACAGCATTAAAGAGATACTGACACCAGAAATTAAACTCTTTTTTACATTTTTTAAATTGAAAGCTACTTATAACTTTGCCATAAAGTATTTGCACAATGCTTTTAAATTAACTCTTTGATGCCCCATGTTCTTGTATGAGGGGGCTGCCATGTTTGTGCAGCAGGAGTCCATTAGCATTAGAAACTCTAACTAGAAGATTAGAAGTCAGCACTCACCCATAGGGTATATTGGATTCAAGTGTGGTGCTGTCTGTTTATCGAAAATTAGAAACTCTAACTAACAGGCTGAGAAGGGACAGTCAGGTTGGCAAAACAATCAGGTTTAGAAACGTCAACTTGCTTACAAAAACAAACCTCTCTGCAAAAAATTATCAACATGAACTATAGGTAACTTAATGTACATACATATATTTTAAAAAGTAGTTTTTTTTTTTGAGTCAGTATCACTTTAACCACTCTAGGCATTAATCAGTTAAACAATCATCATCATCATGTGACTGCTGATATATCAAGGATATCAAAGATTTCCATAGCAATCAAAGAGAACTATTTTTATATCTATGCATGTATGTTATATATTTATGTACAGCCGTGCCCATACATTTACATACCGTAGCAGAAGGATTATTCGAACACAGGAGAGATCAAGCAAAACACATTTCTTTTATTTTTAATATGATTCAAATTAAACTATAGGCGTCACAGAATTGCACAATCATTTAACAAACTATACAAAAAAAGGAAATAATAAAATGGCCCTGTTTAAAAGTTTGCATATCCTTAGTTCTAAATATCACATATTACCCCTTTGGCAACAGTGATGACTTTCAGTCTTTTAGAATGCTTGAGAATGTATTCCCTTATGTTGTATTGTTCTCAGCAAAATGAACTGCATCTTTGATATCTCCCTAAAGTGGAACAATTATGTTTTATCTGCTGCTGCCTCTGACTTGGCCTTATGTTTTGAATCATTTTCATGTAGCAAAGTCCAAGTGTGTATGATGTGCTGCTTCTGGCTGATGAATGCAAATGTTCCTTTAATATTATCTGATAATATGTTACATTCCACTTTGTATCAATTTTACCTTTCGTTGTGTCACTTTACGTCGCACTCCCCCCAAACAGCAGATATCCACTTCCATGCTTCTCATTAGGGATGGTGTGCTTCTTGTCTTAGGCCTTGTTGACTCCTCTCCTAACATAGTGGTTGATGATTATGACCATAAAGTTTCATTTTGGTCTCATCACTCCAAATTATTTTGTTCCAGAAGCTTTAAGGCTTCTCTATGTGCCGTTTGGCATATTGTAAGCAGGTTGTTTTGATAGATGTGCAGCAATGGCTTTTTTCTGTCAACTCTTCTGTGCAGCCCATCTTTGTTCAAGTGTCTCCTTACTTCTAAAACAGCCCCAGCATTTTGTTTTAGAGAAGTTTCAGAGAAGCCTGTATTTCAATAGAAGTTGCTTGTGGGCTGGTTGTGTATGAAATCTACCTGAGAGAACCCTTTATTTTCCACTTCTTTATCAGAGTTAAACTACTTCTGCTCGCAGATGTGTTCACAGTTCTTTTGCTTTCCCAATATTTTAGTACCCACCAAAGTCAGCAAAGCCCTGGATGAAATGCATAAGTGTTTCTTAAAAGTGAAGAAACTCATTATCTGCCCAAACATTAAAGCATATCAGGGTAATATGTGGGTTTACAGTACACACACAATTCCCTGATAGAGCTGGGCGAATCTGACCCATTTTATTTGCCGAATATCTGTGAAACACCAAATAATTGACTAACATTGAAGTCAATGGGCATATTATGATTGCCATTTTTCAAACAGAGTCTATGGGCATTTTTTCACAGTGAAATGCAATGAAACATTATACTCATTTCTATTCCCCAATGAAAAAGAGCTTCACCTGACCACTAAAATTACCAAATAAAAATGGTGTACTGCAGGATCACTAATATTTGCCAAAAACAGCTAACATTTCACAAATTCTGGCAGGAAAATGTAAATGTATGCGCACAGCTGTATAAAATATATAGTGAATAAAGTACCCCCTATTGTAAAATATAAGGATATTATAAGTTACCAAGGAGTTTCATGACCATATAAAAAGACGAGGCCGAAGGCCGAGTGTTTTTATACAGGTCATGGAACTCTGAGGTAACTTCTAATATCCTCATATTTTACAATTGGGGGTACTTTATTTATTATAATACACAAGTTTCAGTGAGTCATGTGACAGAAATGACATCAGAACTCACCGTTTATAACTGATGACATCAGAACTCACCGTTTATAAGGATATAATTTACAAGATATTCATGGCTCTTGTGTATTATATATATATATATATATATATATATATATATATATATATATATATATATATATATATATATATATATATATATATATAGACTTCCTGAGGACAGCTCACGTTTAAGAGCCGAAACGTTGAATAAACACTAAAAAGTTTTTCTTTGCAACACAAGACCCATGAGTGTGGACCTCTTTATGCTTTATTGATTGAACAAGTTATTGTTCCAGCACCTGGGCATTGACCAGTGATCTGGTCTTGGAGGTGCCTACCATTTGGCACCCAAAGTGGTAAATGACTTTCCTTCTCCTTTAAAGCATGTTATTCTTCACTTAATCAAAAATGTTTTATAAAATGTAGCTACGGTCATAAAGCTTTCCTCTCATTATAAAATCCTCAAACCCACAGCATCCTGTGGGCAAAAATATAAATTAATGGAAAACAAACGACTGAATAAAGTTGGCAAAACCTAAGTCTTACTTTTGGTCAAAACAATGAAAGGCATGGAAGTGGTTCTATATGCCTTATAGCCAAAACCATAAGGTTCCCTCCCCCCGTTGGTAGCACATTGTGATATTGGCATTATGTTGTAACAGGCAATTAAATGATAGTAGTTATTCTTAAATATTATACAATATTATAATGTATTACAATGCAGATGAATGAGATGCATACAATGGAAAGTATTAGCTAGTAAATCACACAGGGATGACACAAAGCCACACTGCTTCACCAGCTGAACATCTACAAGATAAATGATCAATTAATGTGTTTTCTTACTTCACAAACATCGTTAGATTTTTGCTCCAACTGTGAGTGAGCACAGTATCAGAGATTATATGGAAATATTATATTGTGACTAGCACACACTTCAATGTTGATTTTCTATATTGTAATTCTCATCATATTCCTGAGGTAAATGTTGATAAATCTAATTTACATACATTTACAATGACTTGTGAGTAGAGCCAGCACCAGCTTAAGTATCATTTACATATTCAAATTTAAATGCATAGAATAAACCTGATTTACATACTTATACACACAAGGAAATATACTGTTAAGCCAAATAGTATGTATATTTTGTACTTGCATAACGCTACATAGAGTGCTGTACAGCAAAACAGTACATTAATAGAACAAATGGGTCAGTACAATAATGAATACAAATAAATACAATATACAGTTGTTTATGTAATAAAAGTTTGCCCGGGAGCAGTAACTTATAGCAGCCAATCAGCAGGTAGCATTTTCCTGGGCAAACTTAATGCCTTTTCTTACATATGGGGGGGTAAGCTAACTGTCACAGAGATAAGAGGAAGGAGCTCCATGAGCTTACAATCTAAGTGGGTTAGTAACTTACACAAATAGGAGGATATTGAGTGAGAGAGAGCACCTGTACTATTGGAGAGAATTTTGGATGTTTTCTTAGACACCAACAAACTGCCAATCATTGAATTAAGAGTGTATTTTTTCCTGTTGCATTTCTATAAAAGCCACAATGGTTACATAATGCCACGGCTAACAAGTGGGCTCATTTACCAAGTGTAAGGGCAAAGTGCTAAAAAAAACTACTTCAAATCACCATTTGTGCCCTGCCAAAGGTCTTTGAGCTCCAAAATAGAATGCCAAGACCTACAGTACCTTTGCTCTACTAATACAGAGCCAGTTTTGATATTTAAATGAGCACTAAGGGGTACTCTTTTGCACTTGTATCCGGGGTCGTGGTAAATGACTACACTTGTTGCTCAAAACTCACCAGCAGATAGTCCTGCTTTGGTCTATGTCTTCCATCCTTTTCTTTCTGAATTCACGCTCCTGGAGTGGGGAGCTTAAGAGAAGACTGGACCTAAAAAACTTTCTCTTCATTTGTTGGGCTCCTATATGCTTATGGTAAATGACTACTAAGATGTCAGAAGTTGCAGCCCAATAACATTTTCTCCTCAGCCCACTGTGATTGCTGTGGATTACTAGCCCTTCTTAAAATTTGACTTTTTTTAAAGCCGATTTTCTCTTTACATACAGGATTGTTTTAGACATAAAGCTAGTGTAGATAGATAGATAGATAGATAGATAGACAAATAGGCAGATAGATAGATAGATAGATAGATAGATAGATAGATAGATAGATAGATAGATAGATAGTAGATAGTAAGCCATGTGATACCACACTAGCTGCCACCCCATTGTCAGATGCCAGAAATTAAAACTACTGCTACCCTAATGCCAGAGCTAACTAAGCTGGCTGAAATCTATAGTTAAAGGTGAATGCTATACAACTATACTGAAACCCTGGAGAAAAGGCCCAGTGAAATAAAATTCACCCACGCCAGCAGAACAAGACACTTAATAGCTACTCTAAAAAATGTCACATTTGTTTTACTTGGTGTATTTGCTCCAATGCTGCCATGACTGCCAACACAATTCATGTCAGTTTTTCATTTGAAGAGCGAAATAGGCTTTGGGGAAGGCCATCTCCAGTTAGCAACATGACTCCTGTACAGCTTTATCAGCTATGTTGTTTCCCTTGCATTCTGCACAGTGTCACCTCGTAGATTCTAGCTGTCACCATGGCAATAGGAAGGAATTTGTTTACTGGTCAGTCATGTAAGTGAAAGCAAGCGGATGAAGATGACAGGCGCATTTCTTGGCCGAGTGGCTTGCTGTCAGACTCAATCTGTCCAAGTGCCTCTACAATATCCGTCAGTTAATGTAGGCTCATGGAATAAGCTCTCATCCTATGAAATAACCTTTTGTAAACAGGCACTTTGCAATAAACTATGTTTTCCTCACCTATTCATAAAAATTTTTGAACAGTGCATAAATAGAAGAAAATTGCAAAAAAAAATACTTTTTTCATATGCCAAGATCACTTGCTAAGGACAACTAACTCGCATGAAAAAAAAAAAAAAACTGTACTGAAAGAATAACAAATATGGATATTTCACAAAAAATTAAAGGGGGCTGTCTCATATACAAATGAAGCATATAAGAAGTCATATAAAAGAAACGTTTTTGCTTGGGTAGGTCTTTGTCATACACTAATTCAAATACATTGTCCATAAAAGTAGGCAGGTATTACAGTGTCTCCGTAAAGGCTATGACACAGGAGAGCTACTGACTTCTATAGATTTCTTGAAGAGAACTGCAACCCATTCACCCATCATTTTCTAAGATAATGATTTATGCTTTAGAACCGAGTAACATTGTATTTACTGTTGAATTACTCAGTTTAACATTCTATATTTATCCAGTAATTTAGAGTCTCGCCATCACAGTGTCACACAAACAACAAGATATGTGCTTGGCAAGATAGACAACCCTCGATCCTGCCACAGAATAATCTTTGCTGTCAGAGTCCTAACACTTATTTTACACATATCTGCTTTGCTTGTGCCACACATTTTAAACCTGACGGCTTGACAGCCACAGAGCTATACTGCATAGCAGTTTCAAATTAACAAAATGAGAGTGGATGTGGACACTTCAGAAGGAAACTGTGGGGGGGGGAGAAGAGAGGAAGAAGGAGAGAATAGATGGAATAGGGGAGATGGAGCGTAGACCATAAAGGGTTCTGAGAAAAAAAGGAGAGCAGAAGGCCAAATGAAGGAAATGGCAGGGGAGAAGGTAAGGTCAAGAGAATCAATGAAATTTGCATCTAAATTAAAGTAAATCACTGCCAAAAAAAGCACTACTTTTATCGGTACAGGTGTGGGATCCGTTAGCTGGAAACCCATTATCAAGAAAGCTCTGAATAACGGAAAGGCTGTCTCCCATAGACTTCATTATATCCAAATAATCATTATTTTTGTTTTTTTTAATGTTTTAAGGATTTTATCGTAGACTTAAGGTATGAAGATCCACATTCCGTTATCCGGAAAACTCCAGGTCCTGAGCATTCTGGATAATAGGTCCAATACCTGTACTCTTCTCTACTCTCATCTTCCATTATGACGTCTAATTGCTGTCTGAATAGTTCCTACCTGAAGAGTAAAGTAAAAAGTTAAATACTTTTTAAAAAAATAATAAAGGAATGTCTATAAAGGTTTTTATTCATCCAGGTCATGATATACAGTACCTAGTAGAATTAAGTCTAAAGCAACTAAAGTACAGTAGTTCAAAGTTGAACTGAAGAAGCCGCTCAGATAAGCAGTGAAATTTTTTCAATAAAACTCAGAAAAATCCATTTGCTTAAGGCTTAATTCTACTAGATGCTGTGTAAAAAAATAAAGAACAATTGCAAATTGCATTTGAAAGCCATTAGGGTCATTGACAACCAAATTGCTTTCCAGTACTTTTCCCTGCAGTGTGTTGGGCATTCAACCCCATTCATGAAAGGTACTTGAGTAAAAATGCTCTCTTTGCATTTTCATATAGTTATGCTTGGTGTGGCCCAATCCTTCCTATCATCCATTCTGAATAGAGCACTGCCTACTGACAAATGGGAGACCTTGAGCTACTGTCACCTCACCAGGTGGCAGCTACAGGGTTCCCTTTACGCCAAGCATCAAAAACAAAGATGAGTATCAGGCACAGACGTCTGAACACCGGTAATGACGCCAGACTTCCATGTAGTGGTGTCTGATTTGCAAGAAAATGCGCACGGAGTTGTGTTCATTTTGGCGAATCAGATACAGTTCAGTCAGCCACAAAGGTGCCTTGCAACTGCAGTGATGCTGAAATTCTGGGGGAAAAATGCTGCACTGTGGGAAAAAAACATGGCGATTGCACTCCACTGCACTATGCTCATTGCACCTGCAGATATAATGATGTCTACATCATAGTAAAAGGATATTTTAAGGTGAAATACCCCCTACAACTGCCCCCGACAAAGGTCAAAATACTAGCAAAATATGTTATTTTAATAGGCATCCGGAAACTTGTTATCCAGAAAGCTCCAAATTATTGATGAACATCTCCCATAGACTCCATTTTAATTAGATAATTCAAATTTTTAAAAATGATTTCCTTTTTCTCTGTAATAATAACATTGTACTTGGTCCCAACTAAGATATCATTAATCCTTATAGCAGGCAAACATGTCCTTTGTAATTATTTAATGTTTAAAGAATATTTTAGTAGACTCAAGGTATAAATATCCAAATTATGGAATATCCAGAAAAACCCAGGTCCTGAGCATTCTGAATAACAGTAAGCTTTAGATACTCCAGGTACTCCAGGGAAGGAATGTTCTGCTAGACCCTACACAGAACACATAAGGAAACTGTACATTTAGCCGATGACAGTATCACCCTATTAGACTCCAGTGACATTATCACTGTACTAGGATCATTTCCTATGCTCGTTTCCTTGCAGCATCCACAATTACAGTATATAATTAAGCTTCTTCTAGCCGAGTGGCTTTGTTCAACTAATGCCGATTTGCTGGAATGTATAATTACAAACACTGATGTGAGCTTGTTTAATAAAATTATACGTTCCCCATTTGCCGCATGAAACAATGAAGATTACTTTTAAAAAGTCATGTGATATACATACTATACCTCTCTATATACAGTGAGTTACTGGTACAAGTAATCATTATGCATACTCTATACTTAAATGTCTTTAACACTCGTCTCATTCAAAACTAATCTACCTTGGTAAATCCAAGTCCATTCTAACCCTGTAATTTGCCTTTGAAAGCTTTCCAAGACCAAAATCCAGATGAGGGATTACTATTGCTGCGATGTAAGACAAACTGCAATTGCTGCTCCCGTGAGGCCTAGGATCAATTACAATTGATGCAATGACAGTAGGCTTCAAAGGGATAGGATACAATTATACTCCTCTCTGGTCCTACAACATAGGCTTGTGACTAGGGATGCACCAAATTCAATATTTTAGGATTCGGCCAAACCCTTTGTGAAAGATTCGGCTATATACCGAATCTGAACTCTAATTTGTATATGTAAATTAGGAGAAGAACATGGAAAAAAGAACATGCATGCAGCAAGCAGTTAAAAATATTTTGTTTCCTTGTTTGCGTGACAGAAAGTCATGTGATTTTTTTGGATTTGAACAGGAGCATGGATTTGACCAAATCCTGCTAAAAAAAAAAAAAGACAGAATCTTGGCCGAATACTGAACTGAATACTGGATTTGGTGCATCCCTACATGTGCCGAAAATGTGTTATCCCTATCACAGACTGTGTTATCCCTATCACAGACAAAATAGCAGTCTTTTGTAGCCGAAGCTAAAGCTACCCAATCACAATTCTGGTTCTCTGTATTCTGGTACATCCCCACTGCTGTACTTCTGGAGGAGCATACAGTATGTGCACAATGACACCCTGGGGTGAATGGCAACTGGAATTCTGTGTAGAAGATTAAGAAAGTTTACTTTGCCTTTAAATTAACTTAAATAAGCATGTATGTATGTATGTAGAGGGTGTATGTAGAGGGTGTATGTAGAGGGTGATATTCTGAGACAACATCCAATTGGTTTTCATTTACTATAATTTGTGGTTTGTTGGTTATTAAATTTCTGGTTGCTATGATCCAAATTACCCATGGAACCATGCATTGATTTGAATAAGTATGAATAAATATGAATAGGAAAGGGTCTTAATAAAAAGATAAGTAATACAAAATAGCAATACAAATAGCAATAGCAATACAAAATACAAATAAATTTGTAGCCTTACAAAGCATTTGCTTTTTAGATGGGGTCATTGACCCCCATTTGAAAGCTGGAAAGAGTCAGAAGAAAAAGCCAAATAATTAAAAAAAATAAAATAAAGACCAACTGAAAAGTTGCTTAAAATTAGCTATTCTATAACATACTGAAAGTTAAATTAAAGGCGAACAATCCCTTTACAATGTATTCATACTATGGAAGTATTTTTTTAATCATTTAAATATGTAATCCAATGTGTAGGGATGTGAAAATCTTAGACACCCTTACACTTTACAGTCAGGCACATCCCTAGTAATATGGACACCTCAGTGGGTCCTTATGGGGACCTTGTGCTTATGTAACCCCTGCAGTTCACACAATGTACACCAGATGGCACTGTGCCAGAGTATAAAAGGTTTAGGAACCATGTGCTCTGGGTCCATTGCTTTAGCCCAACCAAGCAGGCTGGAAGGGAATGGGTAGTGCTGACCCTAGGCGCCTTGGCCCTAGTAATTAGACAGCTATACTCGTTTTATAGATCGCTCTAGGAGTGATAGAGAGGTTATTTAGTTGAGCAGCTCAAGGCTCCGCCGAGGAGATTAGAGGGATTAAGATCCCAGGGTATTACTGACCCAGAGTAAGGAACCAAGTGTTGAGATAGGGATGATAGGAGTTCCCCTAGTCTGCCACTGGAAGATATCCTGAAAACTGGGCAATACCCATCACATCAACTTACTCTCTGCTGTATATTCCCTAGCCTGTGGGGATTCAGCCTATACGTGCTGTGAGTATATGCTTCCTTTATGCTGCTGTGTATGTTCTATACTCCATTGTGGATCAATGTGCTGAATGATCTATGTGCTATTGTTCAATAAACACAGTTATTTGTTCAACCGTTAAAGAACTACTGGCGCCCATCATTGTGCTATCGCACCTAGTTACAGTTACACTATACCCTTGCCTTGTGAGGGCTTACCCCTGAGAAAGAGAGCTCATCTGTGGTATCAGCCCACCAAGGAAAGTAGCTAAAACTGCCCTAGCACAAGTCAGTTTATTATAGCGCTACAAATGTATTCTGTGAAATATATCCAGCAGTTTCATCAGAGTATTTTGATTTTGTAACTGATCTGTCACTGTAAACATTAATCAAATAATCAGTAAACCTTATCTATAAAGAAAGACTCTCATTTCTGTTTACTTGAATACACAAAGTAGGTCACAACTTTTCATCAGTTCAAAACATTACTTTTGCATATTTGCAATTACACAATCCTTACTGCCATATCGGCTGCTTGTACATCATGTTCTTTCTGCCTTCTGTTTTATAAGGAAAGTTCATGTCAAAACGAATGTTAATTACGATGTGCACATTGATGGCCTGACATTTTATTTCAATTTGTTCTTTATCTATGAAACCAGACATATATTATTGTTATCTAGGCTATGCAAACCAAAAAAAAAGCATATTTATTCTGATACATTTTTATTGTTAATATTTTACTTCATCTTCAGACTGTCGTTATTTCCCTTCCTGTCTGTTATTCTAGCCACTGAATATTTGGCAAGCTCAATGGTACCCCAACAATCAGGTAACAGTTTCAAAAAAACCATACAAAAACAATCAGAAAATAGTAAAGAATTTGCCTTAGGATACATCATCTTAAACATACTAAAAACCACTAAAAACTTAACACTTGGTTTAATAAACACAATAAAATTTAGTTGTCTGTTCATTTCTTCCTGTCCTTTGGTTGCTTAATGATTGTCTCTTCATAGCTCTTCTCAAAATATGGGGCTGACTGATTAACACAGACTCTAAAATGAACCAGTGCAAGTATCAACAGCAACCATTAACACCTTATTACTGCAGTTCTTTAGTCAACAACTGAGGAATATTTACTATATAGGCCAGGGGTCCCCAACCTTTTTTTACCTGGGAGCCACATTCAAATGTAAAAAGAGTTGGAGAGCAACACAAGCATGAAAAAGTCCCTTGGGTGCCAAATAAGGGCTGTGATTGGCTATTTGGTTGCCCCTATGTGGACTGGCAGCAGCCTACAAGAGGCTCTACTTGGTACTATACTTAGTTTTTATGCAATTAACACTTGCTTCCAAATCTGGAATTCAAAAATAAGTGCCTGCTTTGAGGACACAGAGAGCAACATCCAAGGGGTTGGAGAGCAACATGTTGCTCACGAGCTACTGGTTGGGGATCACTGATATAGGCACTCAAGGGCCATTGTCCTGGGTGGCAGCATTAAGGGGACGGCCCTTGGATGCCTATACGCTAAAAAAAATAATCTTTCTAGAAAAAACCCCATTTCACATCTGTGACTTCACATCCACAGACGTCATGAGCATGTGCAGATGGTCGCTCAAAGAAAATGACCTAAATACCCTACTGGTCAACATTCAACCAAGGAACTGTATTTAATAAAAACCCTTAGGAAAGCAACTTCGGGAGACTTTGGAAAACAAATCGCTCCGAGTGCCATCCCACCGGCGATTTACATTTTAGCCAGCGGGAAGGCAGTTCAGGGAGATTAGTCGCCTTGAAGAAGAGGAGATTTGTTGCCGGGCGACTAATCTCCCTGAATCTGCCTGTGTGCCCTGACCCTTAGACAATCCATGTGCAGGGTTGCTACCTGGCTGGCCTAGCCACTAAATCAACAGCTAGGGCTAGCACAGGTAATACAAATTTACTGGCTGTGCACTTGTTGATAAATATGTAATGCCCTATTAATCCCTCCCTTCCCTTACCCTCTGCGCTGCTAATCACCCAATATAACCACAGGCCTAACTATTTCCCCACCCAGTCTGCCCATTTCCCCAGCCCATTTTCCAGCCCTCTCCACACAACCTGCTCATTTTCCTGCCCCCATACATTATAGCCCCACCTCAAGCAACTTCATAGCCCCTGTCTGACTGGTTGTGTAACTTAGAAAGGAGGAAGAAACAGTAGAAATGAAGTCACAGTGAGCTCAGAAAGAATGAGGAATCCACATAAAGCAGACCATGTAACAAGACTGGAGCAGACAACAGACGATGGTAAGGCACCAAATAAAGGAAGCAGGTGTGGAAGGAATAACTATGGGGAACAGATGGAATCAGCAGCTCCTCCAACAGTCACATAAATAAAGCTAGCAGTGTTACAATCAGTACAGGGACAGCAGCAGGAGGAAGAAGAAGGAAATCTGATGGTTTCAAAGTAAAGTAAAAGCTGTGTGTGCTTCAACCATCTTGTAAGAACTTATGAAGTGGGTGCAAAGCAGACCGGAAACCCTTGGTTTACATAGACATCCAGGAAAATTTATTTTGTTTAAGGTTTTCAGTAAATTTAAGAAATGGTGTCGGATCCCGAACTGCATTGAGGAAGGTACATCTGAAACTTTCCTATCCGGGGAATAGGTACCATGTTTTTAATATATTAAAAACATGGTACCTATATTGTCCCTATGATGGTTATGCACAACAATTGTTAAGGACACTATGGGGCACATTTATCAAGGGTCGAATTTCGAAGTTAAAAAACTTCTAAATTCGACCATCGAATTGGCTAAATTCGACCATCGAATTGGCTAAATTCGATACTCAAACTTTTCTTTTTGAATTTTTTTGGCTGTTTTCGGTCGAATTAAAATCAAAGTTGAAGTTTTTTAAAGAGACAGTACTTCGATTTTCGAATGGTCAAATATTCAAAGTATTTTCAATTTGAATCGAAGTCAAATTTGGTCAATCCGATAGTCGAAGTACCCAAAAAATACTTTGAAATTCGAATTTTTTAATTCGAAAATCCACTTCGACCCTTAGTAAATGTGCCCCTATGAGTAATGGACACTATTCAAATGATTATTCAATGGACTATTATGGACGGAGAAATTAATTATTGAATTTTAATTGCACTTTGTTCTATGCACAATTGGTTTATGTGTATTTAGGGGGTGGGTTATGGTATGGTACAATCCCACTCAGGCGGGGGTTAAATATTTTGCACAATGTATCACCAGACAGGCTTGAGAAAGGGCAAGAGTGAGCCCTAAACTTTGCCTGGTTGTCTGACCTAATAAATTAAATTTTAGAACAACTACGAGGTGCAGTTTTTTTCAGGCTTTTCTTTTGGTAAAAACAAACCTGAAACTCTGAATGCTTGGGCTATACATTGCTGCCATATCAGTTGCCTAACCTCAGAGAACATAATTGACTCCAAATATTCTTCTCAAATCAGTTCTTGAATAACCTCTGTTCATGTCCACTGGTGTAAACTGAAGATCTTGTTTCAAGCTGTATATATGGAGAATATATTTCTGGGTATTGAGGGTTAAACGTGAAATGAATGCTGTACATATGACATTTATTGCTTCATATGCCCCTAAAGACCTACCTTCTTATGGACACCTATCAGACGAATCTTGATTACTCCTAAGGGTTTATAAAATGCTCTGCTTTTCACTTGTTTGCTTGTTAGGAAATGCATGCTCTCAACATTTCAATATAAATAACAGGTAAATAAAAAGCCTGCTTAATGAAGAAGTATTAAGCAGCTGGTAACTGACAGAAAGCCAATATCTTCAAAAGGAGACTGCTGGGAAATACTTTACATGACAATCTTTTACCACCATTACTCATAAACCCCCCAGACACACTTTGTTATCTGGAATCAACGTTCCTTTCTTTCTTCTTTTTGTTTTTGCATTAGAAAGATGAAATGCCCTTTATAAACTAGTTGACAGCGGCTAACAACTGGAACAGAAAAACCTTTGAATCATGCTAAAGAAAATTGCAAACATTTATTATTCTTACCTACATAGGCTTCATCATCCACTGGCAGCCGGTAAGACTTGCACAAATATGTGTCCGACTGCAAAATAAATGAAGAGTTCTTAGTAAAAAAAAATAAGCATCCGTCTTTCTTTCTTCTAGTTGTTAAACATGGATCATTACAGAAAAAGGCACAGTGTGTTTTAGCAAACAGCCAAACTGATGATGTACTTTGTCTCAAGGAAAACAATCATCATGGGAAAGAAATATACTGCAAATTAATAATTCTTCTGGAAAAGGGCATCTGCTAGTTCCAGCTTCATATCTAAAAGGAGAGAAGGAACTGGCATCCAAATAAGGTTTAAATAACTAAGTATAAATACTATTACACACCATAACATATAATTTGTAGTTTTACCAAAGCAAAATGCAAGGATAAAATACTCATGGTAGTTGCTAGAATCCGATGGATGTTTGGCATCAATTCATTTGTGATTCCAAATGGAACTGCAACCCTGGTGAAGAATAAGCTTGCTATCCTCTTGCCCAAAGGCCTGTGCATATGTCATGTGCGTGGGCCGATTCTCTAAGATGGGGATATTGAGGATAGGCAGAATAAGTTTCCAAGTGGAGATCTTCATCATGATAGGGCTGCTGATCTCACAATTCTATGCCAGAAATACATAAATTCCAATGTTTACTCTAGCTCCTGAGTCAGAAGCCAATAAGGCATTCTGTGTTACAGAAAAGTCACTTGCACTGAACAGTGACATGTCACAGGTTTATCTATGGGCTTACCCCTGCCACCAAAAACATGCCCTTTAAATTATATCTCAACTATATCCCATAGCAGGGGTGTCCAAAAGGTAGATCGGGATCTACCAGTAGACCTTTAGCTGGTGATCAGTAGATCTCAAGACACTGTCAACAAACAGCTTGTCCATGTCATCCTCCTGTTTCATGATTTTCATTTAGATATCTATTACATTATTTCATAAGAAATAGTTGTTAATTAAATATAGCAATGTATATTTTCTCGTAAATCATTATTTAAGTCATACTTTTCATGGAAGAAGATGCTTACAATGTTTTTTATGAATGTAGATCATAATGGGACAACATCATTAAAAGTAGACCTCGCATTAGAAAAGTATGGGTACTCCTGTCCCATAGGGTGACAAAACTCTTCTGTATATCCCATAATCTTGAGCACGGGAGCTCTTTTAATAATAGTACCTTCACGTGCATGTTTGCTATAAAGGCGCAGTGTTAGGGCTTTGTTGGAAAAAAAAAATTGGACCCACTGACTCGATAACTGCATGTGTTCGGTTAGCCCAATGTTGTGGTATACTGTCTCTTTTATCTAACAACACAAATCAGAACGCCTTAACTCAAGCGCAAATTATGTGTGCTCTATTCAAGCAGCTGCTCCGTCTGGAAAAATTATGTTTAAAACCACACTTCCTTAAACTGGCTCCAGTCTTTTCACTAAAAACCGCAGAACAGAATATTTTAACCCAAAATAAGAACGTAACTATGTTCTATTCATTTGAGTTATTTTATTTCGCATTCCTTTTAAATACTATAATAGATGGCACTTTCCTTGCTGGAAGAGTTGTGCAAGAAAGGCTCCAAGCTACTAATTAAGGCTTTAGGCCAATGTGCTTAATCCTTACAATACTATTCTGATAGGACATATTACCAAGCTCTAGTTAGATGACCTCCCACATATTATTTAGAACAGCATGCAAGAAAGAAGACATCAAAGTTTATAAATAGGAACAGTAAGTTAAATTGAATGAAGGCAGAAGGATGAATGCCTTCAACATGCACATCAATCTTCAGCCCCACTGCTAATGAATCAATATGAGCTGTTTATGGTCTTCGGGACCTTCTGCGAGCAGGATAGCATCAAGCTAATCGAATACATGATGCAAACAGAGTACAGAGATATGGAGACCCATATACTTGATTTCCAGGAGTTTTTTTTCTTTGTCTTCAGCTTATTTTATATTGAGAATGCATATTTACATATTATAAAATACATGAATATATTTTTTTTTACAAATATATCGACCCTTTGCAGTCTTTTATTTTTTTAAACCTCAATACCTGCAGACATTTAGTAGCACTACACCTATTCTGAAGATTATAAAAACAAATATACTGTATATACAGAATGTCTGTAAGAATGAATGAATAGCAGTGGTATAAAAAAATCATTCTATAATAATCAATCATTCTATAATAATATCTCTTTGTAAAGAGGATGGAAGGATTTATGATTTGATGGAGGGATTCAATAAAAGATAAGGGGGGTTATGTAATAAAAGGTACTAAGTTTGCCCAGGAGCAATAACCCATAGCAACCAATCAGAAGGTAGCATTTACTGGTCACCTGTTTAAAAGCAAACATCATATTGGTTGTTATGGGTTACTGCTTCTGGGCAAACTTTTATTTCGTATAGGGGGGTATGTTTGCAAAACAGAAATAAGCACATGGTAGGATTATTGCTATAAAACACAAAAAAACGAGCTGTACAGAGCAGTAACTTCCTTACTACTTACTGCTACACAGCAATTTGATAACTATCATTAGGGTAAATTAATTTTTAGAAATAATGAACCATTTTAATTTCAACTGTGGCAAAATGTTTGGTTTCTAACCAAGGGGATCGGTCCCATTGAGGGTACTTAGAGAAGTTCCAATGGGGCTCATCCTGGAGGATAGTTAAGGCGAGATTTCTGGTGAATATGTATTTGATACACTAGATATTCATGGAAACACAACTTTATGACAAATACACTATTTCCTATATTTGTTTCCATTTTATTCCATTTTTATGTACACTTTATGAATTATGGGCTGTCTTAAATTAAAAGGTTGGTCCTTCAAGTATGGCTTGAACTGAAAATGTACAACAGGTCCTGCATTAAGGATTTGATAAAATCATTGCATAAGTAAAATAAAAAACCTCATGTAATATGTTTTAAGGTGGCCATACCTGGGTAGATTTAGTTGGCGATCTACGAATGAACTTATTGTTTTAATTGTTTGAACAAATGATTCACCCATCAATGGTAAACGATTCTATGAGGAGCTTTTGGTCGTATCTGTTGTGTAGGCTGCAAAATCCCACAAATATTAACCGATGGCTATCTGTCCCTTTGTTTACTTCCCATAAAGGCATGCGCAGTGATCGATCTTATCCACTGACTGATATAATTGTCTCATTATGAAAATGTTCAAATCTGTACAATCAACTGTTGGGATGATTTTTTCGGAACAATACAATCGTTTGCACCCCATCAATGTAACAATAAGTAGACAATTTTATTGGATTATACTAAAATCGGTTGTGTGAAACAAAGGACTCTGCCTTTGTACGACCACCTGTACTGAAGTCTGTGGGGTTGTACACTGTTGCTCATTAACAAAAATAGTTGTAGGGACTTGCGTACTGTTGCATGATTCCATGGTTCCAGGCAGATCCACCTAATACACACTACAGATCTGGGCATAACCGCAGTAAGATTTTTTTTGGGCTGACTTAAGACAGTTCAACTTTTCGGATCAAAGTCACAAGTTACAGTTTATGATAATCCAGTGGACCCAGGTTGGAAAATCCCTTCCCAAATATCCTTCTCCAGCCCCAGTCGCACCAAGAAAAAGGTATGAGTGGGGGAGGCTTTGCGGCTGGGGCAGTGGGCCTAGAGGGGGCTTTGCAGCAGCGGGCAAGGAGGAGGGCCCCCGAGGCCCTGGCCAACCCTGCAGTGGACTGGTTGAAAGAATTTGACAGCAATGTGCAAAATAGCCTATCCAAAGCAGGTTGTATATAAGGATAGCATAAAAAAAGTGTTGCCAATACTGACTCCAAACATCAGGTAGATGAAAGGCAAGATTCTTCCACCCACTCTATGTTTATATTACTTACTAATAAAATCAATGACGCGCAGAGCCCAGACAAGTGAAATATATAGAACATGTGCTCTGAATGATATTCCTCCTGTCCTCAAACAAATGTGGACACGTCTGGCACATGCCTGGAAATGAGTAGTTATTGCTTCTAAGATTCATAGAGTAGCACTTTCACATGACAAATACAAAGAGCCAGCTTGCTTTATCCATCCGTGGCCTTTAAAATCCCAGTCATTAATCATACACCATAGACACGACCAGCAGGAAATCAATGAAGGAGTTGAACACACAGCGGTGCAACATTAAATTATGTGGTCAGGGCAGCTCTCTCATTAAAGCAAACATATTATTACCTTTCTAGAAGTCTCATATGTTTTTTACCCATTGTGTTCCATTATTGATCTGGTATTGTAAAACAAGCTAAAAAAATTTCATTATGCATGTTTTCTTTTTTTTTGCATGTGTATTCATTTTCAGCAACTTCCCAGTGCACATTACTGAAAATATTTAACAATTGTAAGTTATATTTAAACTTAATTGCTACCAAAAGCAGTAGCTGTCTATACGTTATATTCACTGTGCTTTGGGTTCCGACTCTTGAAACAATGCAGCAGAATACAGTTGGTTAAAACACCTGGAGAAAAACTGAATTATGTTACCTCCCCGTCACCAGGCGCAAGTGGTGGATTTCAGCTACAAAGACAGTGAGCGTTTTTTTAAGAGAGAGAGAGATACTGTATATATGTGTGTGTATATATGTGTGTGTATATGTGTGTGTGTGTATATATATATATATATATATATATATATATATATATATATATATATATACAAACACTATGTATATTAACAAATTGACACTACTGTAGAAATCTACACAGGACTAGAATCAAAAAGGTGATTTATTTGGTAAAAAAACAGCCTGTCAAAATCATTTCCTGGATTCATATGTGCAGATCTCTACAGTGGCTTGGACTTCACCCAGGCAGGCTTTCGGCTGGATAGATAAGTGCCATCGTTAATATTGGCTATTTTACATATACAGATATGGGATTCATTGTCTGGAAACCCTTTAGTCAGAATTCTCAAGATTACTGGAAGGCTGTCTCCCATAGACTCCATTTTAATCATATAATTCAAATTTGTAAAAGTTATTCTATTTTTCTCTGTTGTAATAAAACAGTACCTTGTACTTTATCCCAACTAAGATATAATTAATCCTTATTGGAGTCTAAACAATGTATAAATTACTTTTTAAAAGTACTTTTTAGTAGAAAAAGTATGGGCCAGGCAGTGTCGGACTGGGGTTTCGGGGGTCCACTGGGGCTGCAGCCTTAGGGCCCCATATGTGTACAGGATCCAATATCTGAAGACCTGATATTCAGAAATCTCTGAATTACAGGAAGGCCTTCTGCCAAAAAGTCTATTTTAATCAAATAATTCTAGTATTTAAAAATTATTTTCTTTTTCTTTATAATAATAAAACCATACCTTGTACTTAATTCTAACTAAGATAAAACAAATCCTTATTAGAAGCAAAACAATCCTATTGGGGTTTTTTCATGTGTAAATTATCTTTTAGTAGACTTAAGGTATGGTGATCCAAATTATGGAAACCTTGTCCACATAGATAGATAGATGATAGATAGATAGATAGATAGATAGATATTAAAGATAGATTTTAAAGTATAGTAGATAGTGAGAATTGCACAATATTTTTTTCAGAAGATTCAATATATGCAAAGTCATGTACCTACTACAGGGAACAAATAAAACATTTATTAGATTTGATTTCCCTTTGTGCAGTCTATCTGAACAAGTTTTTCTAGAGTTCTTTTGTGATCACTGTTAAAAAGTTAAATATATGTTTGAATTTTCCAAATTGAAAAAAAGAAATGATTATGACTGTGCCTAAATAATATTTTACAAAAAGCCACAGAAGTCATATATGCCGTGTGTTGCTGATTTCTCTCTCTCTGTTATTATTCACATTATTCTTGGAAGTGCCAGTGTAGAGTTGGCTGGAACAGAAGCTGATAAATATTTCATGCGCAGTCTGTATTGTTAAGCATTAATGTGAAAGAAAAAGTAAAAGAGTGGATATAACCTTTTCAAATAGCCAGATAATATACATTTCTTTTTTTCTTATACAATAAACAAAATAATAACAGAGCTGGTACCCATGACTATTTATGGCTATGCTTAAAGAAGTATACATTCCAATTCAACAAAACAGAAATAATGTTATGAATAAATTGTAAAAAGTTTGGATGAGGGAAGGTGTAGTTACAGATAAGAACAAATGAAACAGGAATGAGTTACATCCTTAAGATAATATACTTCTGATAACGGATATATAAGGTTTCTCACACACAAACAAACAAAAAAAAAAACAGGCATGAAATTCGAAACATAAAAGCAACGAAGCTAATGAGGAATCAATTGGATTCCCATGTTAGTATGCATAATGCACTATTATCCAATAATAACTAGATAAATGTATGAGGCAGTAAATAGGTGTTGGCATATATTATTTGATCCATGGCTTAAGCAACTCTAATATGTAGAACTCTAAATTAGTATTAGCTCACTCAGTTCCTAGAAGGCATATTAAAAATGGTCATGTACACAGGTATAGGATCTATATAGAAACCCAATATCCAGAAAGCTCAGAATAAGAGGAAGGCCATCTCCTATAGAGTTCATTATAAGCAAATGCATATCCTTTCCTTTTTCTCTGTACTAATAAAACAGTACCTGGTACTTGATAGTAATGAAGCTGTGGCTAAACAATCCTATTGGATTTAGTTAATGTTTAAATGATTTTAAGCAGACTGGCGATCAGCATTTCAGAAATATCCCAGGTTCTAAGCAGTCCAAACAACAGATCCCATACCTATATCAGATAAGTAATTAAATATCTGTACATTGAAACAATGGTTAAGCATGATTACGATGGTATTATGGTGGTTAAGCATGATTATGATGGTATTATGGTGGTTAAGCATGATTATGATGGTATTATGGTGGTTAAGCATGATTATGATGGTGTTATGATGGTTAAGCATGATTATGATGGTATTATGGTGGTTAAGCATGATTATGATGGTGTTATGATGGTTAAGCATGATTATGATGGTATTATGATGGTTAAGCATAATTACAATGGTATTATGATGGTTAAGCATGATTATGATGGTATTATGGTGGTTTAGCATGAGTATGATGGTATTATGATGGTTAAGCATGATTATGATGGTATAGATATGGGTCATGCTAAAAATGTGCTATCTGTCCCAAGCAAATGTAAAACATTAATGGCAGTGCCAAAGATCACCCCACCACCTGAATGTTTGTTTTTTATTAATTATTGTCAGGGGGCGATCGGGTCCCAGCGAGAGTAATCTGGACCAAGGAGGAAGCTTAGGGGTTAAAGTCCAAATTCGCAGTACAAATAGGGATCAGGCATAATCGTAGTCAATATCCAGGCAAAAGTTCAATAGGCAGGCAGATTAGTAGCAAAGTCGAGATTCAGGCAGGGTCAGAATTTCAGAAATCAGTTTAACAAGAATTATAAAGCACCCAGGAATGTTCCAAATAAAACCTATAATCGGTCATTGACCCCGTGACCTTGGCGTCCTTTTATTTAGAATTTTGGCGGCAGACACGGCAACGTTAGGCGTCTGCACGCCAGCATCACTGCACTGGCGCTGTTGTCCATGTGGTGGCTATGGGTGCCGCCATCTTAGAAATGGTGCTGAAGAGGAGCGGAGCACCATCAGGCGCTCCTGACAATTATATATATGATGTATTACCCCTGTGGATTAAAAAACTGGTGATCATACGGCAAGGAGGCTCCAGCAACATATGTATGAGCATCAACCTAATTCCTACTCATGGAATTGCCGTATGTCAGTAGCACATTGTTGACTGATTCTGCTGGAGCTAGGCAATTAGAACAGGTGAAATATGTCAGCGACTCACAGCAAGAGTGTGTTAATTAAAGACAAGGAAAAAAATGTTAGGTTGAGGAACTCACAAGTAAAATAAATATGCAAGCAAATATATACATATTTGTTAAGCAGCTTTATTAAACATCCACTACAGCTTAAAAGAACAGTGACATCAATAAATGTTTTAAAATATTAAAAATATAATGCAGCATTGCCCTGCACTAGTAAACCTGGTGTGTTTGCTTCAGAAACATTACTATAGTTTATATAAATAAGCTGCTGTGTAGCAATGAGGACAGCCATTCAAAGGAGAAAAGGCTCAGGTTACACAGCAGATAAGCTCTGTAGAACATAATGGTGTTATCTGTTATCCACTGTTTAACCTGTGCCATATAGCCTTTTTTAAATTTCTGCTATTGCTACACAAGCAGCTTGTTCATACGAACTATAGTAGTGATTCTGAAGCAAACACATCAGTTTTACCAGTGCAGGATGACAGTACATGATATTTTCATAACTTTTAAACAATTCCATTTTTTGGCGTTCCTGTTCCTTTAATGATTCCATTTAAACAGCTCTGACACATGGGATGCTTTATTGTCCGGCTAAAAATCTCTTCCCCCATGGGCGATGAAGCGCCTGGCAATACCTGCCCCTTCACATTCATTGGAATGTCCGCAGGTAATGTGTTTTAGAAATGCAACAATTCCAACAAATGTGAAGGACAGATATTGTCCGTCGCTTCATGGTCCATAGGAGAGGAGAATTCCTGCCAGGTGAAGAAGTGCCCCATGTGTCAGTGCCCTAAAGGGGCAGTATACACCATTGTTCAATAAAAGTGCAATCAATAGGGCTTGTGATAAACATACTTTTTGCCTATTGTTTTAAGCATGCAAAAAATTATACCTTGAATTCATGTTGATTGTTGAACAAGGGTGTATTCTTACTTTAATATGGGCAGAAAAACAAACTCATCAGATCAATAAAATCTGTTTATGTAACGTAATCACGTGTAAAGTTGTAAACTGCAGCCTCTACCAGATGCCCATATTTGTCCTTTCTTGCTGAAAGCCAATATGATAAGAAGTGTTACTGAAGCCTACTTGTCAAAAAACAGTTCCTAAAATGAATTGGCTGTCAGCTTCCGCAATCCCTTCCCAAGAATGGTAACAGTAACACAATGATATGCCGTTAGTGAAGAGAAAAGGTCATGCCATAGAAACTTCACCCCTGACTTCCTGTAGTGTTTTTAATTGGCGGATATTGATCAGCTGGCAAAGGTGATATACATTGGAGCATACCTCCCAACATTTTGGAAATAGAAAGAGGGAGAAAAAGATTTGCTGTGCAGAGCGAGCTAACATTTTTGACCATGCCTGTTTTGTGGCCACACACCCCTAATTATCATGTTCATTTTACAAAATTTAGAAAGTTTGAACACATGTCTGTGGTTTTTAGGTGCTATTACAATTTTGCTAATGAAGGTGAATTGCCCTTTAAGCTGTGAGTCTAAAGGTGGCCATACACGGATAGATCCGCTCGTTTGGCGATGTCGCCAAACGAGCGGATCTCCCTCCGATATGCCCACCTTGAGGTGGGCAATATCGGGCTGATCCGATCGTGGGCCCTAGGGCCCAACGATCGGATCCTAGCGTTCGCCAAACGGGCAGTCGGATCGCGGGACCGCATCAACGAACAGATGCGGCCGCGATCCGACGGGATTTTTAACCCCATCCGATCGAGATCTGGCCGACTTTCGGCCAGATCTCGATCGGGGAAGCCCGTCGGGGGCCCCCATACACGGGCAAATAAGCTGCCGACTTGGTCTGTCGGCAGCTTTTATCGGCCCGTGTATGGCCACCTTAAGTTCTCCCAATAGACCTGCTTATCTTAAATTGTTACAATTGCTTCTTTGCTTATCTTAAATTGTTACAAAATTATCTAAGTGCACCTGCCAAATATTTTGGGCTCTCTGCAAAAAGCCAATTAAGTTTTAAAAACTTGAACTTTCTGGCTGTTCAGTGCAGGAGCTCAAAGAGAAAGTCGGGACATTTCAGTAACAATCTGGGATTGCAGGTTGAGCTGTCAAAATCGGGACTATCACACGAAAAACATGACAGTTGGAGTATAAACAGGGTAGAGGACACTAGAAGCAGAAAGCAGGGTGACAACAAATTAATAGAATGATAGCCTCCAATTCAACCACCATATCATTTTTACGTATGAAGGTGGGATGAACTGTGAATTCCCACTATTCTCTGACCATCCCTTGTGTCCAGCGACTCCTGGTTATAATGTTCTCCTGTTTCTGAGAGCCAAACATTTGTAAAGAAGGATTTGATTCTCCTTCTGATTATCTCTCTCTCACACAGTCACAGACCCTATGCACAACACCATTTGCAGATTTACACTTACAGCCATTCCCCAGGAGATACCAATAGGTAGAATCCATCTTGATAGGACAACCTGGACTCCCTATCCATACAACTGTAGGATGAATCAGGCCACTACCTATGAGATTATCCCTGAGCTGCTTTTCACCAAAAAATCCCTTACTCTTAACAATAAGTTATGTTCCATCCTCTGGGGTTGGTATCTACTCTTCAACCTTTTGTCTTGCATATATTTTTAAACACCATAGCAGCTGATTACGGTAAATATTAAAGGAGAGAACGAATCCCAGCTTTCAGACAGTTCTCAGAAGCTGCCACATCTTTTGTTCAGTGTCAATGTACTGAAGCTACTGATTGTATTTCGTGCTGTACACTGGCTATGTAGCACACTATTTGAATTTATATTGTACACACATTAGGGATTTTTTTTTTATCAAAGGGCGAATTCTAGAGCTATGTGAGCAACTAGAATGGTTTCTAATTTAAGAAAAAACTCAAACGTAGAAATCTCAAATCAGTGAATTAGGGGTTAACAACCTGAAAACTCAAATTGATTGAGTTTTTGGAGGAAAAAAGCTTGATACAATAGAGTTTTCGAATGAAACCCACCAAAAAAAACTTGAACATCATGAAGGCTATTAAGATCTTTAAATGGTTCAAGGGACCTCTGCCATTGACTTCTACATGACCTAGTTTTGGATTCAAGGTATTTCCAGTATCGGGGTATAATAAATCTCTTTTAAAAAAAAAAAACGTGAAACATTTTTGACTCCAAAAAATTGTTGAAAGCTTGAATTTTTAGTTTAAAAAAATACTCGACCATTTATAAATTTGCCTCTGCGTCTTACAGAAAATATGTGCAGAATTTTTGTTGACAATATGCTGTATGACATATTGTACTTGAGAACCATTATTTGCAGCCTGGAAAGATAATCGGCTCTGGACTTTATACACGTGCATATACTTTCTGACCCTAATTTATAGGCATATTCTCTGAATCACAGCATCATTCAGTTGGCCTGGATTCCTCTTGCTGATTATGACAAATATGCAGGATCTCTCACCTCCCTTGACTAGGCATTAGTGGGTCATGTTGTTTTTTTTGCACAGATAAATATTTAACAAGTGTATTATAGTTCAGTTATAGCTGCAGGCTGTTACTCCAAGCCGTGGATCAATGTGATCAAACATATGACTGTGTGTACCCTAGCTCTGGGTTATTTACCTGTTGTAGCTAGAAATACCAGGCAAAGCATTATCAATAGTTGAACAGTCACAGAAACCTTTTAACCATAACTAAGCATGTGTATAGTACTGATGTTTAACTAGTTTTGTTTGTGTAGCAACCCTTTAAATTACAGGCACACTAAGTTTTCACAGTTCACCCCAGCTTGTAAAATATAAAAGATTATATAACCCCCTACTGTCATTTATAAGCCTCTAATAGCCATATAAATTACAGTAAATATTACATCATCCTCTGTATTGCCTTCCTTGTAGGTACCTCTCATTTGCATTCTCCAGTCTGCCATACAAATAACTGCTTGGCTGTGGCAACCAGTAGCAGCTCTAGAAAAAAGTACTGAAACACTACTATGCCCTGGGACTAACACACTGAGGCACACACAGAGTTCACACAAAGCATTTAGGATTTTTTTCCCATTTGAAAGTAAAATTTGTTAGAGCTGCTGCCTAGTTAAAGGAACAGTAACATCAAAAATGGAAATAGTAAAAAAAAGTCCATATCAAAATATAACTTCTCCAATTGGTAACATTAAGATCCATTACCTAGAAAAATACAACAATAAATTATCTTAAAATAGTTATTTTCATCACAAAATGTACATTCCTATACACATTATAAAAACATTGCATTCTAAAACTCTCATTTAATCCTATCAGAGAATCCAATATTTTTATCCATACAGCTAAACTATAGTAGTTTTTCTGAAGCAAACACACAACTTTTACTAATGCAGAGCAACAGTATTAACTATAATTACTTTAAAACAGTTTCATAACTTCGGTACTGTTCCTTTAAGATCTGGAGACTCATAGGTTGTTCTTTTACCCAACATCCACCTAAAAGATCATTTTAAGGAGAACGAGCCCTTGAGCATTGAACACTAATCAAAATCAGAATAAGTTCTTTAAGTGCAAAAGAGAAAAGTACAAATCTCCTTTTTTCTGAAAGGAATAGACGCTGCAGTGCATTTGTTCCAAGATGTTCTTTATTGCAGCCCGAGCTTACAGCTTGTCATTAACATAACATTTCATGGTATTTTGTCACATTCAATAGGCCCTGCCTGAGAAGCCTTTCCCCGTCTCATTCATGTGCAAAGCACTGTATGACGAGGCACCATGAATGGATTGTTATATCCCGATAGTATGCAAGCCTCTGTGGCTCACCAATGCCTTGCGCTTGCTCAGTTGAGAACTAGCTGAACTTCTGCTGAGAAAGGAACAGGGTTTCAGTTTTCCCTCTCCCCCCATTAATATCAGCTCTTATTTTCTCAACAGAAAAAAAGTCCATCTGCAACAATGAGTCATCATCTGCTGCAGCACGACAACAACAGACTCCATCCGTCTCGCCTTCCGCAGAATTTAGCAGAGAAGGAAAAGGAGGAATTCGGTTGATATACTTAAAACATAATGGGTTTTAGCTACTGCCTGAAACACTCTGACGCTGGTGTTTGGTGAACATTGGTTAATAAGATGGAAATGAGTGTATGATGTATAAGTCGTACTGCTTGACTTTATACAAGTACACACAGATACTTCACTTGAAGTCTAACAAGCACAGGCAGTTTTGCAGTCTGGTTTAGGTGTATCCAAGTCACTCTAATTGCTCACTCTCCTGGTGCTTAAGGACCACTCATCCAATGTTGCTAGTACAGGTGTGGGATTCATTATTCGGAAACCCATTATCCAGAAAGTTTTGAATTATGGAAAGGCCGACTCCATTTTATCCAAACAATTTAAATTAAAAACGGATTTTCTCTGTAATGGCACTTGAACCAGACTAAAGCTGGCCAAAGATTTTTAAAAGATCTTTTCGTTATCGTGAGACCACGATTATCTCGAAGCAATCGTTTAAATGTACGATTTGTCCATCAACTAAAAAGACCATTTCAGGCGATATTGCAAGGAAAACTGAGGGTAGCTGCCTGCTTGGCCCTGCAAACAGATAGATTGCACTGGGGCCGATAACATTTTTTTAACCTTGTTGATCAAGGTTGTAGGAAGAAAAATCGCAAGATGCACGATCGTTCGATTCCCACTAACCTTGCGATAATTTGACGGATTGGTCAGATTGCACTGAAATCGATCGTTCACCAACGAAAAATCTTTGCGTCTATGTGGACCTTAAGATATACGTAGTTAAACCTTATGTAAAAGCAGCCTATTGAGTTTATTTAATGCTTACCCGGGTCATGTGCATTCTGGATAACAGGTCCTATACCTGTATTTCTGTAATGTCAATTAAAAGGAGAAGGTGCAGTTATGTTTCTGTTGCAAATCCACCCCAGTATCTGTAAAGGCATTAGTATTCTGACTGGAAGGACACACTGCCACTTTGCACTGCCCATAGCATATGTCATTCAATACTTAAGGTGGCCAAACACATAAAGATCTGCTCATTTGGCAATTTCGCCAAATGAATGGATCTCTCCCCGATATGACCACCTTGAGGTGTGAAATATTGGGCTGATCATAACGGGCGGTTGGATTGTGGGACCAAACAGATGCAGTCTGCGATCAGGCTAGATTTGTACCGCTCCACGACTCTCGGCCCAATATCGATCGGGAAAGCCTGTCAGAGGGCAACACACACTGGCCAATAAGATGCCAACTATGTCTGTCAGCAGCTTTTATAGGCCTATGTATTGCCATCTTTAGAGAAATCGAACATAACATCAATTTCTGCCCAAGTGATTTCAATCTTCGGTCCCCATCACACTGACAAAACACCCACAGATAAGTACAGGGGCTGATTTCACTGTATGTAGGTATGAGGAGTGTGGGTCACTGTGCTGGACAAATAAGCATAAATTAAAAGAGACTTTTTTATTTTGCATAATGAAAGATAACGTCGTTTTAAGTAACTTTCCAATATGCAATAACCAACAATGTTTACATGTTTTACAACTATTTGCAAATATAAGTGCACTCGTACTGGGGGCGGGATTGGGTCCTACAACATCAGGGTCCCCGACCCCCACCACAAATACCCCTCTCCCCCCCCAGCCATTGTCTACCTACTTTAATGTGCGTTATTTCTTCATGCTGCGGGAGAAGGTCAGGAAGGAGCGAAGGATCTGCCAGCAATGTGGAGCTGGTCTGGGCTGGCGGGGCCCAAGAGGACTTGGGGCCACTGGGTTTTTTCCCGGTGCCCCGCTGGCCCAGTCCAACCCTGCATTTTTCTGTTTTGTGTTTCTGTCTTTAGAAACAATGTCACAAAAGTTTTTTCTCCTCCAGGTCTTGCTGACTTCTGCCATTTTGTTTCATAAACAGGATTGCAGAGCACGGAAAAGGACAGATACTTTGTTCACATGCAATTGCATTTAATAATAGTTTTCAAATCATTTACAGTTAATGTATATTGGGCCAGTTAGTTAGAATGGCATTTTCTTTCCTTATACAAAAACAGTTTTTGGGTAGAGGAGCCCTTTACAGAGAAGGGATGCTAATAACAAACTATAAGGCAGATTTGATACTCTGATACCACACTCAAGTGCTGAATCTAATGTGTGACACACCAAGTGCTGAATCTAATAAGTGTGAACAAAACTTTACTGCTTTGCCCAGGCAAATAATCAGTGGAGGAGAACTAATACATGTCATACCGTTTGCTTTATTTCCTCAGTCAATCAACAGAACACAATTTAGACAACATCTTTTACATAATTTAACTCCCTGGTCAATCATTTATGATTAGCTTTCTTAAATTAATGGCTAACGGGTTCTGCAGCCACACAGACCTCCGCTATCCCGTTTCCCTTGACCTCTTCCTGGCTGGCCTATTAGCCTAACAACTGGATCAGTGTAATTTGGCCATCCAAGTGTGCAATTAAATCACACACCATCCCAGGCTGTCAGCCTGCCGTGTGCTTGGATAACGGATGACACTCGTGATTACAAAGTAATTGGCTGAAATATCATTTACATTTGAAAATACAAAATGCTGAAAAAACACAGACTATCTTCTATAGGATGGGCACGGCGTGGTTTTAAATTGTGCAATATTTTATACACAACAAGAGAAGAGGACAGCAGAAAACACAAGGGCATAGAATAACCCTGCAGTCATTTCTATAACATTTCTAAGCTATAACAACACATAAATATTCCCTTTTAGCAGATGGACATGGTTTTACTGAACTGAATTTAGGGCCCAAACGGGAAAATAATAAACAAACCAAAGGTAAATGATTTAGCTTTCCCCTAATATACAACCATGAAATATATACAGGTATGGGATCCGTTATCCTGAAACCAGTTATCCAGACAGCTCCGAATTACGGAAAGGTCGTCTCCCATAGATTCCATTTTACCAAAATAATCCACATTTTTAAAAATGATTTCCTTTTTCTCTGTAATAATAAAACAGTATATTGTACTTGATCCAAACTAAGATATAATTAATCCTTATTGGAAGCAAACCCAGCCTATTGGGTTTATTTAATGTTTTCATGACTTTCCAGTAGACTTAAGGTATGAAGATCCAAATTAGAGAAAGATCCGTTATCTGGAAAACCACAGGTCCCGAGCATTCTGGATAACAGGTCCCATGCCTGTACATAGTTCATAAATTATCCACCTCAAACCCATTAAACCCCGTCCCTGGTTGGCAAAGTACACACTTGGGATGGGTAAACCAATCAGAACACACAGAACTGAAGAATATGAAGATCATATAGCGCAACTAAGAGATGTATAATAAAAATAACCATCTTTTTTAACCACAAATAAAAACTGTATTAAATACTTTCAATGAGAGTTGCAAAGTAAATACATGTTTAGGAGTCAAATCTGTCTCCTTAACTATAAATGAATATGGTCAACAAATATAGCTCACCTCTGTCGGAGTTACTCCTGGCATGCGGATATCTAGAGTATAATCTGATGAGCCTGGAGACATAACGGGCCGCGTGGTTCCCAAGCAGTCATTGGAAAGTGATCTGGTAGATTCCTCATACCTTCAGACAAGCAAGATAAATATATAAATTTTCTTCCAACCCATGGAAAAGCTCAATTGCACCTTATGTTCACAAACTTGCATGTTTTATGAATCTCAGTAACTATGGATAGGTGTTTTCTCAAAGATGCATTAACCTTAGCACCAGTGACACTCATGCTTTGCCAGGATAGTGGTACATTAGACCCAGCCAACATGATGCTACTTCTTCTTGTGTCCCACTTCTGCAGAATAATTTAAAAGATCCTAAACTACCAAACTCTGAAAAATTAGAATTATGCATCATGTACTACTTTATCTGTATTAATCATAAACGCATTTTTCCGAAGTCCCCCAAAATTGCCTTGCAAGGACACTTTGGACCACTTCAGAAGAACAAAGCACCACATATGTGTATGCACCTGTAGATGCAATCATGTAAAACAATGATGGAAAATCATTTAGACTCAGGATACAACTATATTTTCTATTTAGTATTTTATTATTGTATTGACCTTGGTGTGTTCTATTAATGTATTTTTCTACTGTACAGCAGTACAGGCACACGTATCACTTTATAAATAACAATATACACGCAAAACCTAAAGTTTTCAGCTTTAAAGTTGTTTAAAAGGTTTAAAATTGGATATTCTCAGTTAAAGGAAAACTATACCCCTCAAATACCGTAGGAATCTATAAAAATATACTGAATAAACCAGCTCATATGTAAAACCAGGCTTAGTGTAAATAAACCATTTTCATAATAATATACTTATTTAGTAGTATGTGCCGTTGGGTAATCATAAATAGAAAACTGCCATTTTAAAAACTAAGGGCCGCCCCTTAGTTCTGTCTTTTGCTTCCACACTTCTTCCTGTTACAGTTAGAGTTGTAGTATTTCTGGTCAGGTGACCATCACAAAATGGTGGTTGAAGGCAAGAGATGTAAAAGGGCAATATTTACTTAAATATACAGTATATTCCAGTTTGATAAGGTTCTTTAATATGCCACTTAAGTTGATCAAGTATTAGTTTTCGGGAGTTTAGTTTTCCTTTAAAGGAACAGTAGCACCAAAAAATGAAAGTGACTGAAAGTAATGAAGATGTAATGTACTGTTGCCCTGCACTGGTAAAACTGGTGTGTTTGCTTCAGAAACTCTACTATAGTTTATATAAACAAGCTGCTGTGTAGCCACTGGCGCAGACGTTCAAAGCTTGAATGGCTGCCCCCATGGCTACACAGCAGCTTGTTTATATGAACTATAGTAGTGTTTCTGAAGCAAACAACAGTTTTACCAGTGCAGGGCAACAGTAAATTATTTTGTCTTTCCTTTAAAACTGTTTCATTTGTTGGTGTTACTGTTCCTTTAAACAAACATTGCCTATTTTTAAACTTACCTTGTATATGGCTGGGGGCTGGTTAGGAGGTCATGTAACGTAACCTAACGTAGACCCAGGTTATGTCAGTAATCGTATTTTTAGTGTAAATGAAACTATGCAATGTGTATACATGAAGCTAAAAAAAATCTTGAAGACGTGTATAGTAGCTTGTGACCCTTGTACCACCATTTGATAGACAATAGACGTTCCCTTTCCCAATCTTGTTTGTTAATGGCTTCCTTGTCTTGTTGTAAAATGATAATACAATAAAAAATGTACCCGTTAAAAAAATGTATATACATACAAACATAGTCACTTTTGTGAACCACACAGCACAGCAATTCCCAGTTGCAACAATAAGAAGCAATTAGCAGCAGTTTTCCCTGTTGTACTCAATACACGGTACCCTAGAAAAATAATGTCATGACACAACGCGGTGTAAATAAATGTGACTGCAGTGTTCTCCCTCGGGCATTTGCAATTAGTTTTCATTTTTTATAATTTGTGGTTTTTGAGTTATTTAGCAGCTCTCCAATTTGCAGTTTCAGCAATCTTGTTGCTAGGGTCCAAATGACCCTAGCAACCACACACTGATTTAAATAAGAGACTGGAATATGAACAGGAGAGGGCCTGAATAGAAAGATGAGTAAT